>NC_080782.1:120562382-120895882 GCF_028018385.1 Neofelis nebulosa | reverse complement strand
AACAGCACTGGATACAACCTCACATTTACAACACTCTGCATATTTTAAAGATGTTTTTAATAACAAATAAAAGACTGAATCTCACATTACTTGTGAGAAGAAAGCAGGAAGGGTAGTTTTAATCCATTTTATAAATATGCAAACAATTTCAGGGTCCAAGGTCATGTGATGAATTAATAAGAAAATCCTCTCTGTGGCAATTAGTATTATGAAAAAAATGGTCAACAGATTCTAGAGGATTTTTTAAACTAGTCTATTTTAAAACGCAATTCAGAAAACTCAATAATAAAATCAGGGGACAAAGAGAAAAAGGACATTTCTTTTTCCCTTGAGGGAAATTAAATTTGACTGTGGTTGTCAGAATCTGAATAGGCAAAATCTGAAATTAGCCAATAGTAAGAACTCTTAGTACCAATTTGAATTTGTAAGACTTAAACTCTGAAGCATGTATTTCGAACTTTTAGATTAACGTACCACTTTTTAAACATATATTTTATTTTATTTATTTTGTCTTATTTATTTTTTTTTTGGAGACAGCAAGGGGACGAGCTGGGAAGGGGCAGAGGAAGAGTGAGAGAGAATCGATGTGGGGCTTAATCTCAGAACCCTGAGGTCACAACCTGAGACAAAATCAAGAGTCAGATGCTTAACCAACTAAGCCAACCAGGCACCCCAATTAATGTACCAGTTTTAATCTGCATAAATCCATTGGCATTTATGCTGCACTTAAACACTTTCACAAACATCACTATATGTAATATCACTTTTTTTGTGGCTGACAAATCAGCTTTCATGAAGAGAGGTTTCTGGACAGGCAAAAAAATAAAGCATAACATCAAAGGGCCCAGATCACAATAGACTTATTACCCAATTAAGGGCAGGGGAACAATGTATAGGAGACAGATATAGCTACGAAGACAACGCATCTCAAATGAATGGTATTATAGTCATCCATGAATTAGCTAGCTGATAAAAATCATGCTCATCTTGTTACAGGTAGCTAATACTGGGTATGACCCAGTGATCTATGAGAAACCAGTTCCTAAAAGAAAGTGAATAATGTAATTATGTCCGTATCTCTCTCTCTCTCTCTCACACACACACATTCTACCCAATGCTCAAACAAAGTAAGTTTTTCCATTTCTCCTGTCAACTTGAACTCTACCTAAAATTCATACATGTTCAAAGCCTCAGGTATTAAGACATCATCCTGACTAAAGTTAAGCTCTGTCTATATACAAAAATCATGACAGCTGAAATCTACTGTGGGTCTCTGCTAATGGATCCCCAGTTTAAACAGAGGGCAACTGGAGACAGGGCATGTTCAGCAGGGGCCCTCAGCTCTGGAATCCCCTGCCTATCTCAGTTGATCAAAGCTCCACTTGCAAACCTTCCAGGCTTAGAGCCAAACTTTTATTTTTAGATTAATTGAGAGGCAATCTGAAGCTGGAATTTTAATACTGTGATTTTTTTTTCTTCAAAGAATTGTTTGAGAGTTAATACTAGGTATTTTTAATAATTTAAATTAATCTATGTTATCAACTTCAACTAATTATTTGTTTAATGAATTCCTTCAATTTTTAAAATATGCCCACTGCAACATGCTCCTGGGAATGAGTACCAAAAATGAATACATTAATTAGAGTAAAACATTCAGGGAGTCAAATAAAAGACAGTAACAGAGGGAGGGAGCCAAGATGGCAAAACAGCATGGAAGTTTTTTGTGTGTCTCGCGTCCATGAAATACAGCCAGACCAACACTAAACCATCCTGCACACCTAGAAAACTGATCTGAGGATTAACACAACAATCTGCACAACCTGAACCACAGAATTCAGCAGGTACATGGCATGGAGAGGAGAATTTGAGGAGCGAGAAACCACTGAGGGCAGGCAAGTGTTTTTTCGGGTGGAGAGAGGACAGAGACGGTGGGGAGAATATGGGAAAAGCACCCCTCCCCAAAAGCAACTGGAGAGAAAGTGGAAAATTGGAAAAAGCCGCAGGGACTGAACTAAAAATGGAGAAAGGAGAAGGAGAAAGGAGAAGGAGAAAGGAGAAATGAGAGGGTTTAAATTCCATTAAGACTGTAAACAAGGGGAATGCAAAGGCTGCAACTCCACAGCTCCATACCTGGTGGTGCTCTGGTGGGAAGGGAGAATCCCCAGGAGCAGAGTAGGGTCTGGGAGGTTCTCAGACCACACAGGAGAAGCGGTTCCACTGCTGAAAGGACATTTGGTAGAGGCTGTGAGGCAACCTGGGCCCAGGAGACCCCAGAGATGGCCACATTCGCTGGTGCTGGAAAAAGGTCGTTAAGGGTGAAGCCTAGTGCCAGATGGGTGTTGTGATTTTTCCATAATCCCTGAAACACTGCTGCTACACTGTCTCGTGAACTTTTTCTGGGGCAGGCTTGCACCTGGCCGCAGTCTCTGACATCGGCAGCAGCACGGTCTCGCAAACTTTCCTGGGTGAGGCCAGCATTCAACCATGGCTCAGTGAGACCCTCCCACAGAGGGGCAGAACAGGTCAAAGCCGCAGTCCCTTAGAAGTAAGGGGTCAGGGAAAACAGCTGCATCTGAGACAAAACGTGGGAGAAAAGTACTACCTGGGTCTTGGTCATGGACAGTGTAAAAGCGGGGAGTGGACGAAAGCTGAAGACAAAGGACGGGTGCGTGATTGCTGATCAGGGAGAACAGAGTTCTGATACTAGAGACTGGGTAGCTGGGTGATGCCATTTTCACCACTCCTGCGCACGCGCATACGCACCTACAAGCGCCACAACAATCCACCCCAGTAGGCTAGCGGTGCCATCTAGTGGAGAACAGAGCTGTTACGCTGAGCCCCGCCATACTGGGCCAACCTCACTCTTCAAGAACACAAGTCTCACCGCTTGCTTAGTTTATGGACTGTAAAGCGCTTCATAGTCTGACTTCAAGGAGAAAACGAAGTCATTTCAGTCATGTTTCAGTCTATTAGCAGGTCCATCTATTCCATTTCTTTCTTTTTTCTTTTTTTCTCTTTTTCATTTCCTTTCTTTTCTTGAATAGAGAAAGAGAAAAAATCATTTTTATTTTCAATTTTTATTAATAATATTTTTCTTTAATTTTTTTACTATATATTTTTACTATATTTTTTACTTTTGTGTAAAATTTTCAAATTCTATTTTACTTCCATCATTTTATTTTAGTCTACTTCATTGTATTATTTTCTTCAAATTTTCAAATGATTTCCTTTTTTTCCCCTTTTTCTCTTTTTCGTTTCTTTTTCTTGAATACAGAAAAGGAAACATTTTATTTTTATATTTAATTTTTATTAAAAATATTTTTTCTTTAATTTTTTCTACTATAGTGTTACTTTTGTGTAAATTTTTAAAATTCTAGTTTACTTCCATCATTTCATTTTAGTCTAATTCAGTGTATTCATTTTTTCAAATTTTCAAATGATTTCCTCTTTTTGTTCTTTCCCCTTTTTTCTCTAATCTATCCAGCCACTTTCAACACCGAGGCCAAAACACACCTAGGGTCTAACATCATTTATTCGATATGTGTGTGTGTGTGTGTGTGTGTGTGTGTGTGTGTTTAATTTTTTAATTTTAACATTTTTTAATTTTAATTTTTTTAATTTTCATTTTATCTATCTCAATAGTTCCTTTCTCCCTTCAAATGATGAAATGCAGGGATTTACCCCAAAAGAAAGAGCAGGAAGAAACGACAGCCAGGGACTTAACCAACACAGATACACGCAAGATATCTGAACCAGATTTTAGAATCACGATAATAAAAATACTAGCTGCAGTCAAAAATAGATTAGAATGTGTTCTGCGGAGATAAAAGAAGTAAAAACTAGTCAGGATGAAATAATAAATGCTATAACTGAACTGCAATCACGAATGGATGCTGTGGCGCAAGGATGGATGAGGCAGAACAGAGAATCGGCAATATAGAGGACAAACTTATGGGGAACAATGAAGCAGAAAAAAAGAGGGAGATGAAGGCAAAAGAGCACAATGTAAGAATTAGAGAAATCAGTGACTCATTAAAAAGGAACAACATCAGAATCATAGGGGTCTCAGAAGAGGAAGAGAGAAAGAGGGGTAGAAGTGTTATGTCAGCAAATCACGGTAGAAAACGTTCCTAACCTGGGGAAAGACACAGACATCAAAATCCAGGAAGCACAGAGGTCTCCATGAGATTCAACAAAACCTGACCATCAACAAGGCATATCATAGTCAAATTCACAAAATACTCAGGCAAGGAGAGAATCATGAAAGCAGCCAGGGGAAAAAGTCCTTAACCTACAAGGGAAGACAGATCAGGTTTGCAGCAGAACTATCCACAGAAACTTGGCAGGCCAGAAAGGAGTGGCAGGGTATATTCAATGTGCTGAATCAGAAAAATATGCAGCCAAGAATTCTTTATCCAGCAAGGCTGTCATTCAAAATAGAAAGAGAGATAAACAAGTTTCCCAGGCAAACAAAAATTAAGGGAAATTGTGACCACTAAACCAGCCCTGCAAGAAATTTTAAGGGGGAGACTCTGAGGGGAGAAAAGATAGATAGATAGATAGATAAATAAATAAATAAATAAATAAATAAATAAATAAATACTGAAAGCAACAAAGATTAGAAAGGACCAGAGAACACCACCAGAAACTCCAACTCTACAAGACACATAATGGCAATAAATTCATATCTTTCAGTACTCACTCTAAACACCAATGGACTCAATGCTCCAATCAAAAGACATAGGGTAACAGAATGGATAAGAAAACAAGATCCATCTATATGCTGTTTACAAGAGACCCACTTTAGACCTAAAGACCCCTACAGATTGAAACTAAGGGGATGGAGAACCACCTATCATGCTAATGGTCAAAAGAAGAAAAAAAAGAAAGAAAGAAAGCTGGAGAATCTGTACTTATGTCAGACAATCTAGACTTTAAAATAAAGACTATATTGGGGCGCCTGAGTGGCTCAGTCGGTTAAGCGTCCGACTTCGGCTCAGGTCACGATCTCGCGGTCCGTGAGTTCAAGCCCCGCGTTGGGCTCTGTGCTGACAGCTCAGAGCCTGGAGCCTGTTTCGGATTCTGTGTCTCCCTCTCTCTCTGACCCTCCCCCGTTCATGCTCTGTCTCTCTCTGTCTCAAAAATAAATAAACGTCAAAAAAAATTAAAAAAATAAAATAAAATAAAATAAAATAAAATAAAGACTATATCAAGAGATGAAGAAGGGCATTATATCATAATTAAGGGGACTATCCACCAAGACAACCTAACAATTGTAAACATTTATGCACCAAATGTGAGAGCACCCACATATTTAATTCAATTAATCACAAACATGAAGAAACTCATTGATAGTAATACCATAATAGGAAGAGACTTCAACACCCCACTCACAGAAATGGAAAGATCATCTAATCAAAATATCAACAAGGAAACAATGGCTTTGGGTGACACACTGGACCAGATGGACTTAACAGATATATTCAGAACATTTCATCCTAAAGCAGCAGAATATACATTCTTCTCCAATGCACATGAAACATTCTCCAGAATAGACCATATACTAGGACACAAATCAGCCCTCAGCAATACAAAAAGATCGAGACCATACTGTGGATATTTTCAGACCACAAAGCTAAGAAACTTGCAATCAACCACATGAAAAAAAAATTTGGAAAGGTAACAAATACTTGGAGACTGAAGAACATCCTACTAAAGGATGAATGGGCTAACCAAGAAGTTAAAGAGCCAATGAAATGGATGCCAGTGAAAATGATAACACCACAACCCAAATCCTCTGGACGCAGCAAAGGCAGTCATAAGAGGAAAAAATCCAGCACCCAGGCCTTCCTAAAGAAGGAAGAAAGATCTCAGATACACAACATATCCTTATGCCTTAAAGAGCTGGAAAAAGAACAGTGAAGAAAACCCAAAATTGGAAGAAGACAGGAAATAATAAAGATTAGAGCAAAAATTAATGCTATCGAAACCAAAACAAACAAACAAACAAACAAAAACCAGTAGAACAGACCTTTCAAAGCTGGTTCTTTGAAAGAATTAACAAAATTGATAAACCACTAGCCAGTTTGATCAGAAAGAAAAAGGAAAGGACCCAAATAAATAAAATCAAGAATAAAAGAGGAGAGATCACAGCCAACACAGCAGAAATAAAAAAAAAAATAGTAAGAGAATATTATGAGCAATTATATGCCAATAAAATGGGCAATCTGGAAGAAATGGACAAATTCCTAGAAACATATATACTACCAAAGCTGAAACAGAAGAAACAGAAAATTTGAACAGACCCATAACCAGCAAGGAAATCGAATCAGTAGTCAAAAATCTCCCCCAAAAACAAGAGTTCAGGGCCAGATAACTTTCCAGGGGGATTCTACCAAACATTTAAGGAAGAGTTAACACCATTCTCTTGAAGCTGTTCCAAAAAATAAAAATGGAAGGAAAACTTCCAAACTCTTTCTATGAAGCCAGAATTACCTTGATTCCAAAATCAGATAGAGACCCCACGAAAAAGAAGAACTCTAGACCAATTCCCTGATGAACATGGATGCAAAAATCCTCAACAAGACATTAGCCAACTGGATCCAACAATACATTAAAAAATTATTCACCATGACCAAGTGGGATTTATACCTGGGATGCAGGGCTGGTTCAATATCTCCAAAACAATTAGCATGATTCAACACATCAATAAAAGAAAGGACAAGAACCATATGATCCTCTCAAAAGATGCAGAGAAAGCATTTGACAAAATACAGCATCCTTTCTTAATAAAAACCCACAAGAAAGTAGGGATAAAAGGATCATACCTGGATATCATAAAAGCCATATATAAATGACCCAACGCTAATATCATCCTCAATGGGGAAAAAGTGAGAGCTTTCTCCCTAAGGTCAGGAACAAGACAGGGATGTCCACTCACACATAGTTATTCGACATAGTATTGGAAGTCTTGGCCTCTGCAATCAGACAAGACAAAGAAATAAAAGGCATCCAAATCAGCCAGGAGGAGGTCAAACTTTCACTCTTCACAGATGACATGATACCCTCTATGGAACACCCTAAAAATTCCACCAAAAAACTGCTAGAACTGATTCATGAATTCAGCAAAGATGCAGTATATAAAATCAATGCACAGAAATCAGTTGCATTCCTATACACCAACAATGAAGTAGCAGAAAGAGAAATCAAGGAATTGATCCTATTTACAGTTGCACCAAACCCATAAAATACCTAAGGAATAAATCTAACCAAAGAGGTGAAAAATCTATACATTGAAAACTATATAAAGCTTATGAAAGAAATTGAAGAACACACCAAAAAGTGGAAAATGATTCCATGCTCCTAGATAGGAAGAACACATTTTGTTAAAACGTCAATACTACCAAAAGCAATCTACATATTCAATGCAATCCCTATCAAAATAACACCAGCTTTCTTCACAGAGCTAGAAAAAAATAACCCTACAACTTGTATGGAACCGGAAAAGACCCTGAATAGCCAAAGCAATCTTGAAAAAGAAAACCAAAGCAGGAGGCATCACAATCCTGGACTTCAAGCTATACTACAAAGCTGTAATCATCAAGACAGTATGGTACTGGCACAAGAACAGACACTCAGATCAATGGAACAGAATAGAGAACCCAGAAATGGACCCACAAATGTATGGCCCACTAATCTTTGACAAAGCAGGAAAGAATATCCAATGGAATCAAGACAGCCTCTTCAGCAAGTGGTGCTGGGAAAACTGGACAGTGACATGCAGAAGAATGAATCTGGACCACTTTCTTACACCATGCAGAAAAATAAACTCAAAATGGATGAAAGACCTAAATGTAAGAGAGGAAGCCATCAAAATCCTCAAGGAGAAAGCAGGCAAAAACCTCTTTGACCTTGGCCACAGCAACTTCTTACTCAACACACCTCCGGAGGCAAGGGAAACAAAAGCAAAACTGAACGACTGGGACCTCATCAAAATAAAAACCTTCTTCACAGCAAAGGAAACATTCAGCAAAACTAAAAGGCAACCGACAGGATGGGAGAAGATATTTGCAAATGACATATCAGATGAAGGATTAGAATCTATAAAGAACTTATCAAATTCAACACCCCAAAATATAAAGAATCCAGTGAAGAAATGGGCAAAAGACATGAATAGACACTTCTCCAAAGGAGACATCTAGATGGCTAAATGACACATGAAAAATGCTCAACATCACTCATCATCAGGGAAATACAAATCAAAATCACAATGAGATACCCCTCACACCTGTCAGAATGGCTAACATTAACAACTCAGGCAACAACAGATGTTGGCAAGGATGCGGATGTTGGCAAGGAAAGAGGATTTCTTCTGCATTGTTGGTGGCAATGCAAGCTGGGGCAGCCACTCTGGAAAAGAGTATGGAGGTTCCTCAAAAAACTAAAAATAGAACTACCCTACAAGCCAGCAATTGCACTACTAGGCATTTATGCAAGGGATACAGGTGTGCTGTTTCGAAGGGACACATGCACCCCAATGTTTACAGCAGCACTATCAACAATAGCCAAAGTATGAAAAGAGCCCAAATGTCCACTGATGGATGAATGGATAAAGAAGATGTGGTATATATACACAATGGAGTATTACTCGGCAATCCAAAAGAATGAAATCTTGCCATTTGCAACTACGTGGATGGAACTGGAGGGTATTATGCTAAGTGAAATTAGTCAGTCAGAGAAAGACAAATATCATATGACTTCACTCATAGGAGGACTTTAAGAGACAAAACAGATGAACATAAGGGATGGAAACAAAAATAATAGAAAAGCAGGGAGGGGGACAAAACAAAAGAGACTCATAAATATGGAGAACAAACAGAGGGTTACTGGACGGGGGGTGGGAAGGGTTATGGGCTAAAGGGGTAAGGGGCATTAAGGAATGTACTCCTGAAATCATTGTTGCACTATATGCTAACTAATTTGGATGGAAATTAAAAAAAATATAAAATTAAACAAAAGACAGTAACATATGTAAATCAGCACCTAACGTTCATATATATGCATACAGTGCCTTTTTTTTCTATCTAAAATGCACCTCCATACCCTCTAATACCTGCCTGTGGGAAGGTGGTCCACTTACAACATTTTGGTGAGAAGAGAAAAGAAAATGATGGGACTGTGGGAATCTACTCCTGTTCTCCTCAGAGCCCTGTGCTGTTGGATCTGCCATACTCTGAAATGCCTATAGCTCACCTCTGAGACCTTTTTTAGTTTCATGCCATGAAGGAGACACACATTAATTATAGGTTGGAATGGGAATGGAATGCTGTGGCGGCACAATGCATTTTAGTAGAAATGATCTGAGCTCATGCACTGTTGAGAGTTTACCCTCATGCATGCTGCTACTGTTGAGTCTTTTTCTCTATGTTGTGCTTTTCTTTGTTTTCTTTACTCTTGCTGTTGCATTTAAATGACATCACTATGAGACCTTAAAACCACAATGAGTGAACATGATGATACCACATTGTATGAAAAGGAAGGTGTTTAATGAAGATACTTTAAAATATGTATCTTATATGGTAGAGTTTTTTTTTTTTCAACGTTTTTTTTTTTTTTTATTTATTTTTGGGACAGAGAGAGACAGAGCATGAACGGGGGAGGGGCAGAGAGAGAGGGAGACACAGAATCGGAAACAGGCTCCAGGCTCCGAGCCATCAGCCCAGAGCCTGACGCGGGGCTCGAACTCACGGACCATGAGATCGTGACCTGGCTGAAGTCGGACGCTTAACCGACTGCGCCACCCAGGCGCCCCATATGGTAGAGTTTTTTTAAAATTTATTTTGAGAGTGTGCATGCGCAAGTAGGGGAGGGACAGAGTGGGGGGGGGGAGACAGGGAGGGAGGGAGATAGAGAGACCCAAGCAGGCTCCACACTATCAATGCAGAGCCAGATGTGAGGCTCAAACTCAGGAACTCTGAGATCATGACTTGAGCCAAAGTTGGGCACTTAACCAACCGAGCTACCCGGGTGCTCTTGTATCTTATACGGTAGAATCTTAATTGCAATCCAATTTGATGAAGCTAGTATCACACTTCTTTGTCCATGACTAGACCAGTCAGGTGACTTATCTTGGAAGATAACTTGCTTTGGACAAAAGATAACTCTTTCTCTCTTTGACTTACATCTTTTACTTTCTAATGTTCTATTCAATTTTGGGTACAGTTACCTGTGGTTTCACATTCGTTGTCCAATATCTCCAAAACCAAATAGGTTCACTTTAAATATTATATAATTTTTAATTTGATCTCAAAATTTTTTCTCAGCACAGTAGCAATATTGCATCTTTTTATAGTATTTAATATGGCTTTTACAATTTCTATTAGTGATGTGCTACTGAGAACTTAAAGGTTCTAATCCATTATAGAATATGTAGTCAATGCTTATATAAGCAGAGCTTCCTTGTCAACCAAACATCATATATTTTTTTCTAGTATAAGATTGGTCAATTTTGTACTCCACTGATGTCTGCCATTACAATAATGAAGCCGGCTACATTTTCTTTGTAACAAGATGACTAATTTGGTTGCTGGCTTTCTGTTTCAATTCCATCTTCTATTTAAATTAGTTGAAAATATAGATTCTGTGTTTGTCTTCTGCATGTGCAGGGTCAGATGTAAAAGTCATTTATTCATTCTATTTGGCTCCAACATTAATATCTAAGAGGAATTTTTGTCTTGTCATGTTTTTCTCCCACTTTTACAGGCTCATTATTCAAATAAGATGATAAAGTATGATTACTCCATATAAGGCTGCTCAATTCAAAGAGAAATTGTGGATATTTCTCAAAACTAATTTGAATGTGGGTCATATAGATGGAAAAAAGCTAAGAAAGCTAGAGAGAAAAATGTCATCCTTTGTGTGGGAGCCTTTCTCTTGAGACCAGACTCTATGTTTTGAACATAGAATTTTTTCCTTTCAGTTCACTCTGTGATAGATGGGGCTAGTGGAGGACTCCGAAATGCCTATGCAAATGACCTTTTGATTATATGGATTTGTATAGAGTTTTCTCAACTTTGGTCTTGTTACTCCCATTAGTTGATGGCTCTTTGAAGACAGAAGCCATATCTCATACATCTTGTACATTTACCAAGAGTTCTTCTTCACCAAATAGATGAACAACAAATGGTCTCTGGTAATAAAGCATTAAGAGATGTTTGGAAAAGAGAGAGATGGAAAATGAGCTTAGAGTTCCTAAGGACATTTCTATAAGTAGGTAGTTATATGCTGTGCGCTTTATTATTTTTTTTTTTGGAAGGTCCTTTCTGAGCCCAAATGGCTATCTACTTGAGTAGGGGAGGCATACCCTTACATGGCTTAACACACACCTTTGGAGTCACAAAAAGAGTAAGTCATGGCTGGCCAAGGAGATTCGTCACACATACAATGAGTTATGTTGAGTTGGTGATACTCCCTTATTGGTAGAGAGAAGGGAACTCAGACTATTCCTCGGTTCAGTGAAAAAGAGGAACATGATGGCCATCTCTGGGTTTTCTAGTCAAGATAGTCTTTTCTGATTGGTAGTGTAATCTCCCAGATTCACCCCTCATTCTTCTGTCACAGCCTAAATTATCTAAGAGGCTTCTGTACCTACCCAGCCTTAAGCCGGAATTAGTCCCTGTTCCATCCCTGCACACATAGCACATTATTCTGGCTTTTATTTTATATTTGTCACTGTCTTGCCTCTCTACCTTTTTAACTACCTACCTGCCTAACTACCTACACATGCCAGTTTCCCTAAAGCAGCTGCTCTTTGGGGCCAGGGACAACCTGTTTTTTTCTTACCCCAAATGCCCAATATGGATAGGCTCTGCTTATAGGACATGCTTCATAAATGATGATAAAGGAAACTGAGCAGTTGGTTAATTGACAAAAGGTCACCCAAGATAATTGCAGTGATTAAGGAACTATTGGTATTTAAGAGGAATAGAATCTTCAATCGGTGCAGACTGACTCGGATCTATAGCAATGGAGTCAAGTGTATGGGATTTCATAGACTAAGTGTCAATGGCATAAGCTCATTCTTGAATTTTTGCCAGTTCAAGAGGATATTAATGGCAACCTGAGTCAACCAGTGCTCTAAATGTCACTCTACCTTGTGCTCTGTCAACACAGAGGGGACAACCTGGCGTGGTCAGTTATACTGAATCAACCTTGAGGAAACAACAAGAAAAGGCAGATATTTAAAAAGGGCTATGTTCCCCAATGCACGCCTGGGTGACTTGGCCAAATTACTTAACCTCTGTAAGCCTGATTTCTTCCTCCCATGTAGAATGGAGATAATGGTATCCACTATATAGGCTGGAATTGAGATTATTTAGGCAAAATGTTTAACATGGTGTGATATAACTATTTATGAGAAATATATATTTGGTCACTTAAATGACCAAATATATTTGGTTTTCATCCATAGTTTCTGAAAATGCTTCAGAGCCCCCAAAATAAAATGGGTGCCTTGCTATTGATGAAAGTGACTTTTGGACCTCACCCAAGGGCAGGGGCTGGTTTCCAGGTGGACCAACCATGATTAAAGAGTTGGAACTTTCAGTTTCCAACCTTCAACCTCTGGCCGGGGGAGAGGGGCTGAAGGTTGGATCAGTGAATTGTCAATGACTTGGTCAATTAGGACTATGTAACAAAGTCCCTAAAAAACCCAAGAGGATAGCTTCTTTGTCCTTTTTCAGAGAGCTTTCATACTTGAGGAACCAGAATGTTTCCATGTGTCACCAAGTGAGGCTCCAAGCTCCACAAGGACAGAAGTTTCTTTGGGACCTTGCTGTATGTATCTCCTATGTATCTCTTCATCCAGCTGATAATTCATATTGTTTATTATATACTTTAATATACTGGTAAATTTAGGTGTTTCCCTGAGTTCTGCAAGCCCCTGTAGCAAATTAACTGAATGTAAGGTTGTTGAAACCGCTAATCTGTATCTGGTCAGTCAGAAGCACTGGTTAAAGCCCAGGGCTTGTGACTGGCATATCAAGTGGGGAGTGGGGAGGCAGTCTTATATGACTGTGCCCTTAACCTCTGGAATCTGATGCTATCTCTGGGTAGTGTCAGAAATGACCTGAATTCTGAATACCTGGCTGATATCTGAGAGTTGCAGGTGTTGTGTGTGTGTGGGACCCCCTTCTACTATGTTGGAAATGGGTCCAGGAACCCTAAGTGACAGGGTATGCTCAAAGAACATTAGCATAATTATAAAGATGATTGTATGCACTATTTCTCCTTATTTGCTATTTCATTTCCATTCCTTACTGCACATGAAAGAACTGTATGCTGGCAGAAAATATGCCCTAAGTTTCTCTTAACTGTCTAAACCTTAAAAAATGATTTTGACACATCGTGAAGAATGGCTGCATTGAAAACTGAGGTCATGTGACTTTTTGAACTTTCCAAAGAGGACATGTTTACTGATCTACACCAGCTAGAGCATTTGGCGTAACTGTCCTGAATCATGAATCCTTCAATTAACTGACGCATGAGTCAATAAAGGTGGAATAAATGCCTTTGGATACATTTCACAGTGTCCCCAGACTTTCATATCCCTCCCCACTCCCTAACCTATCCCCTAAATATTAGGAATCTGGGCAACAGCATAAATCAAAAACTCAAAATTACTCTTGAGGATGCTTTCCAATCATTTTTACAAGTGATTACTTTTGAGTGTAGACAGAGCAGCCACCTCTGTTTACAATGAAGAAACTGAAGCCCAAAAGGTTAAGGAATGCAACCATGGCAACCACACTAATCAATGGTCAAATTGGTGCAAAGATAATTTCACTTGCTGCAGAGATGGGTGAGATAGCAATTTCCCTCAGAGAGGCACAGGCCTGACTGTGGTCACTTAGCTGGATGATTCCCACATCATGCTGATAGGCACATGGAAAATAATAAGAGCAGCTCACATTTATTGAATACTGAAGTCCCCAACACAGTGCCCAGTACTTCGAACGTAGCATCTCTAATCCTTATAACAAAGGCCTGGGGTAGGTACTATTATTATTCCCACTTTCCAGATGAGGAAATAGACAAGGTACTTAACAGTTTTTCCGAGGTCACCCAACTTATAAATGGTAGGAAGTAAAATTTAAATTCAGGTTTTCCCAACTCCTATGTGCATATTCTTAGCCAATACGGACCCTGCCTCTCTTAGTCATTTAATATCAACCATCGTGGTTTCATGACTATGTTTTCTACTGACTGACGGAGCTTTGTGGAGAAATGTGGAGAGGGGTGGGGTGGGATGGGGGAGATAGGAGAGGAGGTGGGATGAAGAAGAAATGGCTCATCTGGTCAGTTACCTCACCTCCTCCATATTTACTTATTCCTACTACGGGCCAGGTGCCGTACTAGATACCGGCTGTAGCTGTGGAGATTACCAACCTTCTGGCTGTCGTGAGGCTAAGTGCCTCAAGAATCCTGCACCACTTCACACAGGACACTGAATGTGTGTGACCACTTGAGAAGATGTGGGTACCATGCTGTAACATCACTTACAGCTTCGTCTGGATAAGCTGACCTGAGAGCAGGACTCCCTCACAGCTGACAAGACCTAAGAGAATGTTCATGAAGATACGTCACCATTTCTCTGTAAGCCCATTCTGAGGCCCATGTTTTGACTTACGGTATGTATTCTGTACTGTCTATGCCCCTCGGTGTGGAGTGGATCATATTGCAGCTCTGAAGTTATGTGTAACCATAGTGAAGCAGCAGGCATAACGCTGCCATTGGCTGGTAACTATTTCTAATAACAGACTGGCAGCATCCCTGCAGGGTTCTTAATGCATGGCAGGGCATAGCTAGCCAGCAGCCTTCCTTGTTTTCTGTGAGCAAGGGTGGAGGTGGCCCTGAGGTAGGGCCTTGGGAGGCCTCTCTTCCTTACAGTTCTAATACACTGTCCTGGGAATCCGTCCCACCCTCTTCCTGTCCATGCCAGAGACTGTCAGTCATTCAGAGCTTCAGGACAGGGGAGAATGGGAACAACTGCAGATTCCCCAGATGTGTTCAGTGATTGTGACTCACTGCATCATCTGGCCCCAGAGAACAATTTTCCAAATATTTCTCCTCAACATCTCTTTCCATCAAACTAAAATGACAGATAGAAAAAAAAGAAAAAAGCTCTGAGTAAAGGATAAAAAGTTTCATAATGGGATTTGAGAGCCTGGGCAATCATGTCATTAAAAAAAAATTGGCTGCCATACAGCTAGCTCAAATGACACCAGGCACATTGCCTAGTGAACTTCAGATGAATAGGCACTGGAGTCTGTCTGGGCCTGATTTTTGGAGCCTCTGTGAAGAGAGGCATCTGAGGTGTGTATGCAAACTGCAGAGAGCCTGAGGTGCGCATGGTTAGCCTGAGAGAAGCTCCAGCCTGGGGAACGTGGGAGGTGGTCTTTATCGGTCCGCCAGAATTTCTGTGGGGACTCATGCCCACCTTTCCTTTTCCCACAGGGATGGAAAAACAGACACTGCTATGGCACATGCAATATGGTGAACAGATATCCACCTCACACATGTGAAGTGACTTGGCTTGCCAGAGACATAAAGGTAGCAGAAGTGGTTTTGGGCACAGTGGGGGAGGAAACTCACAAACCATGCTCCGCTACCCCTCCAGGATGAGGAGTATAAGACAGTTCCATGCCATCCACCGGGAGCCCCCAATTTAAGAGCCAGATGCAAGAGAATTTAAGTCAGGAAGCAGTATCTACCAGGTAGCTTTCCGAGCCCTAGTCACCTTCATCTGGCCTGTGACATGACTATTTAACCCTTGTTTACATTTACACATTCACACTCTACCCTGACTCACATCCTTTGTTTCCTTCACAAACTTCTAGCCTCCTAGCAACTACTGTCATCCATCTTTCCCCGGGTTCACCTTTTCCCTGAATTGACCCCATCAACTTGTGAGACGGCCAAGGGTTTCTGCCTAGTCCTTGAGTCAGCTGAATATACAAATGCCTGTACCTGTGCCAATGCATCTTGTCATGCTTGTGGTCCACCTGCTTTTTGTTTATCAGCTTCTGTACACATAGAAGGTAGCTCTGCATTCCCGCCTGAGTTACATTCGTGAATCGTGTCCTATGTCACCACCTAGAGTGAGCCAAGAAAATTACTTATAGTGAATCAGGAATACCTTTGTTCGTGTCACGAAAACCAGTGCGTCTTTTTAACAGACGCACCTCACTTTATGAAAACTTAATATGTGATGATTCAGGTTTAAGTATGAAAACTGAATTTAGACATAGCTCTTCAAGAACTAGATATGCTGAATAAAGCAGTGGTTCTCAAAGTTGGGACCACCTTCTCAGAGAAGGTTTTGGAAATTTGTGGGGACATTTTTGCTAGTTCCAATGATTGAGGTAACGTGGTGGACATTTACTGAGAGAGGCCTGGGGAGGCTAGATCACAGAGTCTTATACAACAAAGAATTGTCTTGGCAGACTCCCGCAGACTAAAACCAACTCTTTTAAACACCATCACAAAATGTTTTTATACCATTTTAATGCAATCTTAATTTTCTAGGAATGCAACTACAGTAAAAAATATATATATATATCAAAGGGGATTGTGTTTTGATTTGTTTGGAACTTTGCCAAGAGGTTTTCACCATTTGGAGACACAAAAAAAAATCACATCACAGACAGCAATGGTCAAGTGGCTTTTGAGTCACGGTATACACACTGGCAGTGGGATTCATTGTGGCTGTTACATTGGTGGTAATACGATCACTATTAGTAATAGCATTGTCCATGCTAATACTCTGTGTCTTAGAAAAATGTTTTCGGGGTGCCTGGGTGGCTCAGTCGGTTAAGCGTCCAACTTCAGCTCAGGTCACGATCTCGCGGTCCGTGAGTTCGAGCCCCGCGTCAGGCTCTGGGCTGATGGCTCAGAGTCTGGAGCCTGCTTCTGATTCTGTGTCTCCCTCTCTCTCTGCCCCTTCCCCATTCATGCTCTGTCTCTCTCTGTCTCAAAAATAAATAAAACGTTAAAAAAAAAAGAAAAAAAAAAGAAAAATGTTTTCTACTGCCATCATGCCTGAGATTTTTACTGATGAGATGGTATTATAAATGACTTATTTCTCTTGTATATTACGTGAACATTGTATTTATCCTATCAATTTTATATGAGTTACATAACCTATGAATTTCTATACAAGGTGGTTAAGAAGGGGTTATTTTTTATAAAAGTGGACTTTGCATTTGTTGGAGACAAGAACCACTGGCATAAAGCAACATGTGTCTGACATTCGGAGACATTTTTCATTTGCACAAAGAGAAGAGATTTCCTGCCACAGGATGAGAACACTGGGGCAAAGATTTTCAACATAAGTTATGTGATAAAAAGTATGAAAAAGGACTTATATTTAATTGTTTTTAAAGTTAGCTAGCCACCTATCAAGCAACCCCTCCTATGCCTAGCTCATTTTTGTTCTAATATTTGAGAAGCTTCTTGACTACATCACTTTGCAGGATTTCTTGGGTATTAAAAATTCAGGGACCTGACCATCTAGAAGAATAGACTGCCCTCTCTTGGAGGGTGATCTGCTTTAAGATGAGAGTATTTAAATATTTAGCATTTATAACCTTGAATTCCTTCCAACCAATGATGTGTCTTTTAATTGAAATTCTGAAATGCCCCTGAACCCTTTTTACAATATCTTTAAGGTGGCTATAATGCAATTCTAGGCTTTTCAAAATCATTTTAGATGGCAGGTGGCCAGTTAAGCAGTGTCTATTGTAAACAACAAGATGAGCAAATAAACTTAGAAGACTAGAAGAAAGATGGCCTTTAGCGTTAAGCGGACCTGGTCCATTTCATGGCTCTACTACTTACTGCCTGACTTCTAAGCACTCAGTGTCCACTTCTGTATAATGGGCATAATACCATCTGTCTCAATAAGCTGATTTGAGGATTAAATGAGATCACAAATATAAAGCTTTTACTAGAAGGCCCAGTTTACAAAAGGGACCGAAGAAAATGCATGAATCACCATCCTCCCAGGACCTGAGCAATGAAAGTGACCTAGTTGGCTAGTCAAATGCCCCATTAGACTTTATAAGTCTCTTCTATAAATGGTGAATCAAAATATTCAAGTCCATATTGTTCCTTTGTTTTCTTCTCTTGACCTGTGGTGACTAATCCTGTTTCATAACCTGAATATAGTTAAGAGTCACAGCAAAATAGGAAAACATTTGAAGTTTAATCCTGTGAAAATTATAATCAACTCCTCCCTTCCAGAACTATCTCTCTTCCCTTTCCCCAACAAATTATAGTGAGTCCTAAAAGCAGAATGGATGGCCAGCTCAGATGTCTATTGTCATAGGCCACTTTTTAAGAATTGTAGTACTCAGCATAAGATTTAAATTTCTATACAGAACATCCTGCAAATCCTCTCCTTACTTGAGCTTCAAATCACACACGAAAAGAAATTTATTCTTTACCATGAATAAAAGATAATTAATGGTAAAATTCTCTTAAGATTGTTTAAAGGCCATCCCACAAGATGGATATTGAATGGTGTTGAATAAGTGGGCAAAAAAGCCTTTTCAGTCGAAGGGTCTCAGTGGGGATAGTTATATCTCATTTCTGAAAAGGGCGTTGTGCTCTCATTATTTCTGCTTTCCCTAAAAGTTGGGATTCTTGCCTTGAGACAATAATAATTCAGCATCGTGTACTTGTGTTAGCAGTCAATAATATTCTTCCACATAAAAATGTGGCCCATACATATGTGTTCTATTTCTAATTTCGTTCTTCCTATAATCTATTCTCTCCCTGAAAGTAGGCCTTCCTCAGTATAGTCATTGATGGAAGAGGCTTCATTCCATTCCACACAGGCAGCTGAAGTGCACAGACTGGGTTTGGGGTGAGATTCTTGACCTACTGTGTTTTAAGGAACAATCAATTAATTGTTCTCTACGTAGTTTTCTCCTTTCTAAAATGAGGGTCCTACTTTGCCATCACCATAAGGTATGTGAAAGGCCAGACGTTACCACATAATGCTTTATAATGTCATTTTTGAGATATTATTGACATATAGCATGGTAGGAGTTTTAAATAATTTATGTATATATTGCAAATGATTCACAATAAATCTAGTTAACATCTGTCACTACAAAGAGATAATTTTTTTTGTGATAATAAATTTTAAGACCTACTCTCTAACAACTTCCAAATATACAATATGGTCTTGTTAACTATAGTCATCATGCTATACATCACATCCCCAGGATGTACATCTTATAACTGGAAATTTTTACCTTTTGACCACTTTCACCCATTTTTCCTGCCCCCCTGCCTCTGGCAACCACCAATTTGTTCTCTGTATCTACGTACTTATGGGTTCAGCTTTTTGTTTGTTCTTTTTTTTTTTTTTTTTTTTTTTTTAGATTCTACATCTAAATGACATCTTGTCTTTTTTTGATTTATTTCACTTAGCATAATGCACTAAAGGCCCATACATATTGTCACAGGATTTCCTTTTTTATGGCTAAATACTATTCCATTATATATCTCTACCTATATACTGATAGCTCACATTTTCTTTACCCATTCATCCATTGACCTTTAACTATTTCTGTGTTTTGACTATTATAAATAATGCTTCAATGGACATAGGGGTACAGATACCTTCTTGAGATAGTGATTTCATTTCCTTCAGATAAATACCCAGAAGTGGAATTGTTGGGTCATCTGGTATTTCCACTTTTAATTTTTTGAGAAATCTCCATATTGCTTTTCACAGAGGATCTACCAAGTTATGGTCCCACCAACAATGCCAAAGTATTCTCTTTTTCCACACCCCCACCAGCACTTCTTAGGTCTTGTCTTTTTGGTACTGACCATTCTAACAGGTATGAGGTGGTAGCTCACTATGGTTTTGATTTGCATTTCCCTGATGATTAGTGATGTTGAGTATCTTTTTATGTACCTGGTCATCTACACATCTTCTTTGGAAAAATGTCTACTTAGATCCTCTTCCCATTTTTTTTAATTAGGCATTTTATTTATTAGAAGATTTCATTTTTAAGTCATCTTTACATCCAACATAGGTCTTAAACTCACAACCCTGAGATCAAAAGTCTCAGGCTCCACTGACTGAGTCAGCCAGGCACCTACTCTGCCCATTTTTCAACCACAGTTGTTTTTCTGTTGAGTTGTAGGAGGTCTTTAAATAGTTTGCATATTACCCCCTTATCAGATACATAATTTGCAAATATTTTCTTCCATTCCGTAGGTCACCTCTTCATTTTGTTGATGGTTTTCTTTGCTATACAAAGGCTTTTTAGTCTAATGGAGTCCCACTTGTTTATTTTTGCTTTCATTCTTTGCTTTTGGTGTCTAAATGTAGAATATAAAAGATGAAGAAAGAAATACCATGTAAAATATAAAAGATGAGTGCCATCCTCTCGTTATTCCTTGAGTTACACTTTACTCATGAATAAAGAATACTACTGATAGTAATAATAATGGTCAACTCAAAACATGGCTAGAGGACATCAGTCAAGAATGGCATAAAGCTCTCATGTTTTCCTCAGATAAGTATCTTGGATCTATTGGCTTTTAGCTATATTTCTTTGTATTATTATTTTTTGTGGCTTCCCTGGGAATCACAATATCATCCATCCTTAACTATTTGTTGTCTATGTACAGTTAATTTGCCATTTCAGGTAAATTGTGGAAATGTTGCATCCATATAAGGTCATATCCACTCTCCCTTCCTTTATGCTAAAGTAGTTGGTTGTATTACATCTCTGTGCCTTACATATCAGAAATTCACCCATTAAAGTATACATTTCAATGGTTTTTAGGAGATTCAGAGAATTGTTCAATCACCACAATCAATTTTAGGACACTTTGATCACACCCAGAAGAAACCCCATGCCCATTAGTAGTCACTTCCCATCCCTGTGCCTATCCCTGTCCCAATTGCAGGCAACCACTAATCCACTTTAAAAAAAAAAATTTATTTATTTAAAAAAAATTTTTTTAAGAGAGAAAGTGAATGAGAGCAGGGGAAGGAC
The DNA here is from genome assembly GCF_028018385.1 of Neofelis nebulosa. NCBI lineage: Eukaryota > Metazoa > Chordata > Mammalia > Carnivora > Felidae > Neofelis > Neofelis nebulosa. Next base: position 120,874,799 of record NC_080782.1, on the reverse strand, counting down.
AGAGGAAGAGAGAGAGAATCTCTCTCAAGCAGGCTCCATGCTCAGTCCAGAGCCCAACATGGGGCTTGATCTCACGATACTGGGACCATGACCTGAGCCAAAATCAAGAGTCAGACACTCAACTGACAGAGCCACCTAGGCGTCCCAAAAGGTCTCTTCATTTTTTTCCTGTTATTCATATTGGATAATTTTTGTTCATCTGTCTTCAAGTTCACTTGTTATCTTCCTCCACATCTCCATTCAATTCCTAAGTGTGCAGTTCATTTTTTCTTAATTTCAGATTCTACATTTTTTTTGGTTCTAGAATTTTCATTTCATTCTTTTTTATTGTCCCTATTTCTCTGAGGAGACCTCCTGTCTTTTTATCCATCATCCTATGCATCCTGTAGGTTAGTTATAAGAACTACATTAAAATTTTTGCTTTTTATGGGGCGCCTGGGTGGCTCAGTTGGTTCAGCGTCTAACTTTGGCTCAGGTCATGATCTCACTGTTCCCGAGTTTAAGCCCCATGTCAGGCTCTGTGCTGAGCCTGGAGCCTGTTTCAGATTCTGTGTCTCCCTCTCTGTCTCTGCCCCTCCCCCACTTGTGCTCATGCTCACTCTCTCTCTCTTTCCCTCAAAAATAAACATTTAAAAAATTTTAAAAAAATTTTTGCTCTTTATTTCCACCATCTGGTTCTTTCTGGGGTCATACTCAGTTGATGTTCTTTTCTACTGAGAACACATGCCCCATTTTCTTGATACTTTGTATGTTGAGTAATCGTGGATTGCATCATAAACATTGTGAATATTAAGTTGTGTAGATTCTGGCTGCTTGTTATTTTCCTCTGTTATTTCTTTCACTTTAGCTAACCATTATATTATGGACTTGAACTCCAAGCTGTTTTTTTGGGTGGGAACTGCAGTCTCAGCTAGCCTCTTTTATTTTCAATTTACTTGCTTTGTGTCTCTACCTTGGATGCATAGTGTAAGAGTCAGCCAGAGAGAGGGAACTTCCAGAATTTGGAAATTTTCTAGATCTCTCCTTGTGATGATTCCCCTACTCTTTTTGCTTTGCTCTGGTTTCCCAGGCCAGATAGACTCTGTTTTTTTCAGAGGCACCCTGCTGCTTTGCACCACTGCCCTTGGCCTGCTTAAGCTATGAACATGGGGACTACATTTACACAGCTCGCCTCTTAACCTCCCCCAAGTGTGTACTCCCTACTAGAGTCTATCTTTTGTTCACTCCCTAGCATCTCCAGATTTTTGGATTATGTCAAGACCCAAAACTGTTTTCTGCAGGGAAGTCATCCAATAAGGTCTTATTAGTCATTCCCAGTAGGAGAAGACATATCAACATTCATTATGAATGTGGAAAGTGGAGACACTCCAGGAAGCCCCACTATTGAAAAGACACTGAGAATGCACTTGAGAATTGCTTAAAACCTCAGCCATTTTTCTAAAGAATATCAACCAACATTTTTCTCTTCACTAAGAAATACCATAACCATTTAAAGAGCACTTACACCACCCTTAATGACTAGACTCAAAGTTATAAAATAAATAAGTTATTTTGACAGAATTTGGTTTTCAGAAATTCATCTGGCTATAGATTCATTTTCCAAAATTATCCCCAGTGCACTTCAAAGATTGTAGGATAGGTTGGAACTCCCATATTTGTTACCCTGAAAGTTGCTGGTCTATAGTTTCATAGAAGTGCATGAAAGAGGGTTTAACCTAGTTTGCATTTATGGGGTCTGCTCACATAGTCTTACCCTGACCTCTCTCTTTTTTTCTTAATGAGATTTAAAGCAACCCTGGAACTTTGTGGCTTAGGTTCTATCCCTGCTGGTTATTTTCCCTCTGAAGCCATGACCTTCCATAACATTATAATCATTTCCATAGTCACTAACTTGTGATTCACAAGCTGGGAAGTAATACTTTTAGATGAAAGATGCATAGCAGGAGACGGGTCCTAGGAAATAACCCGCTTTTAATCACATGTCTCTCATAATAGGACACAAAAGATAAATAAGAAATATGAAAAATATAAATTAATAGGAATTTTACTCATTTTCTTTTTGGCCTCTGTATTTTTTTTCACATTGCTGACTTTTATTTTTTATTAAGTACACCCTGGTGGATCAAACAGGGAAAAAGCATGGAGTCTATCTTAATAGTTTGCCAACAGCTTCAGTATCCATTTAGATTAGCGCAATCTTCATCATGGTAAAAAAAAAAAATACAGAAACAAGGTTCCAGGTTTGCTGAAATGTGAACAACAGTTATCTCTGGTAAGATGGGGTTAAAGAAATTGATCCTTTCATCTTTTTACTGGCAGGAAAATATATTTAAGATCATGATCCTTAAACCAAAGCCAGAATCAGGACCATCCAAATGAAAGGGTACTAAATCAGAGTTAGGTTGTAGGCTGTGGGAACATGGGTTTGCCAGGACCCTGTAGGATTGGTGTAAGAACACAACAGTGCTACATTTACTTTTTCTAGGACCATCCCTCTGCCCCACTACATTCTTCCTCTCTCCCCTTATTCCTGTCTTTGCAGATTCATTGCTTTTAAAAAATCCTTGGACAGCCATTTTAGTGGTTCTAGAAGAGAGAAGAGGCACTGTTCTAGGCTTTGAAACTACAACAGTGAACAAGAAAAAAATTTCATGCTCTTCAGAGCTTATGTTCTAGTGAGTTGTTAGTGTATAGCCAAGTAGAGACTCGAGTCAATTTCAGATAATATTCGGTCCTAAGAATATAAGAGAATAGGGGGAATATGACAGAATGCAACAGATGCAGGGCGGTTGGGGGTGGGGGGTGGAGGACCACTTTGGGAAAGGTCAGCAAGGAGGTTCACCCAAGGTGATGACATGCAAGTTAACACAAGCTGTGGCAGGAAGGAACTAGCTTCAGTAAGTTCTAAGAGCACAAATCAAATTCGTGGTGTGTTTTATAATAGATGGTATCAAAGAAACAAGAGCAAGTGTTGTCCGTGTTTAACAGCTTAAGGAAATAAACCAATAGATCTACAGTGGTTACTTCTGGATGTAAATTAAAATCTGGGAATCCATTTGGCACTGAATAGTTTTCCCTATTTTTAATGGTGAGAAAAAGATTTTCAAGGACTCAAAATCTATCTAGACGGAGATACACAGACCAAAGCAAAAACAACATTAGACCACTATAAGCAGTGCTTAACCAGCTCAAAATAATTGAGCACAGTGGATTGGAGGGAGTCCCAAAACACAGATTATGACAGACAGAACTTCAGTGGCCAGGGAGAGTGCGGTAGGGTCAGGCAGGCAGGGTAGAAGTCTTTTCTCTGTCGTAGTCACATTCATGTCAATGGGGGCCACAGGGACAGCTGCCTCTCCAGGGAGCCTTGAGAGGACAGATGCTGCTTTCTGGAGGGAGTTACATTCTACACCCAAAGAGGAGAAAGGCTCACAAGGTGCTTCTAGAGAGAAGCAAGGTATAGGAAGAGGCTTCCTGACAAAGAAAAACCTGCTGGCACTTCTAGGTTCACGACACGTGCAGAAGTATTTAGTTTAGTTTAGTTGATTTATTTATACATTTGAGACAGAGAGGGAGAGAGAGCGAGTGAGTGAGCAGCAAGATAGGGCATGTGCATGTGTGCAAGTGGGGGAGGGGCAGAGAGAGAGAGAGAGAGAGAGAGAGAATCCCATTAGGCTCTGTGTGGTCAGTGTGGAGCCCAGTGTGGAAGCTCGAACCCACTAACTTTGAGGTTGCAACCTGAACCGAAACCAAGAGTCCAATGCTCAACCCACTGAGCCACCCAGGTGCTCCAGAAGTATTTTAAATATAAATCCTTAGTTTACCAAAGCCTATTTGTCTTTAACTGAAATCATAGCTTTTTAAAGGCAATGTAAGTAAAGAAGACATGAACTTCTAACTAAATGAAAGTATATGCTATGCCAATAAAAGATATTCTTGTCTTCATTTTTATTTTATATTTTGCCTCTGGTTCTAGGAACCAGGCAACAAAATTGGAAAAACAAAACATATATCAGTTTGAAGCTTATGCTTGGCTAGAGTCTAAGAAAAAAAAATTACAAGGAATTTGAGTGGAAGTCTAAACTTAGACGAAGAGCCCAACATTTCAGTATAGAAGCGAAAAAAATTCTTTGATCGAAATCAGATTTTTATCCCTCCTACCCTACGTGTCAATCATGATGGAAAAGAGGCTGACAATCGCAAATGGTTAACCCCATTTTTATACACTGCTCTCATGTGCCACAAATCCTGAGCAATGAGCCAAGCACAGGACTTCTTGGTCATGGTCAAGAAGGGTGGACCAACTAGGAAGCTATGGTATCTATGGCTTAGGACTTGTCCCATATGATGTTATGAGCCTGGTTCCAAGCAGGGAAGTTGTTGATGATGCTCTGTGAGGACAGTCCAGCTCACCAGGGCCACTGTGTAGACTTATATAATTGTTGCACAGTGGCCTCAGATCAGCAACCCATAGACCCAATATCGCCATGTTGGACGCACCTGGCTTGGGCCATTCTTCTTTGTTAAAAATTGTTCTAATCTTTAGAAATTGGAAGAATAATCCAAGTTTCAAGTTTCTGCACTTTTTTTTTTGAAAATCAAAAAATCTGGCACCTCTGGGCCTACATTCTTATATGATCATACGTGGCAGGAAGTGGTATTGGCTGCTCTCAATTGAATGCAATTCCCACCTGTCCCCTGATACTCATTTACATTATCATATATGCACTTCTTTAAAAAATTGTTTTTTGATGTCAGCACAGCACAGAGCCCAACATGGGGCTTGAACTCATGAACTGTGAGATCATGACCTGAGCCAAAGTTGGAAGCTTAACCCACTGAGCCACCCAGGTGCCCCTTATATGCACTTCAGTTTGCTCTTTCTGCTGAAGCTAGGGCTGGACTGAAATAGCCTTTTTCACTGTCGCCCACGACGCTTGTCATAAACAGTGGAGACTTGGCTTGTGGCCATTTGAAATAGCCAATGTTCATGTACATGTTAACTCGATCTCTCTGCCGCTTGATCAAGAAAGACATTTCCTGCTTCCACTAGAAACTGAGTATACAGACTTTAAGAACACTTGAGAATGACCTTCAGGTGGGTGAGTAAGTTTTAGATCAATAAAAAAGAAAGCATTAATGAGAAATCTGTCATCTTATTTCCTTCTGTGTGACTCTTCTCTTTCTTAAGGACATTTTTGTTCTTTATTGTATCCCTTGGGGGATTTTAAAAGCAGTATTTGGGAGGGAGTTTCAAGGAAGAGTCACAGATTTTAATGAGAGGACTTAAAAAATTTAATCAAGTACCAGAGATCATTTTTTAACCAGATTTCCTGGTCTGAGGGTGGCTGGCAGGTGGCCTGGAGTCAGGCAGGCAATCATTAAGGGTGGGGATGACTCACACATCGAGGGGTGTGGAGAAGATGACCCAAAACTTTGGAAAATATAGTATTAACTCACATTAGAGATCAGCCCCAAACAAGTGTACTTTTCACCCCTACTCCCCTCTCTCTGCTCTTACTCTGTGTTGAACTCTATCTCTAAGTGTATGTGGGGCTTTCTGAAGTTATTTATGGGCAAGGAGAGTAACACTTTACTCTTTACCTTTTCATATGGTCAGACTCCTAGTTGAAAATCACCATGTGTGCAATTTTATAAAGCAAAAGGCTCTTTCACACAAGCTTGGATCTCCTCTCCTTTATTTATACTATGCAGTAAAGCAGATATTCCCTGACTCCCTAAAACGTAATAGTTCAAGCTTGGAATGGAATATGGACTCCAGCCTAGATGTGGATCTGGGCCAGAGCTACCTGCTTAGATTCTTCAAGGAAGGCAATCCCCTCATGAATACACACCATGATAAACGGGCCATTTTAGTGTTCCCAGGGTTATTTGTAGGTAGGACAATAAGAAAGTATCCCTCTCCTGATTTGTTTTTTAAAGTTTCTTGCCTCAGGATTTCAAGTACCAATAGTTATTAATATTTCTATTAGCCATTTAGTTATAAGTTATAACATACTTAGCTACTGAGAGGTAAAATTTAGCTCTGAAGGGAGTCATGTATGAGCCATCTTGCAGAGATGAGTATACTGTCAAATTAGAAAAAAACTTTCTGTATTAAAGAAAATACATGAAAACTCTTTAGAGCATTTCCTTAAGCTAACAAAAGCCCACAAGAGTTTTTCATTCATTCAATAATCAACAAATATTTACTATCTTCTTCATTTGGGGACTTGGGGAATTGAGTGGTGACCTAAGGTCCTTGCCCTTAGGAAACTTCTAAGGGGGCAGAGTTGAGGGTGGGGAAATGGAGATGCACTCCAATAAATACAAAGAAGAAAATAAAGTAGGTAATGGACAGGGAAATGACTGGTGGGAAGTGGGATGTTTAGATTAAGTGCTGAGGAAAAGCGTTTCTGAGAAAGTGATATTTGTGTTTATTCCCGAATGAAGGGAAGAAAGCCACCATGGCAAGTGCCAGTGAAAAGAATTCTGGGAAAAGAAGTGTCAAATGCAAAGGCCTTAAAGCTGGGGCGGGGGAAGAACTGTCAGAATTAACAAAAAGAAGGCCAGACTGGCTGGTGTGAAGGTGAAGAGTGGTGCAAAACAAAGTCAGCAAGGTAGGCAGGCCTCCATCATACAAGGAAGCCATCATAGGGTTTTTCACAGTAAAGGTATGCATCTTTTGGGGGCTGGAAAACCCCACTCTGCATGCTAAACCTGGCCCTCTGGATGTTTTGCTAAATAAAGTTTTATTGTAACACAGTCATGTTCAATCGTTTATGTATTGCCTATGGCTGCTTTTGTACTACAATGGCAGAGTTGTGTGGCTGCTACAGAGAGTATATATAGCTCATAAAGATAAAAATTTTTAAAGGGCTGACACTTTACAGAACAGGTGTACCAGCTCTTGCTTTACACAATGCATTAAGGCATTTTTGGATGGTGCATTTGGTCTATGTGAAACTGTCTACCTCACTTTCTCAAAAAACAGGGCAGCCTCACTTTCTCAAAAAACACTAGATATTACTGCTAAAATAGCAATATTTAAGAAAATAAAAACTTGCCTGGAAACAGGGATCAGACTCACCTGTATCAAGTGAGTAAGTAAATTACCTAGCTAAAGACTGCTTCATGGCAATAAGAAGTTAACTCATACAGCAAGAGGTCTGTCATCAAGTTTGATTATTTTAGTGGTACAAGATTGTCATCAAGGATCCAGCTGCTTGCCATCTTTATGCTGCCCTCAGGATGTGGGAAAGCTCATTCCTTGTGGTAGCAAGATGGCCATAATGGTTCCAGGAGTCGATGCAGACAAGACAGAAGATATCTAGCAACAAAATAGGTTGGGTACTTCCTCATGCCTTTTTACTAGGGAGGGAAAATTCTTTATGGTCCACTGCTTATGCCATCTAATTATATCTAGATTAGCTAGGTTAGCCTGGTAAGGAGAATGGATTTACCATGGTTGACTTAGGTTGATAAATATTCATCACCTGGATGTCTGCACACATGCATGGAGAGTGAACATTGGAACAAAGTCAGACTCTTGCCAGCAAGGCAGGTAAGTGGGAAAGGTTGAGAACTGGGCAACCAAAGGAACTGCTGAAGGGTCTTTGTATAATGATCCTATGTCTGATATTACTCAGAGAGGAAATGTTAGAGGTTGAGATGGGCAGAGAAACAGAAAGTAAGCAAATCCTCCCATTGGGATGTGGGTTGGTAGTAGGGAACTGTGGCTGACTGCACAGTGCTTTCTTTTCCTGCAAATGTCATCTACTGCTTTCACAACAGGTTGAGTAAGTCATTCCCACATGTGGCTAACTTGCTCTCAAGGCAGCATCTACAACATGTTTGGCCTCTCTGGTGACTCATTTTTCTGGACAGTTCTTTCCTGATCTCGAAGAAACCACAACTGTTTGAACAGGGACTTGTTTCAATAGAGTTTTGCAAGTAGGGGCTTGATACCATACTGGGCTCCCCCTTGGCTTCCCAAACCGGTTCTTCCCAAACACACCCCTAATTATTTGTATCTTTCACCTCTCCAACTGGCTGGAAACCACAGCCTCCTTTAATTGTCTACTTCAGGGTGTTTGGTTTTGTTTGTTTGTTTGTTTTGTTTTTTGGGTTTTTTTTTGAGGGGGTGGGAAAGTACCTTTGCTTCTTTGGCCTCATGTTTATTTCCTACACATTTAGGGTACCTAGTCCCTGGCCCTGGGGGAGCTGAAAGTCTGGTTCCCAGGATGCTGAATTCATTGCTATATGAACAGCATTTTTTGTGACAGCTGTTAAATGGAGAATTGTTAAAGGTCACGAGAGCTAAAACCCAACAAAGACCAGACCAGAGAGAACTGTCTTGAAGACTGAGTCTTGCTGTATTCCATGAATTTATATAATACATCAATCTTTGTTTTGTCTGGTTTTGTTTTTGGTAGGAGCTATTATACCAACAGGGAAGGGACTTAAATGCTGTGATATTTGTGGAGGACTGGCCAAGGCCAAATCATATCACTTCTGACACAAAGTCACGCAGATTGAATTGACTTCTGCAAAGCACAGGCTATATAGTTTCAACCTTCTATGAGATAGACTACCTGATTTCTCATCTATGGAGAAAGATTATTCTTTCTGACCTCAGGAGCTCTCACTCACACCTTCTTCTGCTCATTCACTTGTTCTGTACTGAGAACACCTTTTGTGTGTGAAGCATGGTATTTGGCACTGAAAAAGCAAACAAATAAGGCATTCATTAAGCACGGTTATAAGCCAGGTGATTAAGGCAGTGTCCATGCCCTCAAGGATCTCACAGTCTAGTAAGGAAGACTGGCCTCCAAACAAGTGCCTAGAACACAGTGAGATGACATTGAAAGGGCATAGGCTTGCAGTGAAGAGCATGAACTTGAATGCCAGATTCTGGAGGTGAAGTGCATGACTTTGAGCAAGTTCCTGAGCATCTGTGCACCTCAGTTTTGTCATCTGTAATGTGAGAATATGTGAGGGTGTATGCAAGTGAGTTACTGTGCATAATAAAGGAGACTATGCCTCTCCATTTGTTAGCAAAGCAGTTGGCACAGATCAAGTATTCCAGTGTTCCCAACTACACACTGTTTTTGCATGCTACAATAGCTGCAGCACTGCCAGATAGCTTGGTGGCTATGCACATAAGTGGTTTAGAAGCCAAACTCTATCACCTCATGTTCTGAGAGCTTGGGCAAGTTTCTGACCCTGCCTGTGCCTTAGGTTTCTCCTCTGTAAAGTGGAGAAAACACCTAAATCAAAGGATGGTTGCTAACACTTAAATTATGTAATACACATAAAGCTTTTGGTATGATGACTGGCCCATGTAAACTCAATAAATGTTAACTATATGACTGTAATTGCTGTGGCTACTAAAACAACAAAGACAGCAATAGGTAGGGCCAGAACACATTTTGCAAAAAGAGGGACACTCAAAAACGGGTGTCATTGGTTGCGGGGGCGGAGGTCAAAGCCATCAGCCTCCATGGCTATAAAAACAACTCTGCACCTGTTTTCTGGATCATGGATCAGTGGCATCTTGTTTATGCAGTTTGGACAGATTATTAAATTATGGAAAATGTGAGAGTCACTGCCTCTTTATTTTCGTGGGATAGTACAGAGTGTGACAAATACAGGTTCCTGTTTCCCTCCCTCCTAAATGGCCCAAATTCCTTAGAAGTTTTTTTTTCCGTCTTCAAGTTTCAGAAAACACCTTCAAAAACATTGAGGTACATATACTACTGTACCAAGACCACTAATGCCCTCCCTCCAAGCCCCCCATAGCCCTGCTTGTCCACAAAACTGTAACTTTAGTCTATGGGCAGCTCTTTGCCCTGGCAGAAATAATAGGAAATAGGTGGGAAAAAAGCAAATGACTGATGAGCAGGATGACAGGAGAAACCTACAGATGATTTTGTGCTCTCCACATGCTCATAGCCTGGGAGGTAACTCATTTTCCTTTCCAGAAGTGTTATCACCAAGATGGCGACATAGCGTATACTCCATCACCAGTTTTCTTTACTATATTTTTGGCTACTACTTGGAAACAGTACACATTTTTTTTTTCTTTAGGGGATAACTCTTTCTCTGTTCTCAATTCAAATACTTTAGTAGAGTGAACCCCACTGCAAGGGGTTCACAAGTGGTGTCCATATGGCCCAGGACTAAGCACACCAGAGAATTCTTTTCTGCTAGCCTTGGTTTAGGAAGGGGCACTGGCTCAACTCACGCTGACAGCAGTCAAGCTGAGGATTCTGGTCCTCTCTTTCAGGTCATACTTTATCTTGGAAAGATATAAGCCTGCAAGTTCCAGACACCAGCAAGGCATACCTAACAATCCAACAGATTTAATAGAGGCAGAGAAAAGGCAAGAAAAATAAGGCATAGGGACATTATTTAAGTTCCTGAAACCACCCAAACCCTGGAATTTTTATGTATGTGGGCCAAGAAATTCACTTCTTTGCTTAAGCTGGTTTTACATTCAGTTTTCTATCTTCTGCAACCAGGAGAATCCTGATGCACTCAAAAACCATTTAAAACCTGCAGACAATGGCAGGATACCCCCAGCTAAGTCACTCATAGGTTAAACTTCTTGTCCAACTAAAGTTTGCAGAATATAGCAGAAAAGTGTCCAAAATCACTTTGGCAGCTCCAGGGAAAAGTACCAAAGAAACACCAGCCAATACTCTGCCACCAATTATGAGTGTAGACTCGAAGCCAGTCAGTGACTTACTCTCATGTCCACATTTCTACCCTCACACATCATAATATACACATGGCTGCTCTTCCTGAGAGGACACACAGAGAAAGGCACTGGTGTTGGCCCAAGTTAGGCCTTGTCCCTGGAAAGTAGTCTGCGAATAAGACTTTATACCCAGAAAGCGAATTGTTTTCAGAAACTGCATGCTGAGTTCCTCTGAAAAATGAGTAATTTTTATTCTCAAGGCCGCAATGGACTATTCTGGAAATGAGAAGCACTGTCTGACTTTAGGATTGTTTTTAGAATCAGTATCACGTTTTACTGTATTGTTTACACCAAGTTGTCTTAATTTCCTAATCATTATTTAATTGTTAAGGGTTTTTCAGTGATGGGGGGCGGGGAGAAGCAGTTATTTTGTGCTTGGCTTATGTCAACTGTGTCACATTTACTATATGCATTCATTGTACAGATGAGAAAACAGTCCGAGGTAAAAACTATTATCTTTGAGGGTTGGAAATTTGACTCAAAGCCCTTAAATACTACTTTACCTTCTTGGTATGTGCCCTTGTATGACATTTCTAAGACAAATGAAAATGACCATCATTTACCTAGCAAAATACTAGCCAAGAAAAGAGTTACAGAAACCCAGATTTTCTACCTTGAGAAAATGCACATTTGACTCACTGACTGAATGCCAAGACTCACTGACTCAAGACTGAAATAAAATAATGACAAAAGAGCCAATTTTCCAACTCAAATTGTTAAGGACTATAGAATATTAGAAGAGAGAATGTTGATGATAGAAGACATGAATCCTAAAGTCTGTTAACTATCAGAAAAAACAAGTAGAAGACAAAGCAGATACTGGAGTCAAGATTCTGTGTTCCACATTTTTCTATCTTTAAACATGAAGATCTCTCAGATATACCCTTAGTAATCTTACAATTAGAATGTTTCATGTACTTTGAATACTGTTTTGGGGACATAAAATACTAGGAGAAAAACAACTCGATTTACTGATTATGAATTCCTTACAAAGGGAACACAACTTGGCTAATTCTATCTGACTTTTAGCACCAATTCTGCCTAGCCATCATCTTACCTTTGACTTTACCAATGGTAGCAAAATTATTCTTTCAAAGATTTCAATCCTCAAATGACATTCTTAACACAGAGAGGCCAATGGGCATCAAAAAGTTGAAAGCATGGAGGAGGGAGACAGCCAAGATGGCAGAGCAGCATGGAAGTTTTTTGTGTGTCTCGTGTCCATGAAATACAGCCAGACCAACACTAAACCATCCTACACACCTAGCAAACTGATCTGAGGATTAACACAGCAATGTGCACAACCTGAACCACAGAATTGAGCAGGTACATGGCACGGACAGGAGAACATGAGGAGCAAGAAACCACTCAGGGCAGGGAGGTGCTTTGCGGGTGGAGAGAGGACGGAGAAGGTGGGGAAAATACGGGAAAAGCACCCCTCCCCAAAAGCAGCTGGAGAAAAAGTGGAAAATTGGAAACAGATGCAGGGACTGAACTAAAAAGGGAGAAAGGAGAAAGGAGAAATGAGAGGGTTTAAATTCCATTACAACTGTAAACAAGGGGAGGGCAGAGTCTGCAATTCTGCAGCTCAATACCTGGCGGTACTCTGGTGGGAAAAGCGAATCCCCAGGAGCAGAGTGGGGTCTGGGAGCTTCTCAGTCCACCCGAGGAGAAGTGGTTCCACTTCTGGAAGGGCATTTGTTAGAGGCTGTGAGGCACCCTGGGCCTAGCATACCCCACAGAATGGCCACATTCGCTGGTACTGGAAGAAGGTTGTTAAGGGTGAAGCTTGGTGCCAGATGGGTGTTGTGATTTTCCATAATCCCTGAAACGCTGCTGCTACACTGTCTCGTGAACTTTTTCTGGGGTAGGCTGGCACCTGGCCGCAGTCTCTGGACATCGGCAGCAGCATGGTCTCGCAAACTTTCCTGGGTGCGGTGGGCATTCAGCCATGGCTCAATGAGTCCCTCCCACAGAGGGGCAGAACAGGTCAAAGCTGCAGGCCCTCAGAAGTAAGGGGTCAGGGAAAACAGCCGCATCTGAGAACAAACGGAGGAGGGAGGTACTACCTGGGGCTTGGTCACAGACAGTGTAAAACCAGAGAGTAGACGAGAGCTGAAGACAAAGGGCTGGTGTGCGATTGCTGATTGGGGAGAACGGATTTCCGATACTAGAGACTGGGTAGCTGGGTGACGCCATTTTCACCACTCCCACGCTTGCGCATACGCACCTACAAGTGTCACAACGATCCACCCCAGTAGGCTAGCAGCGCCATCTGGTGGAGAGTGGAGCCATTACACTAAGCGCTATCCAACTGGCTAACCTCGCTCTTCAAGAACACAGGTCTCACCTCCTGCTTAGTTTATGGACAATAAAGTGCTTCATGCTCTGACTTCTAGGGGAAAACAAAATAATTTCAGTTGCGTTTTAGTCTGTTAGCAGGTCCATCTATTCAATTTTCTTTCTTTCTTTTTCTTTTTTCTAGTATCTTTTTTTCTCTTTTTCATTTCCTTTCTTTTTCTTGAATACAGAGAGAGAAAAAATCATTTTCATTTTCAATCTTTATTAAAAATATTTTTCTTTAATTTTTTTACTATATTTTTTTACTTTTGTGTAAATTTTTCAAATTCTATTTTACTTTCATCATTTTATTTTAGTCTATTTCAGTGTACTCATTTTTTCAAATTTTCAAATGGTTTTCTTTTTTTTAATTCTTTCCCCTTTTTTCTCTAATCTATCAAGCCAATTTCAACACCCAGACCAAAACACACCTAGGACCTAGCATCATTTATTTGATTTTGTGTGTGTGTGTGTGTTTAATTTTTTAATTTAAATATTTTTTAATGTTAATTTTTTCCAGCTCATTAATTCTTTTTCTCCCTTCAAAATGATGAAACGAAGGAATTCACGCCAAAAGAAAGAGTAGGAAGAAACGACAGCCAGGGACTTAACCAACACAGATACAAGCAAGATGTCTGAACCAGAATTTAGAATCACAATAATAAGAATATGAGCTTGAGTCAAAAACAGATTAGAATCCCTTTTTGCAGAGATAAAAGAAGTAAAAACTAGTCAGGATGAAATAAAGAATGCTATAACTGAGCTGCAATCACGAATGGATGCTGTGGCGCAAGGATGGATGAGGCAGAACAGAGAATCGGCAATATAGAGGACAAACTTATGGAGAACAATGAAGCAGAAAAAAAGAGGGAGATGAAGGCAAAAGAGCACAATGTAAGAATTAGAGAAATCAGTGACTCTTTAAAAAGGAACAACATCAGAATCATAGGGGTCTCAGAAGAGGAAGAGAGAGAAAGGGGTAAAAGGGTTATGTGAGCAAATCATAGTGGAAAACGTTCCTAACCGGGGGAAAGACACAGACATCAAAATCCAGGAAACACAGAGGACTCCATGAGATTCAACAAAACCCAACCATCAACAAGGCATATCATAGTCAAATTCACAAAATACTCAGGAAGGAGAGAATCATGAAAGCAGCCAGGGGAAAAAGTCCTTAAACTACAAGGGAAGACAGATCAGGTTTGCAGCAGAACTATCCACAGAAACTTGGCAGGCCAGAAAGGAGTAGCAGGATATATTCAGTGCACTGAATCAGAAAAATATGCAGCCAAGAATTCTTTATACAGCAAGGCTCTCATTCAAAATAGAAGGAGAGATAAAAAGTTTCCCAGGCAAACAAAAATTAAGGGAATTTGTGACCACTAAACCAGCCCTGCAAGAAATTCTAAGGGGGACTCTCTGAGGGGAGAAAAGATGAATAAGTAAGTAAGTAAGTAAGTAAATAAATCAATAAATACCAAAAGCAACAAAGATTAGAAAGGACCAGAGAACACCACCAGAAACTCCAACTCTACAAGCCACATAATGGCAATAAATTCATATCTTTCAGTACTCACTCTAAACACCAATGGACCCAATGCTCCAATCAAACGACATAGGGTAACAGAATGGATAAGAAAACAAGATCCATCTATATGCTATTTACAAGAGACCCACTGTAGACCTAAGGACACCTTCAGATTGAAACTAAGGGGATGGAGAACGATCTATCGTGCTAATGGTAAAAAAAAAAAAAAAAAAGAACAAAAAAGAAAAAGAAAGAAAGCTGGAGTAGCCATACTTATATCAGACAATCTAGACTTTAAAATACTGTTATCAAGAGATGCAGCATGGCATTATATCATAATTAAGCGGACTATCCACCAAGACAACCTAACAATTGTAAACATTTATGCACCAAATGTGAAAGCACCTAAATATTTAAATCAATTAATCACAAACATGAAGAAACTCATTGATAGCAATACCATAATAGGAAGAGACTTCAACACCCCACTCACAGAAATGGAAAGATCATCTAATCAAAATATCAACAAGGAAACAATGGCTTTGAATGACACACTGGACCAGATGGACTTAACAGATATATTCAGAACATTTCATCCTAAAGCAGCAGAATATACATTCTTCTCCAATGCACATGGAACATTCTCCAGAATAGACCACATACTGGGACACAAATCAGCCCTCAGCAATACAAAAAGATCGAGATCATACCGTGGATATTTTCAGACCACAAAGCTATGAAACTTGCAATCAACCACATGAAAAAAAAATTGGGGAAGGTAACAAATACTTGGAGACTGAAGAACATCCTACTAAAGGATGAATGGGCTAACCAAGAAGTTAAAGAGCCAATGAAATGGATGCCAGTGAAAATGATAACACCACAACCCAAAGCCTCTGGGACACAGCAAAGGCAGTCATAAGAGGAAAAAATCCAGCATCCAGGCCTTCCTAAAGAAGGGAGAAAGATCTCAGATACACAACATATCCTTATGCCTTAAAGAGCTGGAAAAAGAACAGGGAAGAAAACTCAAAATTGGCAGATGACAGGAAATAATAAAGATTAGAGCAAAAATTAATGCTATCGAAACCAAAACAAACAAACAAACAAACAAACAAACAAACAAACAAAAAACGAGTAGAACAGATCAATGAAAGCAGAAGCTGGTTCTTTGAAAGAATTAACAAAATTGATTAACCACTAGCCAGTTTAATCAAAAAGAAAAAGGAAAGGACCCAAATAAATAAAATCAAGAATAAAAGAGATCACAACCCAAACAGCAGAAATAAAAAAAAAATAGTAAGAGAATATTATGAGCAATTATATGCCAATAAAATGGGCAATCTGGATGAAATAGACAAATTGCTAGAAACATATACACTACCAAAATTGAAACAGGAAGGAATAGAAAATTTGAACACACCCATAACCAGCAAAAATCAAATCAGTAGTCAAAAATCTCCAAAAAAAACCAAGAGTCCAGGGCCAGATTACTTTCCAGGGGAATCTACCAAACACTTAAGGAAGAGTTAACGCCACTCTCTTGAAGATGTTCCAAAAAATAGTAATAGAAGGAAAACTTCCAAACTCACTCTATGAAGCCAGCATTACCTTGATTCCAAAATCAGATAGAGACCCCACGAAAACGGAGAACTCTAAACCAATTCCCTGATGAAAGTGGGTGCAAAAATCCTCAACAAGACTTAGCCAATCGGATCCAACAATACATTAAAAAAATTATTCACCACGAACAAGTGGGATTTGTACCTGGGATGCAGGGCTGGTTCAATATCTCCAAAACAATTAGCATGATTCAACACATCAATAAAAGAAAGGACAAGAATCATATGATCCTCTCAGTAGATGCGGAGAAAGCATTTGACAAAATACAGCATCCTTTCTTGATAAAAACCCTCAAGAAAGTAGGGACAAAGGATCATACCTCGAGATCATAAAAGCCATGTATAAACAACCCAATGCTAATATCATCCTCAATGGGGAAAAATGAGAGCATTCCCCCTAAGGTCAGGAAAAAGACAGGGGTGTCCACTCTCACCACTGTTATTCAACGTAGTATTGGAAGTCTTAGCCTCTGCAATTAGACTACACAAAGAAATAAAAGGCATCCAAATCGGCCAGGAAGAGGTCAAACTTTCACTCTTCACAGATGACATGATACTCTCTATGGAACACCCTAAAAATTCCAACAAAAAACTGCTACAACTGATTCATGAATTCAGCAACGTTGCAGGATATAAAATCAAAGCACAGAAATTGGTTGCATTCGAATACACCAACAATGAAGCAGCAGAACGAGAAATCAAGGAATTGATTCCATTTACATTAGCAACAAAACCCATAATATACCAGGGATAAATCTAACTAAAGAGGTGAAAAATCTATACACTGAAAACTATAGAAAGCTTATGAAAGAAATTGAAGAAGACACCAAAAAGTGGAAAATGATTCCATGCTCCTAGATAGGAAGAACACATTTTGTTAAATGTTGATACTACCAAAAACAATCTACATATTCAGTGCAATCCCTATCAAAATAACACCAGCCTTCTTCACAGAGCTAGAAAAATAACCCTACAACTTGTATGGAACTAGAAAAGACCCCGAATAGCCAGAGCAATCTTGAAAAAGAAAACCAAAGCAGGAGGCATCATGATCCCGGACTTCAAGCTATACTACAAAGCTGTAATCATCAAGACAGTATGGTACTGGCACAAGAACAGACATGCAAATCAATGGAACAGAATAGATAATCCAGAAATGGACCCACAAACGTATGGCCCACTAATCTTTGACAAAGCAGGAAAGAATATCCAATGGAATCAAGACAGTCTCTTCAGGGGCGCCTGGGTGGCGCAGTCGGTTAGGCGTCCGACTTCAGCCAGGTCACGATCTCGCGGTCCGTGAGTTCGAGCCCCGCGTCAGGCTCTGGGCTGATGGCTCGGAGCCTGGAGCCTGTTTCTGATTCTGTGTCTCCCTCTCTCTCTGCCCCTCCCCCGTTCATGCTCTGTCTCTCTCTGTCCCAAAAATAAATAAAAAATGTTGAAAAAAAAAATTTAAAAAAAAAAAAAAAAAAAAAAAGACAGTCTCTTCAGCAAGTGGTGCTGGGAAAACTGGACAGTGACATGCAGAAGAATGAACCTGGACCACTTTCTTACACCATGCACAAAAATAAACTCAAAATGGATGAAAGACCTAAATGTAAGAGAGGAAGCCATCAAAATCCTCAAGGAGAAAGCAGGCAAAAACCTCTTTGACCTTGGCCGCAGCAACTTCTTACTCAACACACCTCCGGAGGCAAGGGAAACAAAAGCAAAAATGAACAACTGGGACCTCATCAAAATAAAAAGCTTCTGCACAGTGAAGGAAACAATCAGCAAAACTAAAAGGCAACCTACAGAATGGGAGAGGATATTTGCAAATGACATATCAGATGAAGGATTGGAATCTATAAAGAACTTATCAAACTTAACACCCAAAACACAAAGAATCCAATGAAGAAATGGGCAAAAGACATGAATAGATACTTCTCCAAAGAAGACGTCCAGATGGCCAACGACACATGAAAAATGCTCAACATCACTCATCATCAGGGAAATTCAAATCAAAATCACAATGAGATACCAACTCATACCTGTCAGAATGGCTAAAATGAGTAACTCAGGAAGCAACAGATGTTGGCAAGGATTCGGAGAAAGAGGATCTCTTCTGCATTGTTGGTGGCAATGCAAGCTGGGGCAGCCACTCTGGAAAAGAGTATGGAGGTTCCTCAAAAAACTAAAAATAGAACTACCCTATGACCCAGCAATTGCACTACTAGGTATTTATCCAAGGGATACAGATGTGCTGTTTTGAAGGGACACATGCACCCCAATGTTTATAACAGCACTATTTACAATAGCCAAAGTATGAAAAGAGCCCAAATGTCCACTGATGGATGAATGGATAAAGAAGATGTGGTACATATATACAATGGAGTATTACTTGGCAATCCAAAAGAATGAAATCTTGCCATTTGCAACTACGTGGAAGGAACTGGAGGGTATTATGCTAAGTGAAATTAGTCAGTGAGAGAAAGACAAATATCTAATGACTTCACTCATAGGAGGACTTTAAGAGACAAAACAGATGAACATAAGGGATGGAAACAAAAATAATATAAAAACAGGGAGGGGGACAAAACAAAAGAGACTCATAAATATGGAGAACAAACAGAGGGTTACTGGAGGGGGGGTGGGAGGGGTTTTGGGCTAAAGGGGTAAGGTACATTAAGGAATGTACTTCTGAAATCATTGTTGCACTATATGCTAACTAATTTGGATGGAAATTTAAAAAAAAAATGAAGACATGGAGTAAAACTACAAAAGCAAAGACCATGGGGTGGGCAGGTACATAGTGGATGACTTGATCTCCATGTCTGTAGAGGAAGCCACAGAATTTCTGGAAACAACACAGTTGAGCCCTGTGTTGCGAGCAAACTCCTGCTTCCTCTGTGCCTCAGTGTTCACATCTTTTAAATGGGCCCCATGATGTACTAGTACACTGCCTCCCATATTCCAGTCCTTCTACCTGTGTAGGAGCAGATAGCTAACCAAGACTGAGAGTCTAGGAGAAGTTTACATTGTGGTCCAAGCTGTGAAATGTGGTTTCAGTGGCAGGACCTCTTGGGAGACACCTGTGGCCAAAAGGTTTTCTGCTTTGTATACACTGGAGCTCATTTATGTGTGTAGGTGTGATGACTCAGTTATGTATGTACAGTGCTGTTTAACTCCCTTTCCATGGGTTTTAAAGCTAAGTATTTGAAAGGACAATTTCTTAGTTAATGTGTTCTCCCTACATAGTGAGCTCTTAAGAATCTGGCCAGGTGCTCCTATGTTTTCGTGGTATGGCTTTAAAGAGATCACCAGAAGATCATCGAAAGCTGCTCTTGGGTACACATCTCCTGACCAGTGATTCTGAGATTTGGGTGAATACAAAGGTCATACTGGACAAGTAATCTTACTGATCAGCTGAGCTTCATTCAAATGACAAGACGGTTTGGGAGGAAGGATTTGAAAAAATGTTAACACGCCATGTGACACTTTAGCTGAGCTTCAAGTCTCACGAAGATATAGATCAGAGCTGTGTGCAGCAGGGGTTGGCAGACTATCGCCCATGAGCCAAACCATCTGTTTGTGTATGGTTTACAAACGAAGAATAGTTTTACATTTTGAATGGCCACATTTTATATGGGTATATAAATACTTACCTAATACCTTTGATTTTAGCTCCTTGCCTGAAAAAGCTACAGTGACTATTTGATCCTTGGAGAAAAAGTTTGCCGAAACCCTGCTTTCAACCATTTTAACATCACAGTCTGGCATGATGCCTGTTATGAGCATTAGGTTGAACTGATATTTATTGAATTCAGATATCCAAAATTCAGGTTTGACTATGGTTCAGTGCCACAGTCCATGTACCCTACATGAACCATCTGCCCCAACTTGGCCAATGATACACAGGGAACTTTTGTAGATGCTTATGGGCAAGAGCTTTCCAATGAAATGACTGCATGAATGAGGGCCAGAACTACTACTAATGAAACAAACAAGAGGAGAATGGGGCCAAGAAGATAACAAGGAAAGGGTACTCCTTGATCAAGGCATCTCTACCTCTGGTTCTCCTGTCAAATGAGCTAATCAATAGGTCTTTGTAAAATAATTATTTATTAGTTGCTTATTTTATGACAGGCATTGGGTAAGTGTTTCATGGACTTTATCTCATTTTATCTTTAAAATAACCTGTGGTATACTTCCATTTGTTTATAAGGAAACCGAGACTCAAGATTTAAAAAAAATCACCTTATAGCTAGTCAGTGACAGAGATATGATCTGCACTCTGGTTCTACCTTACTCAGTTCTCTGTTCTTCATATTCGATACTGTGGCTTTCAACTATGAAAACTGCTCTACGCACAACACTAGAGAATATGCTCAGAAGGAGAGGCTTTCACAATTTCTTTGCACTTAGCAAATTGAGAACAAAATATTTTCCTCAATGTTCTTAGTTATAAACCAACAGTATTAAAATTGTTTTCTCATTACATGGTCTGTACAGGACCTTTATTTTTTTTAAAACATAAAGACAGAATATGTTTTATTAATAGAGTCAGGTAGTTATACAGCTCTTAAGGTGTCAGGCATCTTGATGATTTTTGGTACACTGTAAAAAGTTTTATTACCATTTAAGCACTTGGACACGCATGCTTTCTACAGATGAAAACCCGTGCTGGGGAGGTTATTTTACTAAAAACAATGATGTCTTTTAAAAACCCATTTCTGTGCATTTATTATATTGAATATTAAAGTTACTTTGTTTTCTTGGGCAAACACAAATAAGAAATGTCACACTGTCAAGTTAATTCCCGGGAAATGCTTTGGCACTTTCATTGTGAATAAGCTCTTTCAAGTGATGAGGGTGGCATTTGGTAATTTCCTGCTGAAGCAGGCACCAAGTGGCATTCTAAGGATGAAAACAAGGGTTTTCTCTGGGAGAATCTGGCTGATCAACATACCTTGTAAACCACGGGAGGGAGGTGAAAAAAAATGGCTGTCACCTCAGAGTGACTGATCAATGACACCCAACACCAAATGCTTTGATTTTCTACACACCAAATTCAGGCAGAACAGCTAGATCAGAAGTGTGCTAAGTGGAGCCAGAATTTGTCTTTTGTTTTTGCATTGGAATGAAACTCTCATAGCCACATGGTACTGAAATGTCATCGGGCATCTCTCTGGCTGGCTCTAGGGAGAGTTGGTGGTTTTCACCCAGTTCGCAGAGCACAGTGCTTCCCACACCAGAACTGTTCTGTGTTCAACTCAATTTTGCCAAACATAAAATAAGCACTGGTAAGAATGCATTAACCTTAAGAGCTGAATAAATCAGTCAATGGCATTTATTTGTTGCCCACTGTGTTTAGTCTTGGGGGTGTGTGTGTATGAAAGGCACAATTAAAAGAGAACTCATGGGTTCTAGGTATGGAAGATTTCATGAGCAAAAATGCCAACTATAAAATTTTAAAACCTGAAGAGAATTTGGAAAATCATTTTTGAAACTATTTTCTAGGGAACATAAGCTCTGTCTTCTGAGGTCAAATGAGTTCAAAAAGTGCTTTGTTGGGGGCACCTGGGTGGCTCCAGTTGGTTAAGCATCTAACTTTAGCTCAGGTCATGATCTCATGGTTGGTGAGTCTGAGTCCTGCTTCGGGCTCTGTGCTGACAGCTCAGAACCTGGAGCCTGCTTCAGATTCTGTGTCTCCCTCTCTCTCTGACCGTGCCCCATTCACACTCTGTCTCTGTCTCTCTCTCTGTCAAAAATAAATAAACATTAAAAACAATTAAAAAAATGGCTTTGTTAACAGGTTTATTCCTGCAGGACTTCATAGCACCTTGAACATGTTAATGAACATGACAAATCTCCAAGTGTGGACTGTAACTGGTAGCATTCCCAGACTATTGGGACCAAATTTGGGAAATACTGCCTAGAAATTCTTAGTTGATGTTCATCACTTTATAAATGAAGCTAATGAGGTAAGGTGACTTATCCAACATCACACGGCTCATTACTGGTCAACAGGAGCAGGACTTAACTCTTTTCAGTTTGTATCTAGTGTTCTCCAGTTGATGCTGCTTTATGACGTGGTTTCATACAGTATGCATTTTTGAACAGCCGCTCCTTCTCTCACTGAATCAACTAGATGTATCAGCAGGTAACAGATGAGGGTAGTGAAGGAAGATGAAAGATTTAGACAATAAGAACTCTGGCCTTGAATTTCCCTCTGCTTCTTGGGAATGGTTTGCCAACTTATTCTCTTTGAGCCCCAGTTTCTACGCCTGACTAATGGTTAATAAAGGCAGCTATCTGGCTGAATCTGGCAGGTAGAGGCCAGATTATCTAGATCTTATGAGCTCTGACTATGAGATGAATCTTACTCCAAAGGCAATGAAACCCACTGGAAGAGTTAAGAAGGTCAGGGTTGTGAGTGCATCCAGAATGGAAGCTCTTTGAGGAAGAGGGTTCCTTTTCCTCATATCACCTGTTCCAATGCATTATACTAAACCAATGTTTCATAGATAACAAACGGCAACACAACACAAAATGTGCATAGAAACATTAACAGCTTTCCCATGCTGCACATACAAATCTGCCTTCAATGGTTTCTGTTTGCTGAAAAAACTATGTATTTTGAATAGGAACACCTCTCTATTTCATGTTTTACTTTGTATTGGAATTGAAAACATCAGCATGTTGAAAAATAATCTGTCTGCTTAACTGGCTTGGCCCAGGAAGGTAATTTATAGGGTTTAATAACATTGTTAAAGGTGATTCCACTTTCCTAAGACGGATTGCTTTTCCGGGGCTTTGGCAGGTTACCCATTTTATAGACTTTTAGGTCAGAAGCATCAACCTCCCCAGGACTGGATATAGAGTTGCTTGGTTACCTCATTTGAAGGATGGGAAAAATAAATTTACATGCCAGGAATTTCATAAAGTCATTAATTTCACTCTGCCCCTCAAAATAAATATGCCAGCTTTAATTTTTCGTGCAACTGGTTTACCTACATCCAAAAGTCCATGCAGCCTTTCTTGGGAGACAGATATCTTAAATAAGAACAAGCTTGGTCCCACATAATTCCACAGAGCTGGGTTCCCAGCTCATCATGGCTGGCAACGCAGATAAAGAGCAAAAGTACAGAAGAGGGACTTTTATTTACTTTTGTTTGCCTTCAACACAATTTCCACAGGCAGTCATAACCGTTTACAGCTAGAAACGGTAATGACTCTACAACCATTCTGAAACTTCCAAAATACTCTTACAAATAAAAATAAATGATGCAATAAGTACAATAAGCCTTTGGGGAAACTAACCATAAAGGACACTGAAGTGCATACAAACATATGCAGCTCGACCCTGCCAAGAGCACATTCCTTTTGAAGACTAACCAAGGATCTTACACTTCAACAATCCAACTGTTACCAACAGACCTCAGTGCCACGGGAGGCTTTGTTGTTAAACCACAATCTTTCATTGTCCCTTCAAGACATCCTGAAATATTCTCAACATCTGTAAGATGTACCACATTAAGCACAACAAAGGAAAAACAAACATGCTCCTGCAAAAAACATTATGAAAAATAAGTACATGACACCGCGACTCTCCTAGTTTTAATTAAAGGGGAAGCCAAGGAAGGAAATTGATATTTTTAATTTGTTTTTTAAGTTTTGATGATGTGACCTAACTGGTATATGTTGTTAATGCTGTAATTAAAGTTATGCCAAATAGCCAAACACTGAAGTGTCAAGGAAAATGCCACGGAACAATTTCCTATAGAGAAAAGAAGCTTAATTAAAAGTGACTTAATTTTCATCCTTTGGGAACCTAAATGTTAGAATTAATGGCTTTTGCAAGGTATGTATCTTTCAGATTAAAAAAAGAAAAACTTTTTTAAGGAGTGGATCTGGGATTTTGTAAGTTGAGAGTACATGAGCTTTATAAAAAACTTGACTGTTGGGGTGCCTGGGTGGCTCAGTCGGTTAAGTGTCTGACTTCAGCTCAGGTCATGATCTCGTGGTCTGTGAGTTTGAGCCTTGCATCGGGCTCTGTGCTGACAGCTCGATCGGAGCTTGGAGCCTGCTTCAGATTCTGTGTCTCCCTCTGTCTCTGCCCCTCCCTCACTCATGCTCTGTCTCTCTCTCTCTGTCAAAAATAAATAAACATTAAAAAAAAGTTTGACTGTTTTCTTGGGGTTGTAGATGTTTGCACAAAACTGAGTTTATATGCCACACAGCCTAGCCGCGAATACTATTCATAAAGCGACTAAGTTTGTGCTGGCCATGTTCACCTCAAATCTTTGCATCCTGTTAGCCTGGGTGGCAGACAGACTCTAGAAGGTCTCCCCTGGCTCTCATCTCGTTCTGTTCATGCCTTGGTGTATTTCCTTCCGAGTGAGCATGGACAGAACTTGTGACTTACTGCTAAGCAATAAAATATGGCAAAGGTTACAGAAAATAAGTCATTAAAATACCCTTGATTATGTCTGTTTTACAAGGAGCTCTCTCCCTTGCCGGCTTTGAAGAAGGAAGTTACTCTATGGTGTGAGCTGCCTGTGAAGAGGGCCATGAGGCAGTGAACCGAGGGAAAATGTCCCTGGATTCAGCCAGAAATTGAGGCCCTCATTCTGACAGCTGGCAAGGAACTGGATTCTGCCAAGAACCATGTGAGCTTTGGAAGTGGATCCTTCTACAGTTTAACCTCTGAGGAGAACCCAGCCCTGGTCAACACCTAGACTGCAGCCATGCAGATGACCCAGTAAAGCCTTAGGCCTTTTTAACACTGTGGCATGGGAAGTCAATGGGAGCCCACTTTGCACTGACAGTGTACCCCCCAAAATCGTAGGGTGGTTAATATCAGTAGTGTTATCATTGAATAATGGGCAATGGAGGATATGGTTGCATGCTTCTCCCCTTTCTCCTTCAGAAAGGCAAGAAAGTATCAGGGGTAGACAGACTAGCCTGTGCTAGGACCAGGCTAGATGCATGGAGACAGGTGGGACAGGGAAGCTTCCAAGCAGACACAACTTGGAAGCGAAGGCAAAGATGTCTGAGGGAGTGCAATTTGAGAGCAGTTTCTCAAACTTCTCTTGGGTACTTCACACTGCCATCCTTTTGGTGGATGCCTTATTTTACCCCTGCCAAGTGACCCTGTGCCCTGTGCCTTGGCACTCTTAAAGAGACCCAGCCTGCCTTGGCATTCTCTGGACCTCTGCTAGCCCATGAAAGCATATTAGGGGGCATAGAGCATAGTAAGAAGGGTGCTGACTCTGGGGTCAGACAGTCCTGGATTGACATTTCAATTCTACCACTTCAAGTCCAATGACCTTGAGTAAAGTGTCCAGCTCTTGTAAAAGGACCTCAGAGGGTTGTTGAGAAGATTTAACGAGACATTGACCATAGCGTATGGAGCTCCCTGCCTAGAATACAGTCTGTGCCAAATAAATGACAGTTACTATTATTATTTCCTGCTCCCAGGAAACTTTAGCCATTTATCTCCCGATGCTGGTAAATTCATGCACAAGAATGTGTTAAAGGATTATTTTACAAATACTCATGGGAGGAGCATTTTTAAATGAACATTTAAAATCACCCATAGAGGTGATTCTCTAATGCAGAAAATGTCAAATGGGAGGGAAGTCCAGGGGGAGAAATAGTTCCTATCTTTTGTGATATACTGGGGACCAAGGAACACACTAAGTGCTGTTCATGTCTTCTCTAATTTAACCTCCAGGACCAATCTGTGCAGTAGGGCTCCCACTATTTCTCTGCAGATCCGACAACTGATGTTTGATAGATTATATCACTGGCCAAGTCACATGGCTCTCACTGTCCCTAGAGACTTTTCTATCCTCTTCCCAAATGAGGTTTCTAAGGTTAAAGATCCCCCTGAGGGACACCCGGGTAGCTCAGCCACTTGAGTGTACAACTTCAGCTCAGGTCATGATCTCACAGTTTGTGGTTTTGAGTCCTGTGTCAGGCTCTGAGCTGGAGCCTGCTTTGGATTCTGTGTCTCCCTCTCTCTCTGCTCTCCCTCGCTCATGTTCTGTCTCTCTCTCTCTCAAAAAAAAAAATATCCCCTTGAATTATACTCATGGTATCTGCACATGCATGCACCATGGGGCAATCAGCTAGGCCATATGAGTGCAGATGGAACTTTCCTTTTTATTGCAAGAGACTACAGAGTGCAGACTTAGGCATTCCTTGAAATATTACACAGTGTACAGTGTTTTGTGTGCACCTCACTGCCTGCTCTCCAGTCTCCCAGGCCTCTCCTCTTCTACCACCCTGACCTGTCCCCCAAGTTCCTCCTCTAAAGCTGTTGTGCAGGCCCAAACATTGTTTTCCTGGTCAGTGCTTGAGAACTAACAAACAGGTTTGAAATTAGCAAACAGAATTTTAAAAATGTTATCCACAACTGCAAGAAAACCCCACAAAACATAACAACAACAACAACAAAAAAAAAAAAAAAACAAGGGAAAGAAAAGGCTGGTTTTCCCCAGGCTCACTCTGCCCAGGAAAAGTTATAGGAAAGTGAACAAAGCGAGTTACTTTGTCTTGACTTCAGGCACACAAGAGTATAAGTAACAGAAAGGAAGAAGACTGAGATGTCCTCAGGGATAATGGAATTGGACATGATGCTGGGACAAAGGAAGGGCGTATTTTAGAACTCAGATGAATTGTTAGGCACAAAATAACCATCCATGTCAACTGACAAATCTGCAAGTAACTGAAGACTTCAGAGACAAACAAAAAGATGATTTCCTTGTGCTCTTCCAAGTCAGCTGCAAATTTGGAGGAAAAGGGAAGACAGGCAGCTGAATCTCCTGGAGGAAACAGAGAGTGACAGGGAGAAAGGAAGCAGGAGAGGGAAGAAGGAAATCTGAACTGCAAATATGCTCTTTCGGTCAATAAGTATCCTACAAAATAGGGATAATAGGGGGGTATTAATAGTATTTACACCTTAGGGAATTGGATAAAGCCCTTGGTGTTTATCTGACACATAGAGCCCCATAACTACTAATTATTTGTAACATTTTCTTATGCCACCTTTGCAAGGATGTCGGGAAGGTGGCAGAGACAAGAACTCAGTTCTGACCTTACAATCTTATGCAAGAGGGCAGAAGCATGCAGAAATTCTGCTTTTGACTGCAGTTTTAAAGTATCACAAAATTATGCGAGCTCCCAAGTGATATTTGCAGGCATTGTTGCTTTAATATTTTTTAATGTTTATTTGTTCTTGAGACAGAGAGAGACAGAGCATGAAAGGGGGAGGGTCAGAAAAAGAGGGAGACAGAGAATCCGAAGCAGGCTCCAGGCTCTGAGCTGTCAGCACAGAGCCGGACGCAGGGCTCGAACTCACAGACCGTGAGATCATGTCCTGAGCTGAAGTCGGAAGCCCAACCGACTGAGCCACCCAGGGACCCTGCATTGTTTCTTTAAAAACAGTGGCCATATGGGGCGCCTGGGTGGCGCAGTCGGTTAAGCGTCCGACTTCAGCCAGGTCACGATCTCGCGGTCCGTGAGTTCGAGCCCCGCGTCAGGCTCTGGGCTGATGGCTCGGAGCCTGGAGCCTGTTTCCGATTCTGTGTCTCCCTCTCTCTCTGCCCCTCCCCCGTTCATGCTCTGTCTCTCTCTGTCCCAAAAATAAATAAAAAATGTTGAAAAAAAAAATTAAAACAAAACAAAACAAAACAAACAAACAAAAAAAAACAGTGGCCATACAGCAATACCGAACATGGCATCCTTGCTGATGAATTGCCTTCCGGGCAGGGAGATCACAAGAAGGGCAGAGGTGGCAGGATGGAGACGGGTGCACGTAACATCCTTCCCTTTCTTGAACTCTTCCGACATTACCCCGCTTTGTACACATTCACTTGTTTTTGTTTCAGTAGCTAATTTAGGGTGGAGATGATGAAGCGCATGGATTTAGAATGACAAAGGTTGTCTGTTTCGTGTCTCTAACAGGTTCCTAAGCAACGGCAAGCTGCTCTGGTCAGAAATGTCTTAGCAGTCTAGGGATTCCTCTGCATCAGAGCTCAAACCCAACTTACAAATGCGAGTAAAATTGTCTAAGAGGCTGAAGGAGAGAAAATCCTTTCCGATGCCCCAGTTCTAGGCTTTTTAAGACAGTAGCAGCAACCGGAATCTTTAGGAGGAATCAGAAAGTGGATGTCAAGGCTGCTGAAGCCTGAATTTGCAACTGCAAGTCTTGCTGATGGCACCTGGTTAGCTCAGCAGTCAACATTATGAGAAGAAAATAAATATCAATATATATATGTATGTATAAATTGTGAAAAGTTTTTGTCCTCACCCCTCCCAGGACACCTGGAGCACAGCCCTAACGGAAGTCCTTTCGGTCTCTTTTTCCAGTGTTCCCAGGGACATGCCCATCTGTTGTTGACATCCAAGAACCTCAGCTCCCTCACCTCTTCTAACCCTGGTGGTGCGATCATGACATTTTCAAACCAAAGCAAGGACAGCCCCTCTGGGCAGAAGGAAGACATGCCTGATACATTTGAAACCCAAACTCATTGGCATTGTTTGCCATTTTAAAATACTCCCAGGTAAAAAAAAAAAAAAAAAAAAAAAAAAAAAGAGGTTAGAGTGGGAGAGAGCCAAAGCATAAGAGACTGTTAAAAACTGAGAACAAACTGAGGGTTGATGGGGGGTGGGAGGGAGGGGAGGGTGGGTGATGGGTATTGAGGAGGGCACCTTTCGGGATGAGCACTGGGTGTTGTATGGAAACCAATTTGACAGTAAATTTCATATATTAAATAAATAAATAAATAAACATAAAAAAATAAATAAATAAAATACTTCCAGGTAGTACCAGATATAGATGAGGAACTTTGTATTTCTCTGTACAGTTTTAGCTGCTGGGTGTTAGGGAAGGGTTAGGACAGAATTAAAGAATTCTATCTGTTTTCTCACTACATCAATGGGCTGCATCACTTGGTTTAAAAGAAAAAAAAAATCTCTGAAGGTAAAATTGTATCCCTTCCCTAATTTAACTGGGCTACTTCAAATCTATTTTGAAGACTGCCTTTCCATAGACAAATGGACATCGCCTTTTTGGGGCTTGCAGAGCATGCTGGTTAAGAACCCGAGGCTGGTGCGGGGGGCACCTGGGTGGCTCTGTCAATTAAGCATCCGACTCTTGGTTTTGGCTCAGGTCAACATCTCGAGGTTTGTGAGTCTGAGCCCTGTGTCAGGCTCCGCAGTGGCAGTGCAGAGGCCTGCTTGGGATGCTCTCTCCCTCTCTCTCTGCCCCTCCCTCACTCGTGCTCTCTCTCTCTCTTAAAAAAGAAAAGAAAAGAAATCTCCTCCCAAATGTGAGAAAGGTGAGTCAACTTTGATCCCTGACTCGCCCGCTACCTCCTACCTGGGAGACCTCAGACAAATAGCTGTACCTCTGCAAGTCAGATCTGCTTACCCTTCAGGCAGGGAGGAAGAAACCACTGCCGCCTCAGAGCATTCTTTTGAGGATTCCGAGAGACCATGGTATGAAGTCTCCCTCTCAGTGCCTGGCACATACATACTCAATTAAGTGAGAGCAACTGTTTCATTGTTATGAAAGAGACTCTCAATCAATCAGAACCCACATGCTGATCTGTAAAGTAACTGGAAAATGTGTTTTAGGCAATGAACATTTCTGTAGCTAACCACGTGATAATTATACAAGCAAATATTTCATCCTTGTTGAGCTCACCATAGAGTCTGCAAGGTCTGTGATTTATAAGGGACACAAAAACCCACTAGGGTCAAAATAGCACCTGAATTTGAAGACATTCCTTTCTCACGAACTTGGCAGTTTGTAAAGACAAGTCACTATGAATGTAAGGCTATTCATGGAACAGACACCTTTAGAAAGTCATGGTTTCTGGCTGTCTGAACCGTTTCAATAATCCATCCAAATCCTCTTGGACCTCTGCTATCCTCTTCCTCTCTGTCCAGAAAAGTGACAAGGATATTGAATGCAAGGCGGTTATGTGACTTGGAGTCAGCTAGAACTATCTTCAAATTCTAGATCCACAGAATACAAGCTGTATGGTCTTGAGCACCAGTCTGTGCCTCTGGGGTTGGGGATCCATGGGGGACAATCCTGATAGGGTTGTTGGAAGGATTTAAAGAGAATATGCAAGAAATGGCCTGGCCACGGTAAGAGCTCAGCAAGTGGCAGCTGATAAGATGATGAAAATCCTTCTCAAACTTTCTGCTCTGAGGATTCTGTCTTAAATTATTGAGGACCCCAAAGAACTTTAGTTTGTATGTGTTTTAATATGTATTTAACCTATCAGAAATTAAATGAGAAACTTTAAGAATGTTTGTATTATTTAAAATTTATAACAAATCCTTTACATGCCAACATAAAAACAACAGTAAAAAATAACTATTTTCTGAAAACAAGAAAAATAGAAAAATGTCATTCTTTCACTCTTATTTTTCAAGTCTCTTTTAAATTCTCTCTTAATAGAAGAGACTGGAATTCATAGTAGAAGAGAGTGGAATTCTTTTATCTGCTTTTGGTACAATCTGTTGCAATATCACACATGATGTAGCTCCTGCAAAATTCCATTTTACACTCAAGAGAGAATGAGAGTGGAAAAAAGCAAATAATATCTTAGTGTCATAAAAACTGTTTTGACTTCATAGACCCCATGATAGGGTCGCAGGGACTCCATCACTTTGAAAACAACTGACTTTACAGCGACTGCCTTTCAGACTCTCAACTGTCAAAGATGATCCAACTGCTTATATTGGAAAAAATGAGGCCAGTGCATAAGAGAATAAAAGGAATATCAAGACCAAGAATATAATAAATGTGAGGTCCACGGAAGAATTTCCTTTGGGGGATAAGGCTGTATTGAATAGGGGTTGAGAGGAGAGCAGGAGGCCAAACATATTTACAGAATCAGACAAGTATGAGTTATATGATCAAAACAAAATGGACATATTTCTGTGATGCTGGTTATCTAGACATCATCGATCAGGCTTCTCTGTCATCTCCTTCTTCCTTCTGCACCCCATCTCCTTTACTCCACCTCAGAACAGCAAGAAGATGTCTACTTGCTCCCTGGATTATTGGATGATGTAGTTCTACCCTAGTGTGTCATGGTGAGCCAAAGCCATGAACAACTTACGGGTTTTTTGGGCGTATAAACCTGAGTTCAAATCCCGGATTTGCCACTTCATAGCTATGCAGTCTTGGTGAAGTTATGTACATTTACTGAATCTCAGAATACGCGTGGTAGATTTTAAAAGGCTACATTCTCTGAAACTTTTCTCACCAAACGATGAAGTCAGTTTCCCCAAGCCTTGTCTTGGGCTGGCTCTGGCTCTTCATCACTCCATGTGGTAGAAGCAGCAACATGAGACTTCTGAGCACGGCTTCAAGAGGCCTTGCAGCTTCCACTCCTGCCTTCCCGGAATCCTAAGCCCCCGCCATGTTAACCTATCAGTGTCAGCCTGGCAGCCATACAGAAAATCCCAGTGAGGACCACCCCGTCACCTACAGAATTGTGAGAGATCGCCATTTTGGGTCAGGCCACCAAACAGGTGGGTGTTCCCTAGGGTGACCAGTTTGTCCCAGTTTGTCCGGGACTGCCAATTTTAACCTCTGGTCGCACATCCCAAGAAAGCCCCCGGTCCCTTTGGGTCACCCTATTTGCAGCACAGCCACACACACACCTTAAGCAGGGATAAGACCATGCAAGTCAGTGTTTTAGACAAAGACATGAAATGAGGCTAAAAGTGAAATATAGAGCCTATACAGAGTAGCATATTTTTTCTTGTTTTCAATTTACAGAATAACTCTGTAAGAACTTATTTTATAGTAACTTAGTAAAATAAATATTTCCATAGTTAACAAAAATCTGATCTGTCATCTTTGTCTATATAGCTCAGTTTCTCATTCAGGGCACCTAATTGCTTTAAATCTACCCACTAATGTTCTCTTCTGGAAGAATCCTACGCTTCAAGCTAAGCACAAAGGTAGCAGGCCTCTGGGAAATTACAAACCAAAAAGAGAAAGAAAACACCGGACTTAACCAAACTCAAACCAGCTGTGAATTCTCAAAACAGTATCACTGTTGAACAGGGAAAACACTTAATATTGTATCATTCTGGGTGGGTCTAGAATAGGACTTTTTTTTTTTTTTGGCACTACTTTTTTCCCAAGGGCATGTCTAGTGAAAACACAATCCAAGGAGATGATCTGCAGGTAAGATCAATACAGTGCACCCACGAAAGGGCAGAACCCTGGGGGGAGTCTACAGGGAATAAGACTGGAACTCTTGGGACTCTCTTTTAGAGTCCCAGGAAAAATGGTGGGGAAGGGAGGCCAGAACTCTTGCAAAAAGCTGAAATTTGCTAAATGGTGGTGCAATCCTTCCCTCATGTCATAATTATTTGACCTATAATTTATTTTAAATGACCAAGAGGTAATAGGTCTTTCTTCCTAAAAGAAATTGCCTGCTAGTCACACAATTAAAATAATTTCGTCACCGTGGCCAAAAGAATTTCACACATTCAAGACAATAACTTTCATGGACATTGCTAAAGAATTCTGACTCAGCAAAAAACACACATGAAATCATTCAGCAGGGCAAACAACAAAAAAATTGTCAGCCTTGGAGAATTTAATCAAGAAGGTATTCCCTTCTGCAGACATCTGACAGCCAGCTTGTGGAAAGTGGGTCCAGACACATCTGTGTTGCTTGTGTCTTCCTTGTACACAGGGACATATCAAGACAGTCAAGAAAGGTATTTCTGTTGCTATGCAAATAAGCAAAAGTCTGATTCTTGAACACGATCAAACTAGGCTTCAATCAGCCAAGCATCAACTTTCCACTGCTTCTTAGAGAGCATAAGCAAATGTACAAAGAATATAGGTCTTAACTTTGTAAAGAATGGAAGGTAGGCGAGGCTCTACATTGTTTAATACACTCTAAAAGCAATAGATCACCCTCCCCATGGCATGGATTTGTATATTTGAGGATATACATGGATAAGATGGATAGATAGATGGCTGTTTGCATCTATATCCCCATTTTCTGCAGCGATATCCCTATCTATATCCATCATCTGGCGTGATTATATTTCCCTTCATAGGGACTGAAGAGTACAATTTCTCCACTTTAAAGCACTAGATTATTCACACCTAAAGCTTAACAATTTTTTTTTATTCTGTTGGCAACTAGAAAGCCACTACAATAATTTGGGACAGAGGTCAATGTTAGAGAGCAGGGGGGTTAAAAACTAATGGTTTTCCAAATTAAAGTCAGTGTCAGGAGCTGAGTTTTAGACTCATAGGGATAGATTTTCTGGCCATTTTCTAGACATTTCTAGGCATTTATGGAGATTTTAATATTTATTCTCTAAAATTAAATACCTCCTAGTTTGATAGTATAAAAATGTACACAAAACTCCATGAACAAAAAACGCAAATCAAAGATCTGTTTTTCAAAGGATAAAGCTTTAACAATCACTAAATGAAACAAATTATGCAATAATTATGCAACCAAGAGAATAATAAAAGGAGAATGGGAGGTATCTGAAAGATTTATGTTTAATTGTAACAGTTTATTTTATTTAAGTGGCCATAAATGCCACCAATAGGATAACATACCAAAAGGCTTCACTCCTTTCCCATGAGCCT
The DNA here is from genome assembly GCF_028018385.1 of Neofelis nebulosa. Taxonomy (NCBI): domain Eukaryota; kingdom Metazoa; phylum Chordata; class Mammalia; order Carnivora; family Felidae; genus Neofelis; species Neofelis nebulosa. Next base: position 120,840,903 of record NC_080782.1, on the reverse strand, counting down.
CCACAGTCTTCCACCAGAATAAGGACTCTAAGCTTTTAACTGGTACCTCTTTCCCTCACAATCTGTTCTTCATATAGAAACAAGGGTCAAGGGATGCCTGAATGGCTCTGTCAGTTGAGCATCCGACTCTTGATTTTAGCTCAGGTCATGATCTCAGAGTCATGAGATGGAACCACACGCTGGGCTCTGTGCTGAGCATGAAGCCTGCTTAAGATTACCTCTGTCTCTCTCACTCTTTCTGTCTCTCTCCCTCTCCCCTGTGTTCTCTCTCTCAAAAAAAAAAAAAAAGGAAAAAAAAGAAAAGTCAAGGTGAATAAAAAGATAACTGGATCTATCAGTTCCTCTGCTATATACTTCTAACTGACTTTGAATGTTTACTCTAAGGGAAATAAAAACCCCTTACCTTGGGCAGCAAAGCATTAACTTCCCTGGCCATCTCTGCAACTTGACTGCAAACCACTCTGTCCCTTGATTGCTGTGCCAGTCACGGAGGCCTCCTGTTCTGCTTCTTGAGAACAGTAGAATGTCTCTTGCTTTTAGGTGTTTAGTGTTCCTCTTCCCATTGCCTTGGGATGTCCTATCTCTGGCTCTCATCCTTCAAATCTAAGCCAACATTACCTTCCCAGAGAGGCTTCCCTGGTCACTTTAAGTAGCCTTCTCTCTGCTACCTTTACTCCTATTACCTCACTCTGTCACTCACCTTCATGGCTCTTATCAAAGTCTGAAGTTATTGTTTATTAGTTTGTTTGTCATCTGTCTAGGCTGCTGTAAGTACCTTGGAAGCATGACCTTGATTTGCTCAATTTTGGATCCCAAGTGCCAAAAATAGTACCTGGTTTTGGTTGAAGGACAATTGCTCTGACATCTAAATAACTGATTAGAGGAGAGCAAGACTGGAGTGGGGAGAACACTAGGAGGCTAGTGCACTAGTCTAGGGAAAGGATGATGGTGGCAGTGACCAAGGTGATGGTAATACTGATAGGGAGATACAGGTGTGTAAGAAAGATCTTCAGGAGATAGAATCAGGAAGGTTGGGTACTTGGTTGGATACAGGCGATCTTAGGTTGGTATCAAGCCTTCCTTCTTCATAATGAATTTCCCAAATAGGATCCTTCCTATGTAAGTTTTTGTGACTAATAAATTGTCAGTGAAACCAGCCTGCTACTGAGCACAGGTGATTGGTAGAGGATGTATGACACCTGGTACCCATATGTAGGTCATAAGTAGGAGATAAGATATTTCAATTTTCCAAGGGCAGTCCTGGTCCTAATTATAAATAATAACCTCATTCCCTCTCAAAAGTGTCCTGATTTAAATAGTAAATTAGATGGTCACACTAGAAACTTAAAAGAAGTTATTTACCCCTAAAATCATCTAGGGGTATGAAGTCTGCCCAACAAGAGTGTCCAGTGTTGAGTGGTGGGCAAGCCAATAAAACCTAATTTCTACGAACACATAAATAGTAGGTGAACAAACAGAATGGGCAACTCTGTACATGAGGTGCAGCCTCTGTCTGGGAGGCCAGGTGCATATCCTAAAGCTACACTTTTCTGTGAGTAACAGTAAGGCTTACAGACTCTCTCCCTCCTTGATCCCAGCTAATCCTTCTGGCTACTTATATTACTGAGAGTCCTTTGAACTAACCTCATCCTCACCACTAATGAGCTTAAATTACAAAGCTACCACTCTAAGGCAGCAATGTCCAATGGGAAGTATGTATGTCTTGCAAGGATTTGCCTGTCATCTATAGGAAGATACACTAGAAATTTGTGATGCAACATGGCAGTCTCTCAACCTGTGATGGTCAAAGAAGCCAACAGGACCCAAGACTTGACCTCATGGTATATATAAGAGCTCACACCTGGAGAGCAACCATGAAATGTTGAAGGAGGGCTGAAAATAAGCTTTCCTGATGACTGTGAGCAGCAAAGTCATAGACATAAATCTCTTAAATGCATCCACAAATCCTAGGCTTTGAAGATATTTCAAACTTAGAAGCAAAGAGTGATTTTATAAGTGGTAACTTTAAGGCCACATGGCTCAGTGTCTTCAAAATCAATATCAATGTCTATGTTTCTTAATTGTTGGTCTGAACTTTAAGTGGTCCATTAGTGTATAAATTATAGGAGTTCCTGTACCTTCCCTCCACTGATAGTTTTTTTTGTTGTTGAAAAAAATGATACTAGTTATGATTCCACCAGGCATCTCCTTAATACAAAAACTGGGTGAAAATGTGATATGATGTTTAAGAATGCAGGTTTAAGTTTCTTATCAGTGACCCACTGTTCTAATTGAGAAAGTACTTTCTATGACCCCAAACTGGAGCTTACGCAGCTTCTTTTGCTAATATCCCATAAAATGCTACAGGCGCCCTCTTTGCTCTTTCTGTTTGCCAATGGCCACTACCCAGAAAGCCATAGTTGGGATGGAAGATAGGCCTTTGTCCGAGTGACAGAAAGTATAGAAGTTTTCTCAAAGTATTCCCTACACAAGGAGATGCCTTAACCATAACTTGATTCACTGGGAGCCATAAAATTTGATTGATAACCAGCAACTTAAAATAATTTGAGGTCTACAATGCAATGATATAGCTTCAGAAATTGAGAAAAATACTAACACAAGTCTGTCCTAAGTCCTGGAGATTCTGATGACTTTCTACTAAAAACAATGTATGGTAATATAGTATATAGTAATGCAAAGGAAAACAAAAGGAATATGGGGCTACGAGATTTAAATCCAATAAAATATCCAGATATTTAAATCCAATGAAAGTATCTAATTATTGTCTAGGTTTACCAAAGTGTCATTGGAAAAAGCAGTACTGACATTTTCTTTTATTCTCTCCTCATTTTTTTTTCCTTAAATTAAAACTCACTGCAAAAAAAGCCTCTGGCTGGGCTCTGAAAAACACTATTCATTTTTCCCCCTGACCTGATTAGTCCGAATGTCTTTCGAACTATTCGTTTTCAATTTGCACCACTGCCAGAGAGAAAGGCCCTCAAATTAATGGTTGCATTGATTGTTTATGCCTCCAGAGGAACATTAAAAATTTTCAGCAATGCTCAAAGAAATGCTGATCTTCTGAAAGGATTTTATTTAATGGATTTTTTAAAAATTAAGAGTTTTGGGAACTTGCCAAAAGTGTGTTTAAAATTCCACTTACAATGTTGGCTGCCTAGTGAGTTGGAATGGTGAAGGCTTTGTCATTTCTTAGAATAAAAAGCTTCAACCTTGGGTTCTGGGATCCTTGGACCCACCAGTAGAGGGGTCTTGATAGAACTGCAATTCTGGCTCAAATGTAGGGCCCATTTACCACCCTGGCTTCCCCTTAATAACAAATGCTACCCCACATCACTTCCCTAAGTGCCCTTCCTGGGTGGTTTCTCCTCTTTGCCTTGGCTTCTGGAAGTTACACTTAAGAAAAACTCAAAAGGTTTGGACAAACATTGGCCTGTTCGTTTGGCAAAGCAGGGATGGGAATTTGTGCAGAGTTTTTCTTAGGCAAGTTTCTCTTCACTTCCTGCCAAAGAAGTTCTCATGCTGTGTCTCAAGTGGAGGAAGGTGACAGATGACCACTCATTTCTTCCTACATTTACTCTAAAGAACTGCAACAGGTATTTGTAGCAGGGTAAGGACCACATTACGAGTAAGCTCACTTTCATTATTGGTCTCCCATTTTTATATTGGCCAATACAATGATAGCCTATTCATGATAGCAGCACACACAAAATCAAAGCTCACTAAGGACTAACGAACAAAGTTCAGGGATAAGAAGTAGAAATACTTTCTTCTTTTTATTGGGGTTTGAGGGCTATGGTTTATGCCATGGTAAATGAGGTATCATTAGATACTGAAGTAGTTCCCATTATTTTAAGTGATACTAAATGCTCATCTTTCTCAATCCCATCTCACGTCCAAAACTTTCTTATGGGTGTCTGAACCAAGCAGTCATACTCTCAAATGCCCACATGCCTCTTTGGAAATGCTTTGACCTGGCTTGGTACACAAGAGAGGGGTCTGTCCTAAATGACAGCTTATTTGAGTGAGCTATAGCGATATAAACAGGCCTGGTTAAAACCAAGAGCTTGTGGAATGCTAAACTAGAAAAGGAAAGGTCAAACTGTTTGAGACTTGGTATCAGACCTGCTGGTGGATGGTCAACACAGTCAGAATTGTCTCACAAAACTGCCAGCTGGAAAACCAAACACTGTGCAGAGTCCTGGGGCCCTGCACTCATCATCTGAAAAACCCACAACTATAACTATAACCCACAACTATATGCACCATGTGCTCCATATGAATTATGATGGGATTCTGCCAATTTCTCCCCTACCCCAAACCACTATTCATAAATGATTGGTGTTGTTTCTTCAACCGTTGTTCTGACCATGTGGTATTAATACTCATAGGGACCTGGTAACTTCCAACACAACCAAACATTCTGAGATTCGTTGTCTAAGTCTTTTGCCAGCTGCACCAATATGATGGACCTGTTGTTTACTAGACTCTACCTGAGGTCATCCTCCACTCTTGGTTCACCTCTCCAGCTTTGGAGTTTGTGGTCCTATTTATGCAATGCATGGAATGTTTTCCTGTGTCTTGATTACATCACATTGTTCAGGTCCTTTTAAAATCTTAACAAGCTACTGCATGAAGCTTTCCTGGAATCACTGATTGCATTTTTCAGGCCACAGATAATATCCTCTGGTTCATTTTCCTGGGCAATGCACTCTTAAACACTGATTTTATTACCTGGTATGGCACATCTCCTGTTACCCTGAAAGCTCTTGAAAACAGTTCTTAATAAATACTTAAGATGCCTGCTAGGTCATCAAACTGGGTTGGGGTAGACTATGTAAAAAGTAGTAGATTGTGTGAGCAGTTTCCCCTGGTAAAAAGGTTATTTTATTACTGGCATGGTTCACAATTACAGGTACATGATAAAAATAAAAAGCAGACCAATTTTCAGTTGGTTTTACTATTGTTTAAATTCTCTACTGACGTTGACATCGGAAGACTGTTCCCACTCCATCTTTGTACACCATTGTCCAAAGCAACTCCAAAATCACCAACTTCTATTTGAAACCAAAGCAATTCTGCAAGACCCTCCCTAATGCAGCACTTATTTTACCCAGTAACAGAGATTTCAAACACCATGTACATAGTCAATTACCAAGTCATTCTCACGTGGATTGAAGATTGCAAGAGACACTTGCATTGACTTTCATGCTCTAGCTTTTTCTTCCTGTGTTAATACAAATGAAATAAAGAAACTAACTACATTTCTTAGTCTATAAAATCTCAAACTTACCCTTATATGGTAGTTTTATCTCCACTGAACCCAGCTGAATCTCTTTTAGAGCCTCCCTTCATTTAAGTCAAATAATTCTTAACAAATGACCAAGCTGACGGAAAAGATTATTTTGTCTCTGGGGACTTTCATGAGATCCAGAGCTCCCATATACAAAATCATGTCCAGTAGTTTACCTTCTCATCACTTGCAATAACTCTTTCAGGGTTGTTCTTCCCTGGTGTCCTAGTTACAGACATGTAAAGAGCATAAAAGTGTGTGCAGAGATGGAACATGTCAGGACTTTAGGGCCAGACCTGGATGATACACACCATTTGAGGTCACCCTCTATAGCACTCATGGGTGAAAATCAGGGACACTCCACACCCAGTAGCAAAGGAGACTGAGGAAGGTCTGGCCAGGAAGAATATGAAAGGGATGTTGGGGCCAATTATGATCTCTACCTTATGACCAGATGGTAAGAGCCATGACATCAAGGTATGCTCAGTCCTGTCACTACCAAACCTCTTGTGCTTGATACAATGACTCATACATCATAGAATCTTAGTAAATATTTGTCGACTGGATGTATGATAAGTATTGTGTGAATAACAAGGAAAGGACTGAACCTAGAATAAAATTCAAAGACTTTCTTACCTCTAATAGATGGGTTCATCCACTAAAAATCTAAGAAGCAGCTCAGCTGATCCCATGAATGCTGATGAAACTTTATCATTTGGTTGAGATATTTAAAAATCAAGGACCACTTATACCAATTCACTTAAAAATTGTTCAGTTTTAAGCTTCTAAATAATTTACACGTGCATACATATTTGATTACATAAGCTGTTTGCTGAATAAATGTCAAGAAAAAACATTGGTTTCACGTGGTTTTCAGAGACCAAAGGGAGGGTATGTAAACATTTACAATGAACAAACACAGCCTCAATTCAGTGTCTTGGTACAAGGGGCTTTGGAATAAATGGGAAAAAAAATTCTCTGTGTTTTAAGTTTCCCTTGAAGGACCTTACTATTACATGCCATCCAGAAAGCCTAGCAACCAATTTATAAGCTCTCATAAATCAATCTTTGCTGGGTAGTAGCCCACTTTGTGTTCTAATTGTAAGCATTTCTACTTCTGCCAGAAAGGAATACCAATGTAGAAGCTCTGGAGATGTGGCTAATTCTTGCAGGTACAATAGGAGAACAATGATGACTAATGGGCTACATTCTCAAGATCACAAGAGAACTGTAGATTAACAAGTAAAAAGAATAATTATCCCCCAGTCATAGACATTAGACAACCAGGATACTGCAGAGATGAATTGCTCCGGCATGCCAAAGAAACTAATGAAGTCATTCCCCCATCTATGCTTCAAGATAAAGATACAACGCGCGCACACACACACACACACACACGCAAACACGCACACACGCACACACACACACACATTTTAAGAAAAATGAAGCAGCAGGTTGCTTTTACTTAAGACTGTGTTCTTTTTTCTCTAATGGACTGATGATATGTTATAAAGGGTTATATAGGTAAGTCATCCCACGTCAAATCACTGCTTGAATAAAATATTTCTATCCCATTTAACCAGATACTACAGAATAAAACATAAAATCAACAGGCACTAAAAATGAAGACGAAATAAAAAAAGAAAGAAACCACAATGGTCCTCCACTTAACCTGCAGAATGTGCCTGATTCTCTTCCATGACCAGTTTCAAATGGTTTCATCTCCACTTTGATGCTGGGCATCTAGATGATTTCTAGTTTTAGGTTATGGGACTGCTTTTCTTGGAGTTTATAGTTTAAGATCTATAAAAATGAGGAATATAACATAACAACATCAGGACTGAAACACTGCTCAGTGATTATCTGGCTTTAGGGTACATCAGAGTCACCAGCACAGTTCATTAAAATGTAGGTTGGAGGTTTTGATTTAGTGGATCTGGAGTGGAGTCTGGAAATTTGTATTTTTTTTACAAGTTGCCAGGTGATGCTGATGTGGCTGTCCAGGGGCCACACTTTGAGAACCAATATATTAAGTTAATCAAATACCTGATTGGAGATCCTTCATACGTCTGGAATACAGAATAGATTTCTGCCCTTAAAAGGACAGAGTTTTGCCCAAACCATAGATAATTTCATACCAGCACTACCTTTATTTAAAATTCTTTTTGGGGGTATATTTAAGGATTTTCTTTTAATGTAATGAAATGCTAGTATAAATAACAGTAATTTTTAAGAGTGTTCACAACATACAATTGAAAAACAAGTGAAACTGAATATTTAATAGCTTTCAAATACAAATATTTATAAGAATAGTAAAAACCAAGTAAAATAAGGTCAGGCAGGCACAGTGACTCTGAAGTTCTTAACAGGTATGATGGCTATTCTGTCAGTAGAGTTGACAAGCTCAGAGTCAAAAGTCTCCAATGACTTTGTTGTGCTTGTGTGTGTGTTAGGGGTCTCTATGTCCAACGATAGAGTCACACCTCTTGAGGCCTGTTTTTTTGCAGGATTCAAACTGCAATTTGATTTGATGGATCTCATGACAATGTATCAACTGGCCTTCTGGATGACTGTTCTCCACCTCAAGAGTCCACCAGCATGGCCTCTTGGAAAGTCTTCCACTGCTCCTTTGGAACTGATAATAGGTTGGTGGAGTAGAAGACCAGGGTGCAAACTCACTTCCAGTTACCAAAAGCAGTGTGACTTGATCACTCTGAAGTCAGTGTTTCTGACTGTCAAAGGGAGCTTTTTCTACCCCTTGCAAAGATGGAATGGAGTATGATACACGAAGGTGCCTGGAATGTTTAGGCCCCTGGAAAACGGGACCTGAGACCCAGTAGGCCCATCAGTCAATTTTTCTAATCCTTTTTTTTCTGTATAGAAAAACTTTTGAAATGGTAACAAAATCGACTCTAGATTAAGCAAACTTCAGAGGGCACATTACTGCAGACCCAGGTGAGCCTGCAGGCTAATAATTTTGATATGAGTTCACAACCTTGCTCTGCCTCTCACTGGCAGTGTGACCTTCATAAGGTTAGCTCAAAGTCCCTGATTTTCAGGTTTGTTTCTTTCTTACAGAGTTGTTGTGAGCATGAAATAATTATGTATTAAGCATTAAACACAATAACACATGGTGAATATTCCATAAATGCTAGCTACTTCCACCGATAACATTTTGCACATAATTTCAGGGTATTCATGGATTTCTTTGAAGTATATCTACAGATATGCTCACACTTGGGTCCCCTGGATACTGATGATTTATGATATGAGGTATTTTCCATGTATAATGCTGTTAATCCATCACTTGCTGGTTTGCTTTACAATGTATCTTTTTCTTCTGTCCTCAGATGATGGGTTCATGGACTTTGCAATGTTTTTCTATGACCTACTGAATGGAAAGCTCCAATGCAGCCTACAAGCCTCTGAGTCTTGCAGATATGTTCAAACTCAGCCTGGACTCTGGTGACATGGCCTGCAGTGGTGCCTGTCTTTTCCTAGGAGTCCCTAAGGCATCCTCATTTTTCCTTCTAACTCCTCTCTGGCCTCTGCTGGCCCTTGCACACTGTTGCATTTGTGCTCTGTGACAGCCATGCATAGAACTCAGCCTGTTGACTGGTTTTCACAAGAAATCTGCACTGGGACTCTGGTGAAGAGTCCCATTGTCGAAGGCAAAATTTCACCTTCTTGATTGCTCCATTCTCCCTCCCCTCTTGCTCTCCAGCATACCAAAGAATCTCCTGCCTTGCTTCATTCATACACAGTCCTCAGCCATATCTACACCTGCCTTCTTTTACACCACTCTGGATTGAAAACATGCTTCAACTGGAAAAGTCTGTGACAAAGTACGGTAAAGAAAGTTCATCTTTCTTTCCTTTTCTTGAGCTTTGTTTTGTAAGGATGTAGTTCTCTCTAACTTGCATACGGCTAGAATTAGAAATAGACATAGTTTTTCCCCTTGACTGGTTTTGAGATCAAAGACAAATGGGCAATCTCCCAAGATCTGGATGAAGTTTTCACCCATCTTAAACCACACTCTGTATTATGCAAGCCTTTTGCACAGACAGGTGTGAATGTGGTGAAGAGGAACCGTACCACAAACTGTAAAGGAGAGCAGTAAGATGAACACTGATTGAGATGACAAAACACAGACATTACATTACAAATTCCACACCAGCTCTCCAGACCCTCTGTTTGCTGTAACGTGAATACATCACCAAGAAAAGCCCTTCCCTTGCCTCTCATGATGACTTGAACCCCCCAAACCATGCCGTTTGGGCAGGATTGACACTTTACACATCACTCAGCTGAGCTTCTTAAAGGAACATGGGAAAAACCATAATGCACTTGTCATTTTAACATTGGGAATTCAGTCAAACCGCAATGCCCAGTGATAAATCTAGAATGTGAGTCAAGGAAGCTGATGTGCTCATCTTTCTGTCCCTAGCACCAAGCATCTTTCTATCCAATCTGAAAGAGATTAATCAGCTTCACAATTCCCTTTTCAGAAATAATTTACAAGGGTTTGGGAAAGAGCCTGTTTGATTCAGAATAGAAACGTTCATGCGGGTTTCTCTATTTCTTCAGAAGCTCTCTTCATGGAATTCTAGGAGAGATTAGGATTGATCCTTAGGGATGGCAGCAAGGTGCCAACTGAAAGGGTCACCCAAATGGCACTGCAATATGAAGACAATTCTGCTTTCCTGGGTTCCTCTCCAGGAGTCAGGAGTCTACTGCATAAATTTGGAATTTTATTCTAAGGGCCACTTGGGGATGAGGCGTAGAATTTCCAAGGGACATACACAGTCACATTAGGTGATTGACAAATGGCCTTCTAAAAGATTTGGTCCCATTTCTCTGTGGGGTCTCACTTTTGCAGTAGAGAGAGGGCAAGTATGAGGATCATTTGGAATACTAGTGGTGAGACTGAGTGCAGCCACCAAGGCCTTTTGTCCCTGCCCAGTCTCCATGCAGTTTTCTGCCTCTCTGATGAATGAATGCTGAACAGATACTTAGAGAATCTTTATTTAAATTCATGCTAATCATCAGTCCTTCAGTAGAGACCCTTATGAATCTGGGCTGTACTAGGGAGCCCTCTGTGTGTGCCAGCCAGCTACCAGCAGAGGTTCCGCGTTGCACTGAAGGAATTACTCCCATGAATTCATTCCTTTGGAGGGAGGCTGATCGATGAAAAGTTCAAGAGTTACAACAGCCTCAATGATTTAGGTTTATCATTTTCAAGTTCCCACTGACAGGAACTGGTCGGGGGGGTTACAGGAAGGAGGGGAAAGGGTGGAGAAGCCACATGCCTTAGACAACCCAGCAAATGTCTTAATAAATAGATAAGAATCTGGTTCACTTAGCATTTTCAATATTAGAAAGCAAGTAGGACCAAAGCGGGGCCCAAGAACTACATGTTCTTCCCTACTAAGAGAAAAGAGATGCCACAAACTGATGTGTGCTCAACCTTCATGACTGGTGCAGGAGATCATTAACATTAGGTTGGGCATTGGCTCAGAGAAGGCTACAAATGATTCAGCTGGTAAACATCAAAGGAAAATTGATTTCTCCTCAAGTGCCCTCTACAATATTATTTCATTTGTCTCTAAAAGGTTAGATCGATTTTAATAACATCCCACTGTCTTGTGAATTCCTATTCATCCTTTGAAACCCACTCAGAAACCAGTATCACAGACCAAAAAAGGTGTGCCCCAATCTCCTCCTGTTTAGAGCATCAATATGCATTTTCCATATGTAGGTACTGTTACTCTCACTATATTGAATTTTCAGGTGTTCATTTGCAGGACTGTCTCTCCTACTGGGTAGGAGCTCCTTGAGTCCAGACATTGGTGTCATTTATCTCTGGGTACTTATTTTAACCTATAGGTTGGCACTGTATATGGTATATACCTACTTAAGGGACACATTTATCATAAGTACAGTATTTATTCTGTAACTTCTGGTGGCCGTGAAGAAACATCCTGGTTTCCTTTCTGGCTGCAGGTCATGGGCTAGTTATTCTAATATAATTAAGTTATTTCATGGATTAGATCATTGAATTTAAATAATTCTCTTGAGGCTGGAGAACTTGCTAAATGATCCAGCCATCTTTTATAAGTTTGTGATACACTTATTAGGTATGAAACCTGACCCACACAAGGCTGTTTATAGTTTTAATTATCCCATTTACTATGAATAGTCACATAGCACATTACAAAGTATTAGTGCATTTATTGTATATGCCCCTTTCTAAAGTAAGAAAAACTCAAAATTCCCTATTACATCTTGCCTCAAGGATTTCAGAAAAGGTACTAGGGACTTGTACAGTATGATCTCATCACGAGAACCCATATCATAGAGTAAGTGTCCTGGTTGATGCTTACTTCAGCAAAGCAACATCAACTACCATGTTAAATTGGTGTTAGTCACTTGGTTTTTATTGTTTGTGTTACTTTGTTTGTATTTAATTGTCAGCGTATTTGGGATATAAATGTGGCAGAAGCTCTATACATTTTGCTGTTAATTTATAATTTTATGTTGATAATAGTTCAATGGTAATAAAAGCAACCTAAGTAAATAAAAAAATTAGAGAAATGAATAAAAGAATTGCAGAGCCAAAATTAACTTAAAAAAAAAAAGGAAAACTTATTTGGTCCTGGGGGACAGCATAAGTGATTTTGTGTCTGATTATACACAGAGATGTATATATAGCATTAGTTGCATATGTAAATATACAACATGTGCTGTTATATTGATGGACACTGCACACATTTGGATTAGTCTTCCTCCTACTTATACAGAGTCACAGAAATAAGTGATTCTTTCCCTCAACTTGTCCTTTCTCTCCTTGTGCAGGGGTGATGCTAATCTTCTCTGTATTGTTCCAATGTTAGCATATGTGCTGCTGAAGTAGGCACACAACTTGTCCTTTTTCTGATTCCACCCGCCGTCCCCCCCCCCCACCCTGCTTCAGTGACCACATGCAAACAGAAGTTCCAGCGGAACTAACGTGATCAGCCCACCGATGTGGAATGAAGGTAGAACCACAATGGGAACACTTGCATGTTGACTCTCAGCCACAAGGATGGAAATTTAACAACAATACCTGTGATGTTTGTTTCAGACAGTAGTTACACACAGGGCCCAGAGAGATTAAATAAATAGATGAGGTGGGCAGGCTGTAAAAAAGAAAATCATGCAGGATGATGAGGAACGGCTAATTGAAACTCTTCAGTATCAGAGTGAAAACAGGCAGGGGTGGGAGACTCTGATGTGAAAGTAGGCAGTCAGGGGACTTTGAACTTCAACACCAGCTAGTTGTTACTATAATTTGTGATTATAAGTCCAATTTGCTAGATCTTTTTTTTTTTTTTTAAGGTGGGTGGTGGGGAGAAAACCAGGGTTCTGTGTGCATTCTCCTGACTTTTTATATTGGCAACTAATTCCATGAAAAACATACAGTGGATCAAATAAAATACATCTGTGGGCCAGATTTTGTCTTTAGCCCATCACTTTGCATCCTGTGACTTCGAATCTGATGGCATCATTAGCATTCTGAACAAACTTGTCACACATGGTCCCTTATTTCTAACCCTGGATAAAAGGAGACGGAAACTTTTCTTGTGGTAAATCATATTATTTTCATCTGAGGTGACAGCCTTGGCTGTGGCCCAAGGGTTCACTTCTGGAAAAGAGAAATATCTCTCTGTCCTTGTTTATGGCTAACTGTATTAAAAATTATACCGGATTGAAGACACTGAAATAGATACTCAAGGACCAGCCTTACAGCCTTATAGACTCTTCCTTCCAAAGTGAAACTTAAATTGAAATTCATCCTTTTTCTATTCCTTAATTCAGACTTCTCAGAGTCTCTACAAGGTGCTGAGTGTCCATTGTTGAAGGGTCATTGGCTCAAAGGAACCTGTGAAATCAATCTGTTCCGTAAACAATTGACAAAAGCTTTATGACACAATGTTTTCTGGGAGCAAAATTATTTGGCAACATATTTGCAAAGCTGTAAAGGAGATAATTTTCACATTTCTTTCTTTCTAAATGTTTATTTACTTTGAGAGGGAGAGAGAGAACACCAGCTGGGCAGGGACAGAGAGAGAGAATTCCAAGCAGGGACCACTCTGTCAGTGCAGAGCCTGAAGCAGGCCTTAATCCTACAAACTATGAGATCATGACCTGAGACAAAATCAAGAGTCGGACACTTAACTGACTGAGTCACCCAGGTGCCCCACCAATTTTCACATTTCAACTGTCAGTTGTGTTCTAGTCATGTCTTCATGAAACAATATGCACTGAGTGCCCATTATGTCCTAGATGCTATTTTAGCCACTGGGGATATAGCACAGATCAAGCAGACAAGGTCCCTAAATTGCTGTGAGGATACATCCAACATACAATCATGCATTTGATGCCACTCCTAATAAGTATCAGAAGTATTACACAACATCAAAGCCATAGACTACCCTCTCCGCAAAGGATAGAGGAAGAAATTGCAGCCATCCTGGAGAGATACGGGAAAAAATGTAGAGAAGGAAAGGAGACAATGAAAAGGGGATACTAATGAAGATAGTGAAATTAAACCACATACAGAAGCAGGGGAGTCCAGGCAACTCTCTGGGTCCATTAGTCATAGATGCCTGACACTTCATTTATATATGTCTTTCTCAGCTGGGTATTTCATGATTAGAAACTGATAAACAGAAATAGTCACTTTTGTGAAGTTGAACTTGTGGCTCACATAGCTATATTAGGAACTGTATTTCTTCGGCAGAGCTCAAAGAAAATTCCTATTGGAATAAATAAGCTCTAAAAATGTCCAAGTAATAATCACAGTTTAATTTTAAGAGGCAAGAAGGACTGAAAATAAGAGGGTGCCAATAGAAACAAAGATTAAAGATGGTGTCTGCTTATCAAAATGTCTCCAGCAAAGAAACGCAACGAACCTGGGTTCTAATGTGGTTTGAGGAACTGTGCATCTGCATTACTTTATCTCTTATATCATGCTTTTTCCGAATAAAACCCTTGAAAAAAAATGAGAAGTTTGGCTGAGATCACCAAATTAACACTGTCTTATAAGTCAGGTTTCTCCACCAGTGCTGGTTTCCCCAAGGCAGATTACAGTATTTGCATCAACACACTTCAGTTAAACGGTTCTTGTGTATTTATGGAGGCAAAGTCTGAAAGTGCCAAAGCCAAGCAACTAGGCAACTTTACTTTTTTTAAGAACTGAGAAATATTTCTTCCAGCCTCAACCACACAGACATAGATTTGACCATGGCTTTTCTTGTTCCCCTAAAACTCTACTGGCTAATGGGCAGAAATACAGATTTAAAAAATCCAAGTTTATCAAGTGTAAGAATTTTTATTTTCATGTTTATACATCTAATCAAATGAACAGAAATGAATAGAAGTAATTTTCTAGATAATCTTATAATATTCACACACCAATTTCAATTGATAAATAATGGAGAAGGGAATGCTTCATTTGAATTGCTGGGGTAATTGAGGTAGTACATTCTCTTTTTTCAATTGGTGTAGACTTGCTTTACAGAACCTAAAATAAATAGAGTATGTTTGGGTTTCAGGAGAAATGACAACTCCTGAACATTAAAATATGGATTCCAACTGGTCACTCATTCACTTACTAAAATATTTATTGGACACTTAACATGGGTAGGGTGTTGTATTTAACACTGAAGATACAACGATGAATAAAATGGGGTGATCCTGCCTTCCTGAAATCCTGACTGTGGGGGTTGACAGCCACCCAGAAACCATACGTGTGATGCAAGCTTTGAAGGGATGTTCAGGGTGTAAGGGAAGGGATCCACTCCTGGAGTCAGTAGTATTGCTCAAAGCGACACTTCTGCTGAGATGTGGAGGGTATGTGGGAAGTTGATTTCAAGGGGAAAAGAAAAAAGGGAGAGAAGGGAGTGAGTGAGGCCACTTGGACACTGTAGCCCAGGTCCTATCTGGCTACAGCTGTGTGAGAGAATCAAAGCCAGAATAACAGAAAAACCATAGAGCCAAGTCCTAGTCAGCCCTCAGAATCACACGCAATAGTCAAGTGCTATGTTAAACCACTGAATTTGGGGGCATTTATTATGTGTCAATAAAGAAACAAAACTCAATGGCTTCCATTTTACAAGTACAAGTGATCTTTGTTGACAGTGGATCTAGGTGTTGCTCAGGGATTCACCTGAGCCTGAACCAGGGATCCCAGTGCGTCTGTACACATACCTCCCAGACATCTATTTCATGGGGACAAAGACAGCTGGAAAAGAAAGTGTTTACGTGCAGGTGCCTGGATATGGGTAGATCGGGCAGTGACCCTTCTTCCTCAGGCAGGCCTCACAGCACACGTCTGAGTCCTGCGCAGTCTATTTTCTCCATTTCTGGGTGGAACCCAGGACAGGGTTGCTAGCACTTCCCAGTGAGCATGGACCCCCTGAGGCAGCCTTGAAGGGAGACAAGGCCAAGGTCAGAGTGCTGTGCTTACTAGTCCAAGAAGTTTGCATCCCCATGCTCCTGGGCTCTCCTTTATCCTCAGAACAGCTGTCTTTCTGTTGTTTTTTTACCTCCTTGTTCTTCCTAATTCTTCCTTCTAGGAAAAGTAACTGAACCTCTCTAAACCACATTTTGTCTTTAAAATGGGGAGAATGGTAATATCTACTGTAAGAATTAAATAAGACAATTCCCACGAAGCACTTACAGTACTTAGCATATAAGTAAAGATTCAATAGTTGTTGAATATTCTACTTGGAAAACTCTAATAGATTTGAAAGCAATTAGCTAAAAGCTGGCTATAGTGTCCTTCTAAAAGATAATGACCCTTGTTTAGGCACAGGATTAAAATGATTAAGAAGTATATTGGTGGGGAGATCAGTCATTATTCTGTGCTTTTGTAAACCTCTTCACAAGATGACCCCGAAAAAGCTAGCAGGAGAGGCAGAGAGCATGAGATAGTCAACAAATACTTCGTGAACACCTACAAGTGGCAGACACTGGAAATACAGCAATGGGCAAGACGAGCAATATCTTCCTCTTGGAAGTTTTAAGGAGAGAGAAATGCAAATATTAAAGCAACAACTATCCAAATAATTATCACTTGCTAGACACTCCAAAATGCCCAATGCCCACTTACTCCTTTGGGTAGCATTTTGTATCTTCCCAGCAGACTGCAGGCCCAGGAACCAGACTGTTGTTGTTGTTGTTGTTGTTGTTGTTGTTGTTGTTGTTGTTTTTAAACAATAACAACAACCACAAACACCTCACAACCAGGCCACTAACTATCACTATTGAGTAGGCATTTCATTTTTGAGTCTCACTTTCCTTATTCATAAGATTAGGGATGTTATAATAATTCCAGTCTCTAAGGGTTACTGGAGGGTTCGTTAACTGAGAGTGTATGCATACGTCCCCTCAATGCCTGGTTGGTCGTCTGTGCCCTGGAAATGTTAAATTTCCTTCCTTCTTCCATTTTAGGTACATATGAAACTTTGCACAGGGCCGGTGTGAGTATCACACTTGGAGAAAGAGAAGATCAACAAGCATAACAATTGTTCACATATGCGACCTCTGTGCTTTTTGACTGAGATAACTGGGTACATTAACAGTTTTGTGGGGTTTTTTTTTGTTTGTTTTTTAAGCACTGTCACTGAAAACATTGTTTTATTATACTTTAAGCCAGCTGCTAATGAGAAACAAACCAAAACCAAAACCATTTCATTTAAGCAACAGGCTAAACTTTGCCTTGTCATCCAATAAAAGGCTGTACCCCGGTGAGGAGGAAGAGCATAGAAGGCATATGTCAGTGTGGGTGTCTGTGTGACTGATGAGGAGCTGGCGCTGGAGACAGGGTACATACACGTGGCAGTTTAATATCACCTAAGGGTCGATTGGCCTCTTTGTGAAAGGGAAGCTCAGTAATCGTCAAATTGTGAACCTGGCAATTTGCAGTTTTTTTCTTAGCAAGAAGTTTGGTGAGTCAGCATCTTATTAGGAAGTGATTTGTTTACCTAATTTTGCCATGTTTCTATGACATGTTTGTCATGTTTTTGACAATTTCAGAACAGATGGGCATTGTGGTCAATACTGGCAAGATACTCATGAATCACAGAATTGGAAGGCTCCCAAATGATTCCTTCCAGCTCTTGTTAGCATTGGTTTGCTTACTTTGTAAATAGATGTACTCCCACACAATATTTTACTGTACTTTATTATACTTACAGGAAACTTGTTTTAATAATTTGGACTTTAGGGATCTAACTTTTGTTATCTTAAAATTCCCTTTGTTAGTTGCTACAGGCAAGTACAAAGGAGAAAAAAAGAAATATCTTGTTTGACTTTGGCAATTTCATAGTTTCCTTCTTTAATTTGCTGAAATTGGCAAGAGTGTCTCCTCAAAATGTGCATTTTTTTTTATCAATGAGTGTACTAGATACTTACTATAAGTAGCTATTTTAGGGAGGTTGACAGATAACTCCATGTTTCAGTCAGAGACTGTACTAATTTATAGCAGGCTATTGTTCAAGATGGTTGGCAGAAAAAAGGAAGAACTGACTAACACATGTCATTTTTTTTCTTGGAAAACAGTTTAAGATGATTTTAAGAATTGGGCTTATTAATATAGCCTAACATCAAAATATTCAGTCATGAAACCAAATAATGTGTGGATTGTATGTTTCTGTGGACTTTAGGGATATCGAACCCAGATGTTGTTTGGAACGAACTGAAACTCAAAGAAGTGGTTCTTAACAGCTAAAGTTATAAATGTTAGATAAAGTACTTGAGATTTTCTACTATAATGTCATATATCTTAACTAAATTCTTATTTCTTCTTATTACTTAAAAAAAAAGTGCCATGTAGGCTAAAGTCAATTTTGCCAGCTGGCAGGATCTCAATAAACTCTATATTCTATAATTCTATCTATAAATTCTCACATGAAGATTTTCAGTTTTCAACATACAGATTTTTCAATCTTCAGTAGAAGACTATTATTTTACCAACTGGCACTTGGAGAGACAGCCATCAAAGTTCTAATTGGTTTTATAATTTCATATTTCCAGTTCTATGTCCATGGGTAAACTGAGGCCCAAATTGTTGAGAAAGATTAGTTAAGATTTTTTGTTTACATGGATTTGGATCTTTTACTATAGTTTAAGTTTTGTAAGTTTATTGAATCATACTTTTCCAGAGAGTAATGTTTTCATTGTAATGCAGACCAAAGACCTTATGTTCTCATGGCCATTCAATTCTTCTTAGAGATTCATAATTTAATAAACGATAAAATGTAAACTATTTGTGACGCAAAAAAGTGAATTTCTTGCGTTGAAAGATCACCAAAAGATCCACAACACCAGGCTTGATAGACTATTGCCTTTATGACTAGAAATTGAATTTAGAAGCTTCAACAGTTTGACACTAAGTTGAACCTTGAAACATTCTCAGAGTGTCTTAGAAGCAGCTGCAAAAAATATGTGAGCAGCTGAGTGCCTGAGCATTTGTTAATGACAAACAAATGGGTACATTAGGAAAGGCAAATAATTTCCCAAGTGCTTCAATATGGAAGGTTCTAAGGTGTTTTGAACTAATTCTTCTTCTTTGTCAATAAGCATTTTGGTGCATCTGGAATCATAGGAAATTATCCCTGAGAAGCAGGACAAATTAAATAATTCTCTAGTTCATTTGGGCATTTTGAATTTGAAATATTTAAATATATGAGTACAATACCACTGTACCAGTGTAGAAAAAGTAAAGTCATTCAAATTGTAGAAAGACTGCTATAATTTTCTCAAGAGGGAATTCTGCATCAAAACTGGGTGAAACCTCTGGGTAATTCTTTTTTTTTTTTTTTTAAATTTTAAAGGTTTATTTTGAGAGAGAAAGAGCATGAGCAGGGGAGGGGCAGAGAGAGAGAGAGAGACACAGAATCTGAAGCAGGTTCCAGGCTTTGAAGTGTCAGCACAGAGACGGATGTGGGGCTTGAACTCATGAACTGAGAAAACATAACCTGAGCTGAATTCGGATGCTTAACGAATTGAGCCACTTAGGCACCCCTGGGTAATTCTTAATTAGAAGGGTTCCTGCCAATATTATCATAGTTGAGGTAACTGCTATTACTTTCTAAGAATTAGGGTTTATTTCCCGATAAAAGCAGAGCCATTGAGGTCTCCTGTATGGCCATGTATAAGTGGACCAACTCCTTTAAAGTGTGCAAACGTCTTAGGGCAAAAATTACATTTAGTTTAATCAAGGTCCCATTGCTTTATGGTCACGGACAAGTGACCACTAGTCTCTGAACACTCACTTGAATTCTTGCACTAAATTCTCCTCTCCTAGGCACACAGTTATATTATGAAGGTGCCCAGCCCTGCCTTTGCTTGAACGTCATTTCAATCGGCTGCCCCAAATAGCGCTGGGACCTAACTTTTCTTCATGGATCATCTTGTCTTTTCAAATCATCTGAATCAGTTTCTTCAAGTTTCAAATTTCAAACCAGCAAACGTTTAGCATGGATCTTCTATGCCAGTAACTACATTAAACACACAAAGCTAGATAAAACCCTGGTCTCTGTACTTATAGTTCTAAGGAACTATCATGAAAATGCACTACACCATGTTGTAAGTGCGATCAGAGCTGACTGAAAGGATCAAAGTGAAAAACCAGGCTTGCATTTGGGCTCCATCACTTACCAGCCTTCTGCCTCAACTCAATCACCTCCTATGTAAACCCACATACTCACGTCACATGCCTTACTGTGATTACTGTGAGGACAAATGAGATAAAAGAACAAAAGTTCTTATCGTGATGCTCAGTGTATGGTCACTGGTCATGAATGGTAAACTACTCTTCTTACACCCGTGTAATACTTGTGCATTTACCAAAGTGCATTTGAGTATTAGAAAAATTTAAATCTGGTAGAGCTGCATGTAGTTTAACGAGAGACACTTCTATCGGTTAGGGTCCAACTAGGAGAGAGAAAACCCACCAATTATTTGAACAGAAATAATCCAGGATAAATAATTGCTCACTAGTTATAAAGTTGTCAACTACATAATCAAAACTATAAAAATAAAAAACTTGAAAGCAGCAACTGCAGCTATCACCCCAGGGCTGAAGGTACCAAAGGAAGATGCTAGAAGGACTAAACTTAGAAGCATGGAAGGGGGCACCCAGAGCTGAAACTGAGGCCTCCAAAGAGGGAGAACTGCCCAGTTTCCTCTGAGCTCTGAGGAGGCACTGGACAAGGCTGGGGTCAGACTCTGAGGGGGAAGACTTGGGGCCGGGGCTGATGTACTCATGGGGTGTAGAACAAAACTGCTTCTCCATATGTAGGAAAGACTCCATATTGGATTCAACTGCTGTCAATGGGAGGGACTACTGCTGCCGAGATTGCAAAGAGAATGTTACCTAGCTTCCTGTTCTATCTCTTTCTGGAACTAGCTGCATCTTTATCTGAGTTTTAAGTCAACTCCATGTCCTTAACATAAATCCCCCATTCTTATTTAAGCCAACTAGAATTCCTATAACTTGGGGGAGAAGTCTTTTTTTTTTTTTTAATATTTATTGAGAGAGACGGCACAAACAGAGGAGGGGCAGAAAGTGGAAGAGAGAGAGAATCCTAAGCAGGGTCCACACTGTCAGCATGGAGCCCAACGCAGGGCTTGAATCCACAAACCCATAAGATCATGACCCAAACTGAATTCAAGAGTCAGATGTTCAACTGACTGGGCCACCCAGGTGCCCCGAGAAAATCTTGATACAAATCTCGTGAATTAGAGAAGCAAAGTAATATTTTGCCTGCATGCAGTGTACTTCTTGCCATGCCACCAACCTCCACATGACCATGTATTTCATTTAATTTTATTTTTTTAATGTTTATTTATTTTTGAGAAAGAGAGAGAGAGAGAGAGAGAGAGAGAGAGAGAGAGAGAGGCAGAAAGAGAAGGAGACACAGAATCTGAAGTGGGCTCCAGGTTCTGAGCTGTCAGCACAGAGCCTGACATGGGGCTCGAACTCACAGACTGTGAGATCATGACCTGGGCTGAAGTCTGATGCTTAACCAACTGAGCCACCAATGACCAAGCATTTTAAAAATCCACACTAAATGTTGTGATTAGCTCAGGGAACACAAGTTAAAGTTTTGCTCATATAAATCTGACATGGCCTGATATACTGTCTGTACACTTTAGTGGGAATTAATTGAGACAGATCCATAATTTTAGAATTATTTTCACTGCTTCTCTGTGTGTTCCATGCATAAAGAGGTATGCAGAACATTCACAGTAATTTGGAAAGAATGACTCTGGATAACCTTTAGTTCCACCACATCCTTATAGGGCTAGTCAAAGGAAATCTGTAATTTTTTAAAGAGAATGTGAGCTCCCTTTAAAGCAAGTGACCTAATGAAATACATTCGTTTTGTATTCCAAGTTTTATGGTGTGGTTCATTTCAGCTAACAGTTTGGTGTATCTAATGATCTTAGCACCATTATCATCAAATCTCTCTGGTGCCAAAAATGCTAGAAAAGCCCATTGCATATGCTGTAGTAGGATACGTCATGAATGTTCATCTGGAAATTGAATAGAAAACTAGTGGTATTTCCCTCTCCCATCAAGAACAATTATTTTGGATCATGTATTAGCCAGGATTTACAGTTCAACACAAAATCTGTTTTGCACTAAAATAATGGCAAGAGAAACCAGCAAATGATATGTGTGGAAAAATCAGCAAATTAGCAGCACAGAATACCTCAGTTAATGCTTTTCTGAAAAAAACTTGTCTCAATTGCAGGGTAGGCATAGATGAGGGATGGGGGGGGTCATGGAAAAATAGGTTTAAGCTCAACTAAAATCAAATACTTGGTCTTCACAACACCAAGATATATTTACTTATCATATATATAAATGTGTGTGTGTGTGTGTGTGTGTGTGTGTGTTCTAACTTTGTCCTACAGCCACACATATACACTGTCAGTTCATCATATTATTATCATATTATTTGTGCAGCACTGACTCATGCAATACATCCAGGCTCTTCTGAGATTTAATCTTCCTTGGATCTAGCCTTATAAAATCATAGTTCATTTCTATATGCCAAAGTGTTTGCAATGTATTCCTATTCCTTCTGTAATCCTATTACATTTCACCATACGATAGCATTTTTTAAGTATTTCGTGGAAGAATAGAATTAGGACAGTAAAAAGTCTTTAGTTGGATATTGATGGGGGGGGGGGCTCCTGATATTGGAAGTCTAAGTTGCACAAATAGTATGTAAGTCTAGAGGCAAAGAATTTGTGATGTTTGATTGTATAGGTTTGTGCCTGATCCCATGTGATACTGGAGCTTCTCTGAGGATTACGTATGTGCCTTTCTGTTTCTCTCACCATATAACCCTCAATTCCAGGTCAGTTTGGTGCATAGCCTTAAAGTCATATTCTGAAAAGGTGGGTGCTTACAGCTCAGGGTTAATGAAGCAAGACTCACAATTCTCCTTGATAGAGAAATGGAGCTAGGACTTAGAGAGTGGTGGGCTAATTCCATCAATTTTGAAAACAATAATGGACCAGACAGAAGAACTTAATATAGAAATCAATATCTAATTTCAGTCAGGCATATACAATGTGCCAGGCAGTTATCGCTATTTCCTATGTATTGACTTATTTAGTCCATTCAAGAACTCTATGCAGGAGTACTGTTATTATGACCACCTTCATATGAGGAAAGTTAAGGTCAGAGGGAGGAAAGTTTCCTGAGGTCATGCAATTTGTAAGAGCCAGAGACTGCATTCAAATCAAAGCAGTTGGATCTAGAGTCTACCTTCCCAAACTTGGACTCTACAGCTGCCCAAAGACCTCTTTAAAGTCCTGAACTGTTGCATGGGGACTCTTAGGTCTTTAGTGATTACAAGTTTGCTCCACTCTGTTAGAACAGATTTGTTAATGCTATCACATCTCAGTTACCATCTACTTTATAGACCTTATCATAAGGGCAATGCGATAATTACTTGGATAATTACTTGTTTAATGTGTCTTTGTCCTGACAGACTACTATATATAATTAGCATAAGAGCAGAGACCAGATTTGTAAGTTCGCCCCTGTATCCCCAGTCCCTAGGTCTGAATCTAACACATCAAAGGCATTCAAGAAATTATTTTTGAATTTTTTTTAAAAGAAGGATGATTAACTACTGTATTAATTACATGTTGCTGTATAACAAATTATCCTAAAACTTAGTGGCTTTAGATGACAAACATTTATTATCTTACAGCTTCTTAGTTTGGACTTTGAAAGTGACTTACCTGGATTGTTATGGCTGAAGGTCTCTCCCAAAGTTTCAGCTAAGATGGTAGTGGGGGGGTGGGGCTCTGTCATGTGAGGGCCTGCTAGGGCTGGAGGGCCCATTTCTGAGATGGCTCACTGGCATGGTAGGAGGCCCCAGCTGCTTGCCATGCACCTCTCTTCATAGATTTGCTTCACAGAATGTCTTTACAATGTGGCAGCTAGCTTCCCCAGAGTAAGCAATCAGACAGAAGGGGTGGAACAGGGAGTCACAATGCTTTTTATAACCCAGTCACACAGTGTCTGTTCCACCATATTCTACTCATTAGAAGCATGTCACTATGTCTAACCTACGTTCAAGAGGAAGGGAAGTATAGACTTCCCTCCTCTTGTAGACTGACATTTGTAAACATATTGAAAACTACCGTACCTTCTAACCTTATTTTACATAAGCAACATTTCAGCATGCAGGAATGGGGCTCCAGAAAGGAGAATCTTCTAGATGGAGAACAAATACAGAGCAAGGGTACACAGGGAGGGAAACAAGATTTGTTGGAGAACAGAAAGTATCCTAGATTAGAAGTTAGAGTAAGGATAGAGGAATATGGAGGAAGGGGAAATAAAATGCTCAGTGGGGCTGGGCTCACCGCACGTCCTGCTGATCACTTAGATTCCACCTACACCTGCCTAAAGAACCCAGAAAACCACCAGAGGATTAGCAGAATGGAGTCTCTGGAGCCAAGCGCAGACGAGAGGCCCACGGAAGAGGGTAGGAAGGGCGGCGAGGCGGTGCGCTCCACGGACTGGCGGGAGGGAGCCGGGGCGGAGGGGCAGCTCGCCGGCCAAGCGGAGCCCCCGAGTCTGGCTGGCAAAAGCGGAGGGGCCGGACGGACTGTGTTCCGACAGCAAGCGCGACTTAGCGTCTGGGAGGTCATAAGTTAACAGCTCTGCTCAGAAAGCGGGAAGGCTGGAGGACAAAGGGAGGGAGAGCTGGTGAGCCCCTGGACGGCAGAGCTCAGCTTGGCGGGGAACAAAGGCGCTCGCCAGCGCCATCTCCCCCGCCCATCCCCCAGCCAAAATCCCAAAGAGAACCAGTTCCTGCCAGGGAACTTGCTCGCTCCGCGCAAACACCCAACTCTGTGCTTCTGCGGAGCCAAACCTCTGGCAGCGGATCTGACTCCCTCCCGCTGCCACAGGGCCCCTCCTGAAGTGGATCACCTAAGGAGAAGCGAGCTAAGCCTGCCCCTCCTGCCCCCGTGCACCTTGCCTACCCACCCCAGCTAATACGTCAGATCCCCAGCACCACAAGCCTGGCAATGTGCAAGTAGCCCAGACGGGCCACGCCACCCCACAGTGAATCCCGCCCCTAGGAGAGGGGAAGAGAAGGCACACACCAGTCTGACTGTGGCCCCAGCGGTGGGCTGCGGGCAGACATCAGGTTGGACTGCAGCCCCGCCCACCAACTCCAGTTATACACCACAGCACGGGGGAAGTGCCCTGCAGGTCCTCACCACTCCAGGGACTATCCAAAATGACCAAACAGAAGAATTCCCCTCAGAAGAATCTCCAGGAAATAACAACAGCTAATGAACTGATCAAAAAGGATTTAAATAATATAACAGAAAGTTAATTTAGAATAATAGTCATAAAATTAATCGCTGGCTTGAAAACAGTATAGAGGACAGCAGAGAATCTCTTGCTACAGAGATCAAGGGACTAAGGAATAGTCACGAGGAGCTGAAAAACGCTTTAAACGAAATGCAAAACAAAATGGAAACCACGACGGCTCGGATTGAAGAGGCAGAGGTGAGAATAGGTGAACTAGAAGATAAAGTTATGGAGAAAGAGGAAGCTGAAAGAAAGAGAGATAAAAAAAATCCAGGAGTATGAGGGGAAAATTAGAGAACTAAGTGATACACTAAAAAGAAATAATATACGCATAATTGGTATCCCAGAGGAGGAAGAGAGAGGGAAAGGTGCTGAAGGGGTACTTGAAGAAATTATAGCTGAGAACTTCCCTGAACTGGGGAAGGAAAAAGGCATTGAAATCCAAGAGGCACAGAGAACTCCCTTCAGACGTAGCGTGAATCGATCTTCTGCACGACATATCATAGTGAAACTGGCAAAATACAAGGATAAAGAGAAAATTCTGAAAGCAGCAAGGGATAAACGTGCCCTCACATATAAAGGGAGACCTATAAGACTCATGACTGATCTCTCCTTTGAAACTTGGCAGGCCAGAAAGGCTTGGCATGATATCTTCAGTGTGCTAAGCAGAAAAAAATATGCAGCCGAGAATCCTTTATCCAGCAAGTCTGTCATTTAGAATAGAAGGAGAGATAAAGGTCTTCCCAAACAAACAAAAACTGAAGGAATTTGTCACCATGAAACCAGCCCTACAAGAGATCCTAAGGGGGATCCTGTGAGACAAAGTACCAGAGACATCACTACAAGCATAAAACATACAGACATCACAATGACTCTAAACCCGTATCTTTCTATAATAACACTGAATGTAAATGGATTAAATGCGCCAACCAAAAGACATAGGGTATCAGAATGGATAAAAAAACAAGACCCATCTATTTGCTGTCTACAAGAGACTCATTTTAGACCTGAGGACACCTTTAGATTGAGAGTGAGGGGATGGAGAACTATTTATCATGCTACTGGAAGCCAAAAGAAAGCTGGAGTAGCCATACTTACATCAGACAAACTAGACTTTAAATTAAAGGCTGTAACAAGAGATGAAGAAGGTCATTATATAATAATTACAGGGTCTATCCATCAGGAAGAGCTAACAATTATAAATGTCTATGCGCCAAATACCGGAGCCCCCAGATATATAAAACAATTACTCATAAACATAAGCAACCTTATTGATAAGAATGTGGTCATTGCAGGAGACTTTAACACTCCACTTACAGAAATGGATAGATCATCTAGACACACAGTCAATAAAGAAACAAGGGCCCTGAATGATACATTGGATCAGATGGACTTGACAGATATATTTAGAATGCTGCATCCCAAAGCAACAGAATATACTTTCTTCTCGAGTGCACATGGAACATTCTCCAAGATAGATCATATACTGGGTCACAAAACAGCCCTTCATAAGTTTACAAGAATTGAAATTATACCATGCATACTTTCAGACCACAATGCTATGAAGCTTGAAATCAACCACAGGAAAAAGTCTGGAAAACCTACAAAAGCATGGAGGTTAAAGAACACCCTACTAACGAATGAGTGGGTCAACCAGGCAATTAGAGAAGAAATTAAAAAATATATGGAAACAAACGAAAATGAAAATACAACAATCCAAACGCTTTGGGACGCAGCGAAGGCAGTCCTGAGAGGAAAATACATTGCAATCCAGGCCTATCTCAAGAAACAAGAAAAATTCCAAATACAAAATCTAACAGCACACCTAAAGGAAATAGAAGCAGAACAGCAAAGGCAGCCTAAACCCAGCAGAAGAAGAGAAATAATAAAGATCAGAGCAGAAATAAACAATATAGACTCTAAAAAAACTGTAGAGCAGATCAACGAAACCAAGAGTTGGTTTTTTGAAAAAATAAACAAAATTGACAAACCTCTAGCCAGGCTTCTCAAAAAGAAAAGGGAGATGACCCAAATAGATAAAATCATGAATGAAAATGGAATGATTACAACCAATCCCTCAGAGATACAAACAATTATCAGGGAATACTATGAAAAATTATATGCCAACAAATTGGACAACCTGGAAGAAATGGACAAATTCCTAAACACCCACACTCTTCCAAAACTCAATCAGGAGGAAATAGAAAGCTTGAACAGACCCATAACCAGTGAAGAAATTGAATCGGTTATCAAAAATCTCCCAACAAATAAGAGTCCAGGACCAGATGGCTTCCCAGGGGAGTTCTACCAGACGTTTAAAGCAGAGATAATACCTATCCTTCTCAAGCTATTCCAAGAAATAGAAAGGGAAGGAAAACTTCCAGACTCATTCTATGAAGCCAGTATTACTTTGATTCCTAAACCAGACAGAGACCCAGTAAAAAAAGAGAACTACAGGCCAATATCTCTGATGAATATGGATGCAAAAATTCTCAATAAGATACTAGCAAATCGAATTCAACAGCATATAAAAAGAATTATTCACCATGATCAAGTGGGATTCATTCCTGGGATGCAGGGCTGGTTCAACATTCGCAAATCGATCAACGTGATACATCACATTAACAAAAAAAAAGAGAAGAACCATATGATCCTGTCAATCGATGCAGAAAAGGCCTTTGACAAAATCCAGCACCCTTTCTTAATAAAAACCCTTGAGAAAGTCGGGATAGAAGGAACATACTTAAAGATCATAAAAGCCATTTATGAAAAGCCCACAGCTAACATCATCCTGAACGGGGAAAAACTGAGAGCTTTTTCCCTGAGATCAGGAACACGACAGGGATGTCCACTCTCACCGCTGTTGTTTAATATAGTGCTGGAAATTCTAGCATCAGCAATCAGACAACAAAAGGAAATCAAAGGCATCAAAATTGGCAAAGATGAAGTCAAGCTTTCGCTTTTTGCAGATGACATGATATTATACATGGAAAATCCGATAGACTCCACCAAAAGTCTGCTAGAACTGATACATGAATTCAGCAAAGTTGCAGGATACAAAATAAATGTACAGAAATCAGTTGCACTCTTATACACTAACCATGAAGCAACAGAAAGACAAATAAAGAAACTGATCCCATTCACAATTGCACCAAGAAGCATAAAATACCTAGGAATAAATCTAACCAAAGATGTAAAAGATCTGTATGCTGAAAACTATAGAAAGCTTATGCAGGTAATTGAAGAAGATATAAAGAAATGGAAAGACATTCCCTGCTCATGGATTGGAAGAATAAATATTGTCAAAATGTCAATACTACCCAAAGCTATCTACACATTCAATGCAATCCCAATCAAAATTGCACCAGCATTCTTCTCGAAACTAGAACAAGCAATCCTAAAATTCATATGGAACCACAAAAGGCCCTGAATAGCCAAAGTAATTTTCAAGAAGAAGACCAAAGCAGGAGGCATCACAATCCCAGACTTTAGCCTCTACTACAAAGCTGTCATCATCAAGACAGCATGGTATTGGCATAAAAACAGACACATAGACCAATGGAATCAAATAGAAACCCCAGAACTAGACCCACAAACGTATGGCCAACTCATCTTTGACAAAGCAGGAAAGAACATCCAATGGAAAAAAGACAGTCTCTTTAACAAATGGTGCTGGGAGAACTGGACAGCAACATGCAGAAGGTTGAAACTAGACCACTTTCTCACACCATTCACAAAAATAAACTCAACATGGATCAAGGACCTGAATGTGAGACAGGAAACCATCAAAACCTTAGAGGAGAAAGCAGGAAAAGACCTCTTTGACCTCAGCCGTAGCAATCTCTTACTCGGCACATCCCCAAAGGCAAGGGAATTAAAAGCAAAAGTGAATTACTGGGACCTTATGAAGATAAAAAGCTTCTGCACAGCAAAGGAAACAACCAACAAAACTAAAAGGCAACCAACGGAATGGGAAAAGATATTTGCAAATGACACATCGGACAAAGGGCTAGTATCTAAAATTTATAAAGAGCTCATCAAACTCCACACCCGAAAAACAAATAACCCAGTGAAGAAATGGGCAGAAAACATGAATAGACACTTCTCTAAAGAACACATCCGGATGGCCAACAGGCACATGAAAAGATGTTCAACGTCGCTCCTTATCAGGGAAATACAAATCAAAACCACACTCAGATACCACCTCACGCCAGTCAGAGTGGCCAAAATGAAGAAATCAGGAGACTATAGATGCTGGAGAGGATGTGGAGAAACAGGAACCCTCTTGCACTGTTGGTGGGAATGCAAATTGGTGCAGCCGCTCTGGAAAGCAGTGTGGAGGTTCCTCAGAAAATTAAAAATAGACCTACCCTATGACCCAGCAATAGCACTGCTAGGAATTTATCCAAGGGATACAGGAGTACTGATGCATAGGGGCACTTGTACCCCAATGTTTATAGCAGCAATCTCAACAATAGCCAAATTATGGAAAGAGCCTAAATGTCCATCAACTGACGAATGGATAAAGAAATTGTGGTTTATATACACAATGGAATACTACGTGGCAATGAGAAAAAATGAAATATGGCCTTTTGTAGCAACGTGGATGGAACTGGAGAGTGTGATGCTAAGTGAAATAAGCCATACAGAGAAAGACAGATACCATATGGTTTCACTCTTATGTGGATCCTGAGAAATGTAACAGAAACCCATGGGGGAGGGGAAGGAAAAAAAAAAAAAAAGAGGTTAGAGTGGGAGAGAGCCAAAGCATAAGAGACTGTTAAAAACTGAGAACAAACTGAGGGCTGATGGGGGGTGGGAGGGAGGGGAGGGTGGGGGATGGGTATTGAGGAGGGCACCTTTTGGGATGAGCACTGGGTGTTGTATGGAAACCAATTTGACAGTAAATTTCATATATTAAAAAATAAAAAAAAAGAAAAATAAAAAAAATGCGCAGTGGAAAGCGAGCCTAAAAGGCTTTTCACTTTCAATAATGGACAAAGAAAAGCAGTTGAATGGCATGACTAGAAAGGATGTTCTTGTACAAATATTTATCTGGGAAAATAGAGTCAAGCATTGGAGACTGAAATCCAGAATCATTAGGAGACCATTATCTTTGCAGGAAGCTTTCTGGAACTTTAACTTGAACAGAACAGTGGGAGTAGGAAGTAGAGGACTGATATCACAGTGCTTGGTAATTAATTAAGAGAGGAGCCCAGAGGGAATTGCCAAAGGTGACACAACATTTTGAGTCTGGGTGATGGTATGCTATTAATCAAACTGGAAGTAAAGAGTACCAGGGGACAGAGGTATGACTTTTGTAAGCAGATTCCACAGGGTCAGAAATAATCACAGGACACTGACTATTTATTTTCCTAGGAAGATAATGAGATTGGATCGGTTTGTTGACCTTGGGTTATCGTAGGGCATCCGAGAGGAAATACCAAGCAGGCAATCAAAATGTGAGTCTAGACTTCAGGGGAGAGCTTAGGTTTAAAGACCAGTCCTACTGTCCTCATAAGTGGACAAACAAGGACACAGACAGCCTGGAGCCAACCACGATACTGGGAAGTGTCAAGAAAGAGACTTCTGCTACTTATTCATAACATAAATTCTGCAGATACAAAGGCTTCATGTTAATGGTATGACTCGTCTTTTTAAAACTCATTTGTCTCTGAAGGGTTATCCTGAGGAAAAAGTGCTCAGGCAGTGACTTCAGTTCTGGCTAGTGAGTCACTGCATTACATTTCTATACTGCTACTGTCACAAAGCACCACAAATTTAGTGGCTTAAAACATCGACGATTTATTCTCTTATAGGTGTAGAGGTTAGAAGTCCAAAATAAGTTTCACCGGGCTAATGTCAAAGTGTCTCCAAGACTTGCTTCTTCTGGAGGCTTTGCAAGGAGAATCTGTTTGTCTTTTCTAGCTTCTAGTAGCCACTATCCCATTCCTCTGTTCTCAGACCACATCTGCTTCCATCCTCACATCGTCTTCCCCTCTGACTTTGACTCCTCCAGTGTCCTTATAAGACCGTTGTGTTGACACTGAACCCACCTGGATGATCCAGGATAATCTCCTCATCTCAACATCCTTAATTTATTCACACAGGCAAAGTCATTTTGACCACATAAGGTAACATTTACAGGCTCTGGGGATTAGGACATAGACATATTTGGGAGACCGCTCTTCATCTACCACAGTCACCCAAATTCAGTTGGATCCAAATATACCCCATGTGCTTCCAAATCACAGATGTCCCCACTGAATACACACAACCAATGTGAAGTCTTTAAACATCCCTTCTTCCACCCTCTCAACTTCATAGAGTTTTATGTTGGGTTTTCTCATCAACAACATTATTATCATCACTCTGAAAAGGACTTTGGTACCATCACAGAACTTCATGGTCTAAAAGGACCTCACATTTCATCAAGTCAAGCATCAGTTGAATATTTATTGCTTTTGGTCTTCAGGCCTGGAGATGGAAAGTGAAGCGCTTGAATTTACTTCTCAGTTTCTCACTCAATTTGTCTTCCTTATTGCCATTGATTCCCTGGCAACTCACTCCGCCCACGGTTTCTCTTTCTTCAGCTAAGAGTATGCCTCAAGAATTGTCAATTTGATATATTCAAGATCCCAATCAGAGCAAAAGATATAAGTTTCCAACTATGATTAGGCTAGATAAAATTTGAAGTCTCTTCAGACACTCAGTTTCTAGTATACTGTTAAAGATTTTCTCAAAATGATATTGATACCAACTCCAATGTAATATAAACTTGCATAATTTTTCCCTAGAAATGATTTCACTTTAAAGAAATGACTGAACTGTAAATCACTGTATCACTTCTCACTACTGAACTAAGGTTGCTAGAATTTTTCAAACTCCTATCACGTACTTTGTGAGTAACTTGCAGGGATACCTATGTTTAGACATCAGAAGTGTGGTAGAAAGAACTATGATTTAAGGCCAGAGGAATCTGGATTCAAATTTTAACAATGCAGCCAAGCTGCAGGAAAGTATGTTAATTTCTCCAAAATGGAAAAATGAGAATATTAATACACACATACAAGGACTGGGGGGAATTAGATACAACAATGATATAAAGTACCTAGCCCTGCTTGGCACACAGTAGACACTCAATAAACACTAATCTCAGCATTTCAAGTAGTGTTTATCTTCTACTATGTGCCAGGAAATGGTCATGGCCCCAACCCTTTACTCCCTCTCTTCAGACTCATCACCCTCTAAAGAACAGAAGCAAACAGACCCTAACTTTACATTCAAGATCTTTGTTAATTGGGTTAATGTCCCTAATAAGAGATAACGAGTAGCAAATGTATTGATTAGCAGATTCATATTTATAATGTAAAGGATAATTATTCATTAACTTCCATAGACTCTATGTTTAGTGATGGCTGCCATTATGTAAAATTATAAAATATAAGGAAGAAAAGTAATGGTCACACATGACTGGCATATTCAGGCAGCCAATATTAACTGAAAGAGCCAAATATTAAATTAGAAATTATTAAAAATTAAAATTCATTCTTTTTGTATATTTATAAATAAGTATGTCACAATTTTCAGCAACCCTATTATCAAGTTTGCCTTCCTTCATTATTTATGACTGAAACAAATTTAAAAAATCAGATTTTAAAACATGACTTTAATTTTTTAGTTTCTTAGTCTTTTACTTTCTCAAATATCTTGTGTTGTATATAAGGAGAGAAAAGTTACACTGTTAAGTTTCAGAGTAGATTGTTGCTCTATTCTGAGCCTGAATAGCAAATACGTTTGAAGTATATCCCCATACAAGGAATATATACTGTTTCGATATTTCTCAAGTTTACCTCTGCATCCTTAGATTCCTTATTGGCAATATCTTATCTGAAACTTACAACAAAGGTTATAAATTCAGCAGAGATACAAAAATTAACTCTCTACCCATTCCTTTGGATTTTATTTTTTCTATAATCATGAAATTATTTTGCCTAGTACCATAGACAGACCTTTTTTAGAAAAAAAAAAAATATATATAGAGAGAGAGAGAGAGTGTAAGAGAGAGAATGGGGAGAGAGAGAGAGAGAGGAGTGGTCCATATAGTATTTCGCATTACGAATGATCAATTTCTACCTCAACTTGGTTAGTTGGAAGATAATCCAAAGTTCACTCACTGATTAAAAAACAAAACAAAACAGGGCACATTCAGAAGCTCCTTATGTAGCAAAATGTACTGAATATAGATCAATGGACATGGAACCAAGGATATGGAGGCTTGAGTCTTCATCAATCTAGTGTCATGGTTAAATTTCATTTAACTTGAGTGCTCATTTATTATCCCTTCCAGAATTAGTATGACTCTTAACACCTAAATTAAATTTCAACTCATGATGTTAATGGGGTACTTTTAATAATAAAGAAATTCTGGATAAATAAAAGTCAAAGGCAGGAGTTTAAAAGGTTAATTACAGGAGGAATGTAAACTCATTGAAACATCAGTTCAAGCCAAGTAAGTTTGTAAATTTGTTAAATTCATCTCAATTCAGAAAAGAGTACTAGGAAAATTTGGCTACTTACATTATGTTTGCTTGTCAAGACCAAAAGGCTTTTCCTTCATCTAAGCCATAGCTTTCTAGTGACTTCCAGTGGCATGTAGCTAGCATGGCTGTTCATTTGCTGTGTATCCTCTCATGGAGATGTTGTTAACCATGAACTACTAAGTGTGGCTTAACATTCTCAGTAATACAGGCTTTGGGACTATTATGACACTACCCATGATAAAGATAGGCAGGAGTATCATTTATCTCCACATTTTTCCTTCCAATAATTTGAGTCAAATATTTTCTATTAATTTTTTTTACTTTAATTCCAGTGTAGTTAACATGCAGTGTAATATTAATTCCAGGTGTACAATATAGTGATTTAGCACTTCCATACATCACCAGGTGCTCATCACAAGTGCACTACTTAATCCCTATCATCTATTTCACTCATCCCCCCACCCACCTCCCCTCTGGTAACCAACAGTTTGTTCTGTATACAGTTAAGAGTCTGTTTCTTGATTTCTCTCTCTCTATCTCTCTTTTGCTCTTTTTTTGTTTCTTAGATTCCACATATAAGTGAAATCACATGGTATTTATCTTTCTCTCACATATTTTGCTTAGCATTATACTCTCTAGATCCATCCATGTTATTGCAAATGGAAGACTTCACTCCTTTATATGGCTGAATAATATTCCATTGTACATATATGTGTGTGTGTATATACATATATATATACATATATATGTATGTATATACACACATATACATATAAATATACCATATCCTTTTTGTCCATTCATCTATAGAAGGACACTTGGGCTGCTTACATAAGTAATGCTGCTAAAACACAGAGGTGCATGAATCCCTTTGAAGTAGTATTTTTGTATTTTAGGGTAAATACCCAGTAGTGCAATTACTAGATCATAAGGTAGTTCTTTTCTTGATTTTTTGTGGAAACTCTATACTGTTTTCCAGACTGGTTGTACTAGTTTGCATTCCCACCAACACTGCATGAAGGTTCCTTTTTCTCTACATCCTCATCAACACTTGTTGTTTATTATGTTTTTGATTTTGGCATCCTGACAGGTGTGAGGTGATATCTCATTATAGTTTTGATTTGCATTTCCCTGATAATGAGTGATGATCTTTTGATGTGTCTATTGGCCATCTGGATGTCTTCTTTGGATAAATGTCTGTTCATGTCTTCCGCCCATGTTTATATTGGATTATTTGAGGGTTTTTTGGTGCTGAGTTGCATCAATTCTTTATATATTTTGGATACTAACCCTTTATGGGATATATCATTTGCAAATATCTTCTCTCATTCAGTAGGTTGCCTTTTAGTTTTGTCGATGGTTTTCTTCACTGTGCAGGAACTTTTTATTTTGATGTAGTTCCAACAGTTAATTCTTGCTTTTATTTCTCTTGTCCCAGGAGACATTATCTAGAAAAATGTTGCTAGAGCTGATGTCAGAGAAATTATTGCCTGTGCTCTCTTCTAGGATTTTTATGGTTTTGGGTCTCACATTTAGGTCTTTAGTTCATTTGAATTTATTTTTGTGTATGGTGTAAGAAAGTGACCCAGTTTCATTCTTTTCATGTGGCTGTTCAGCTTTCCCAAAATCATTTGTTGAATAGACGGTCTTTTTCCCATTGGATATTCTTTTATCCTTTGTCAAAGATCAATTGACCATAAAATTGTGAGTTTATTTGTGGATTTTCTATTCTGTTCCATTGGTCTATGTATCTATTTTTGTGCCAGTACCATACTGTTTTGATTATTACAGCTTTGTAATATAACTTGAAGTCTGGAATTGTGGTATCTCCAACGTGTTTTTCTTTTTCAAGATTGCTCTGGCTCTTTGGGGTCTTTTGTGCTTCCATACAGATTTTAGGATTGTTTGTTCTAGCTCTGTGAAAACTGCTGTTGGTATTTTGATAGGATCGCACCAAGTCTATAGATCACTTTGGGTAGTATGGGCATTTTAACAATATTTGTTCTTCCAATCCATGAGTGTGGAATGTCTTCCATGTCTTTGTGTCATGTTCAATTTCTTTAATCAATGTTTTATAGTTTTCAGAATACAGATCTTTCACCTCTTTGGTTAGTTTTATTTGTAGGTATTTTATTATCTTTCCGATTGTAAATGGGATTATTTTCTTAATTTCTCTTTCTCCCACTTCATTATTAGTGTATAGAAAAGCAACTGATTTCTTTACATTAATTTTATATCCTGCGACTTTACTGAATTCATTTATTAGTTCTAGTAATTTTGGTGGAGTTTTTAAGATTTTCTTTATACAGTATCATGACACCTTCAAATAGTGAAAGTTTTACTTCTTCCTTACCAGTGTGGGTGCCTTTTATTTCTTTGTGTTGTCTGATTGTTATGCCTAGGACTTCTAGTACTATGTTGAATAAAAGTTGTAAGAGTGCACACCCTTATCTTGTTCTTAACCTTAGGGGAGAGGCTCTCACTTTTGCCCCATTGAGTATGATGTTTGCTGTGGATTTTTCATACAAGGCCTTGGTATGTTGAATATGTTTCCTCCAGACCTACTTTATTGAGGGTTTTTACAATGAATGCATTGTTGTACTTTGTCAGATGCTTTTTCTGCATCTATTAAAATGATCACCTTTTCTATTCTTTCTTTTACTGACATGATGTATCGTGTTATTGATTTGCATGAATGGCATACATTTTGATTTCAATTTTCCTTATTGTTATTCATAAATTTAAAAAATGTGGCTATCAATGTTATGAATAAAACCATATGTATTGTATTCCTTCATAAAAATGCAGAAATCCACTAATTTTTCTAACTACCCCGATGTCCTTCTATGCTATGTATATTCTGGGACTTTTGACACAAACATGTATGACTGTAAATTATTATTTTTGTAGTATTATACATTTCCTTTTAATGAATTTTTATGAACCATTCTATATTGAAATGGCATTAATCTTCTCGGTTAACTTTTTGTTAAATAACTTAGTTATTCTTTGTTTTGATACATCATTTTGTCCTGATGACCTTTGCCTTCAGAAACTTGTATTTTATTATTACTTTGATTTATTATGTTCTCTTAAATATTTTAGTTTTTCTTAGTATTTGACTTTTAATGTTGTACGGAAGATCTCTGAGGGCAAGTTGATTTTTTTCTTTTTTTTTTTTTTTTTTTTTTTTATAATGTTTTTTATTTATTTTTGGGACAGACAGAGACAGAGCTTGAACGGGGGAGGGGCAGAGAGAGAGGGAGACACAGAATTGGAAACAGGCTCCAGGCTCCGAGCCATCAGCCCATAGCCTGACGCGGGGCTCGAACTCACGGACCGCGAGATCGTGACCTGGCTGAAGTCGGACGCTTAACCGACTGCGCCACCCAGGCGCCCCAAGTTGATTTTTTTCTAAGTAATTCTTCTCCCCCCAGAGAACCCAAGCCTCTGCCTCTTTGTAGGAAACTGTCTTTACTTTTGAAATTCATTTATATAACCAAGATATGCATTAGTGCCAATCTCATTTTACCAAATGTGCTTGCTACATGACAACACCTTTGACCTGCAGATCCAGATCTTCAGCACAGGAAAGTATTTTTCTACAGTGTCTAACTTTCATTTCAATTTCATGTGTTTCTCCCTTATTTTCATCTGTCTTTTCAACCTAGGAGGATGATTCAATCTTTTCCTTTATGTGACCAATTCAGTTTTCTGCAGTTGTGATTCTACTCTTTATTAACAATCACGTAGTTAAAAATTTTAGTTGTAGTAATACTAGTTTCTTCATATTTCTTCACCAAGTCATTCCTTTAAGTTTCCATCTGAGCCTCTCACCTAATATTTGGTCTTTATCTCAGAGGCTAAGTTTTATTGAATTTTATTGTGAGCATGAAGCAGATGTTATCTGAACTTTATTCTTGTAGTATTTCTTTTTCAGATGGATGCTCTTTCTCTATTTCTTGATTACAATGGTATCTATATTTATTTTTCAGAATGTTCTTATAGATTCCGTATTGCTAATACATCCTTTAACATGAGAATTGAATTTAGGCCTCATATTAGATCTAAAACAGGCAGGCAGATTGCGTGGGTTCTAGTCATACACCTAGACCATGCTGGTATATTCCTGCAATGCTTAAGTTAGCGGCTCAGTTGGTATAAGTTTCCATGATTATGTCAGTGATTACCCTAGCTGGCTGGGAATGGAGAAAGATTTAGGGTTGTGGGCAGGTCCAGAAGAACCAGTTTATTTATGAACCATTTCTTCCTTGTTTTTGGTGAGGAGATGGAACCAGGAATCACCTTTCTCTCTCTCTCTGTTTTTATGATTTTGTCCAGTTTTCACTCCTTGTCCTCAGTGTGTGTGTGTGTGTGTGTGTGTGGCCTCTTTATTGCCATCAAGAATCTTGGGAGAGCTCTGCCACATTAAGGTGGTGTCAGCCACTCTGAGGTTTTCCTTTAATGGGGTCACAAGTCTTGTTAACCTCCCCAAAAGAGCCACTTTGAAAGCTTTTCATCCATAGTGGCAGAGTGGTTCCCAACAATGAATTCCCTAGATCTTTTCCTTCCCACCTTTGCCTCAGATGATCATCTCCTCCTCCAGTTAGGATTGTGGGTGGATTCTGTCAATTGCCTTAATAGATACTTTTTAAATTTAATTTTCGTTGAATTGTCTACCTATACTTTTAAGTAGAAAGAGCACAGAAAATCCCTAGTGATGTAACATTTATAAAGCAACACTTCTGATAATCAGTTCAACTTCAACGATGGCATTGCATAGGGAAATCCAGCATTCTCTCTCTGCAGCAGCAAATTTCAGGCGGAACAGAATTCACGGTAATCATCATTCCATGCCATTGAGCAGCCTCCTTCCTTAAAGGAAAAGCTACCAATAGAAATGTTGACAATAGATAATCAGCATCTGGTTACAAAACTTGAGCAATTCTCAGACAATGGCTTAGAAATGCTTGGAGTGGTGACAGCATTAAAAAATTCTAATCGTGTTCTGAGAAACCTCTTCTACTTAGGTCATAAGTATGTACTCTTGAAATCATGACAGAATTGTCTCCCAAAGCCTTTCCAAAAAACTTGTAGATTCCACCCTCTGCCCCATTAACTATTGATCCTCCTGAGCACCTGTGCCCAGACCAAGAGGCCTCTTAAAATCACTATTTTATAAATTCTTTAA
The DNA here is from genome assembly GCF_028018385.1 of Neofelis nebulosa. NCBI lineage: Eukaryota > Metazoa > Chordata > Mammalia > Carnivora > Felidae > Neofelis > Neofelis nebulosa. The sequence continues at coordinate 120,801,955 of NC_080782.1, read as the reverse complement.
TCCTTCATGCTCCAAAAAGGCCCAGAGTGTGTCTATCTCTAGCTCTTAATTACTTGTTGGAGGCACAATGGAGCTTCTAGATACTGTGTGTTTAAAAAAAGGATAAGTGAGCAGCCTAGGTAAAGAACTACTGCAAATCAATAAGAAAAAGACCATCAGCCATATGGAATAATAAGCAGAAGATATAAGATATAAGATTTCACAGAAGAAATCCAAATGGCCAAGAAGTATTTGAGAGATGCTCAACCTTATTAGCATTCAGAAGAATAAAAATTAAAACAACCAAATGATCCATAAAACAGATGAACCATTCCATAACCATGAAATTGGCAGAATTTAAGAAGTTTGCTGATACCAAGTGATGGTAGAGAAAGGGAACTCACCATCACTGATGGCAGCAGTGCTAACTGGGGTAGTCACCTCGGGAGGTGATTTAGGAAATTAAGCATGGCTCAAAATTCCCATAGCCTAAGACCCTCAATCCTACTTCTGGGTTTATATCTTAGTGAAACTTTTACCCATGTGCAAAAGGGAAACATGCCAAAGAATGTTCTCTGCAGCATTGTTTTTAAGAACAAAAAATTGGAAACAACTCAAATGTTCATCTGTCAGAGAATAGGGATTAATAAATTGTGATATATTGATAATAGTGGAATGGTGAGCAACAGCTAAAATGAATGAGCGATATTTTCATATATCGATATGAACAGATCTTAAAAACTGTTGCATGAGAAAAAGCAAGTTACATTTTTATACCATTTATTTAAATTAAAAATGGTAAGCATGGTAATGCTCTACAGCATTTATGGATATATGTAGACATACACACTCACAGGAAAAGTTTAAAAACATGGATTAGACATCCTCTATATTTACAATGAACCTTGCTTTCTGGGATTGGATGTTTGTTGACAGGAACAGAGTGGTGGCAACCTTCTCTGTAACGTGTATGTTTATTTCTTTATATAAAAACGATCTTGCAGTAACTATTGCAAAATCTGTTCATTCTGAGTGGGGAGTACATCACTATTTGTTGAATTATCCTTTGTAAATGTTAGTTTAGTTTAGTTTAGTTTTCCATTAAAAACATCCCAGACATTTTATCCTCCAGGTCCATGGTCTCCTGTAACTAACTCCCTTGGGAACCAGAGCACCTGAAAGATGATAAGGGCTTCCCTTTCCCCCTCTGCACCTTGAGGAGCTGCTTGGTTAGACACTAATTCCATCTTGACAAAGTTTTTCTGGCAGCATTCTGCTCAACTGCACATACGATAAATATCCTTAAAAGGCAATATCAATCCAGCTGTGAGGGGTGGGGGGAGGGGGACTATTTTAGCATTGCAATTCATCTGCAGTGATTTATAATTTTTAAAATATTTTACCATGTTAGAATACTACCTGAATATAAAACAACTCAAATGAGACATTTATGTACTCAGACAGTATTCCTATTTGTCTCATCTGTATCCATGGCGGGTATTCTCAGGAGTGCACAATTCTCTAAAAAGTAAATTGTGATCTCCTTATTTTAAAACATGGCAACATCAGAGGTAGACACGTGTTCCTCTGACTCTCCACATTTAATAATCACCCTATTCCCGAACTAAAAGCAAGAGCCTGAGTATTATGAAAAATAAAATCCAGGGGAAGAATTGCACTTCTTTGGACCTCATCAGAATTAGATGGAGTGTTTTGAAGTGTTTGAAAGGAAATTTTGCCTTGCCCAGGGCTGGAGTGAGGGCTGGAATTGAAGAGAAGGGATCAATATGGGAGCCGTCCCAGCTCTGCCTAAAGTGCTGTGGTGATTAGAGGAAATGGTTTATCATTTCTTCTTACAATGTGGAAAAGAAACCATTTGTGGAATCAATAGAAGGCTGGCAGAGCCCATCAGCTGTAGTTCTGAGCTATGTATCTTCATTACTATGAGGTACATGAATCAGAAGGAACCTGAATCCCACAACCCCATGCACTATCCCACATAAATGCATCACATTGGTTATCAGACATGTATGGTTATTATATATATTTTATATACATATTATGCATATATTATACATATGTGGTTGTTACAAATTTTATGTTATAATATATATTATATGTTGGGCATATATGGTTATTATATATATTATCCACATATTATATATCTATATATGGCATATATAGTTATTATATATTTTATAATATATAATATATATCATATGTTAGGCATATATGGTTACTACATGCCAAGGGAAGCTGGACGTTAATTTGTCTAACAGGGAAACAAATGCTAGTTTTTATTGTCTGGATAGCTTGATAGTTTCCTTATGAGAAAATTCCAAATCTATTGTGGCTCCATTACAAGGACCAGCAGGAAGAGTGGAAGGATACAAAATATATTTACTCTGACCATGAGGTGTGCAATCATTTCAGCTGCTGGAAAACTTTGGGAACTTCAAATAGCTAATGTGAAGTCAAGAAGAAGAGAACTTTTTCCCCGTTAGCGCTGTATAGGGACCACTGAAAAAGAACACATAGAAAATGCTTGTGCCCTTGCAAAACAGCCAAGGCACAGCTGACATAAGACCCCCTTTCATCCTGCCAGTTATTTCTGGGCTAGAATGTTTAAATAAGTACAAGATGGATAGTTCCTCAGGATTTTGGAGCTGAACAGAGAACCTTTTAGCTGAGGCAGGGTGCAACTGTGGAGGCAGCCACACTGCAAGGAAAAAGTTTTCAACCATGGAGGTTTGGCTCAGAAAGCAGTAGCTGGGCAGCTGGACTCCAAAGACTCACACCTTTCAACCAGTAAAATCTGTTTATAGGTCCTTGAAAATATTGGATCCCTGTAGTCTGGCCTGGCTAGGGAACTGTATTGCAGTATCAACAAGCCATACTGAACTTGAACCTTTTCCTTCTAAGTAATTCAAATACACCCCAAGATACTTACTAGGACTTTGGGAGCCATGTAAACAACAGCCCACTTCCCCCTCTGGGGTCAGATCTCACTGAGAAATGTAGCACTAGAAATGAGATTGTTAAAGACCAAAATGCCAGGTTTTAATAACGAAGTTGAGTTGGACATAATGTGGATCTGTGACCACCAACACTTTTCTCTCGGAATGAAACCCTCCCAACCAGCCAGGGCAGAGGGGGACAGCTTCAGGCCTCTAGCTGGGCAGGCCACTGCAGAGATGAAGCTGCTCCCACAGAAAGAATGCTGAGCCCCAGAGCCAGGCCCTTATCCCCAACTTACGCAACTGGTCAGAGAGGGGGAGAAGAAGAAGGAAAGAAGAAGGAAAGGAGCAGGGAGAAAAGTCCGACTGTTTCACTCACACTTTTCCTTTCTAGGGGAATGTGTCCCTCTATAGAAGTACAAAAAGTGTTACAGTGTTTGTAATTGACTAAAGCTCATTATAATGCACATCCTGGAGGTCAGGCTAGTTAACCCAAATGGAAATACATACTTTAGCATTGCTGGGAACACTCAAATCTGCCCACTGGAAAATTATACATTAGTAGTTGTTAGGAATCAACAACACCAGCCCATCTTCCATATTACAGATACAAAATCAAGGACCTCCTAAGACCCACTTGCTCATGGGTTATTACATAACCAGTGCAATTCCAAGCACATGTGTTATCTGATTTGATCCCTATCATCATGGTGAAATTAGCATATTGTCATTTCCATTTTAGAGATGATAAAATTATTACCTTAGGAAAGACTTATCCAAGGTCACTTAGGGAGTGAGTAGTAGAGCAAGGACTCAAACCCAGGCGCTGGGGTCCACAGTCCAGCCTTCTTCACCATGTCAGGGCTCAGAGTCCTTTAGAGAAGAGCCTGTCTAACCTTCCCATTCCACTGCAAGGGAAACAGGTCCAGAAGTCAGTGGGTTCTTGATTGGACTTATTTTATAAATGTAGCTCATTTTGCCTAAATATTCTTCCAGATGGTGGATTTGTTGGGTACTTTCCAGAAGAAATGGATCAATTTACTCTTCTCCTTCCACATAAGTGCTCAATAAATAACACAATAAAGCCTTTGACTTCTCACACTATTAAGGATGAATATGAGAAAATTTGGTTGGTTCAGTTAACACACTACAGTTTCATTTACTGAGATGATTTTCAATGAAAAACTTATTAACCAAGCACAGAGAAAATAAGGAAGTCCAAATGCCAAAATATGATATTCTTTAATTACATGAAGAAATCTTTGGAAACAAAGGCTGTGGAATATATTTTGACTTCTCTATAATAAAAATGTAGCCCTACTGAATTTTAATTACAGGAATTATTGATCCCTGAAATATAAGAGGTGGAAAAAATATTTTCATTAAATAAAATTACGATAACTTTAATAGTGAGCTACAGTGGGGTCATCCAATATTGTTGGTGTCTATGCAGAGTACATGAAATGGACAATACAGTTAATTTGATTCATGTAGATAGTCATGATATACTGAACCTTATCATCTGCCTACTCCCCTCATCCAAATACATACAAGGGAAGCCTTGGGGAGGGGCAGTGTAACAGAGTTACCCGGAAACAACTAAAACAAAGAAAGATGGCCAGGACATGGGATTGTGAACCACTGAATCTTGCCACATCACTGTCCCAGAGAACCATGGGGGAATTCATCAATAGAATAAGAAAATTAGCCTGGAAAACGGATAGTACCTATAATGCTGAGATTTTGGCTCCCAAGTCCTAATGTTAAACTTGGTTAAGCTAGGCCAGGTCATAGGCAGATTCTTTTCATTGAGACTAGATAGGTTCAAGTCTAGAACTAACCAGGCTGAAGTTTCACCTTTTTCTCTAAATCTCAAGGCCATATTCCTAAATTTTACCAAATTTGGCCAAATTGGAGTTGGCTGGTCTGAAGACACCTGCCAGCAAGGGAGCCCTGAGGAAGTCAGGGACACCTACTGGTAGCCCACGGACTGTAGCTGGCCTGAAAATACATTTTATTTGACTTCAACAGGTTTTAAAATTATAATTAATTTTAAACTCAAGAGATATTTTACATGAAATAATTAGATTTCTTGCTTTCTTAAAGAGTTGGCAGATCTGGGTAACTGGGCCCACGTGCTTCCAGGAGGCTGGAGCTGCATCATGGTTGCCCCTTTGATGAGTTATGGAAACCCCCATGTACACAGGGCCCTTGAGCCTGGTTTGTCCACACCACCACCTCATATGTTAATTGCTCAGTTCTATAGTATTTGACTCTATAACTTTTCTGATCTAGATTGCTGAAAACTCCTGGGAAATAAAACCCAACAAAGAGGTAGACACTATCTCAACTCAACTCTGGCAGTCTATCCTAATCATGTCCTTGGTTTTGGGCAGCACTGTCCCTCCTTTGAGAAGAGAGTGACACCTAACTTGGCAACTATCCTCATGGGATGAGGAGGAGGAAGAGGAAAAGAAGGAAGACAAGAAGAGGAGGAGGAAGAGGGGAGAAAGAGAGGGAAAGATTGGAGGGAAGTGTTGACCCTGCTGGAGGTCAACATGGTGTCTATAATAGGTGTATAATAAATGCTCTTAGTCCTTGACAACAAATATGAAACCGTCATTCAATTTTGTCAATTCTACCCAAACACAACCAATTCTATGGGGAAAAAAAAGCAGTCAGTAAAAAGTAGATCAGCCAATCCTACTTTTTTGACCCAATTGACTATTAGCCTTCGTGCTCGCATTTACTTTAGTGAAAAGGTCACCTTTATTTCTAGGATAATTAAAGAAAAGATCTTACTAGTCTGACCAGTGACTATAAAATGTAGCTTTCCTGCTTCATTTGTAAAGTTGCATCAGGTAACTGTCTCATCTGACACAGGAGAAAGCACACCGGGAATCGCAGAACCATCACCAGTATTCACCATTAAAAGGCTTGCAAATGAGTTAACCGTGATTCATTCAGGGTTCCCAGAGTAATTCACTACCATTTCCTTCATGCCTGAATAATGAGCTTCATATCTTTTTGAGTGGATAATATTTCTAAAATGACCTGATAATTCATTTCACACCATCTTGTTATAATAACTCCTTTTTGTATTAAAGCTGTGTGCACAAAGGAATAAATAAATGGATAAAATCCTTTGGACCAAATTCCTGTGCTGCAGGATGGGTTCACGTACATTAAGGAGATCTGGATCATTGTCTCAGGTCTGCCATCAGCCATTGAATGACTCGGCACAGTCACTACCCCTCTGTGGGCCTCAGGGTTTCAGCAGTGAAAAGAAGATGTGAACTAGTTCCTCAGATACTCTGCAGCTGTTCCCCTTTCAGAGGCAAAGAGTTGTGGAAAGGGTCCCTAAAGCCAAGATAGGCCACTACCACTGAGGACTAACACATGAGCAGATACAAGAGAAGTGTGAGTTTCCCCTCTGCATTTCTGTGTACAAAGACCTCCTATTCAATTTGATCACTTAAGTATGTTGAAAAAATATAGTTAAACCAATAAATCATAATGATTGACACATACCTTAAGTATTTTAACACATATAGATGTTCATTTATTTCCCAATTTTTCATAAGCCAAAACCCTTTCTTCGGTTTTGGGTCTGCTGATTGCAGTCACCCATCAGGAACTGTCTATGATTTTCAGCTCTGATTTGTTTGAAGGGGAAAAATAACTTAAAAATCTTTGCGAAGGTATGTGACTTACAAAATTCTTCTGAATTTTATAATTTTGTATCATTTTCTGATTGTCTCTCACCCACACCTAATTTATTGACATTTTCTAGTTGTTTACCTTTATCAAGACTCCTAAGTCAACTCATTTTTCACAAGAATAAACACTGTTTATACCTTCACCTTTCATTAGTTTATATATATATATTTTATATATATATATATTTCACCTTCACTTGTAATTAGTTTATATATATAATATATAACATATATAAATGTATATTATACATAATATATATATTATATATATATATATTTTTTAGTTTTTATTTAAATTCCAGTTAGCATACAGTATAATATTAGTTTCAGGTATACAATTTAACTGATTCAACACTGGCATACAACACCTGGTGCTCATCACAAGTGCACTCCTAAATACCCATCTCTCATTTCACCCATTCCTCCACCCAGCTCCCCTCTGGTAACCATATGTATACATATATGTATATGTGTGTGTGTGTATGTGTGTGTGTGTGTGTGTGTGTGTGATTTCTCTGCCATCAGATACATCACACACACACACACACACACACACACACACACACACATATATATATATATATACACACACATATACACACAGACACATACATATACACATCACATCTTTACCCATTCATCAGTCAATGGACATTTTGGGCTCTTTTTGTAATTTGGCTATTGTTGATAATGCATTGGGGTGCATGCATCCCTTCAAATCAGTATTTTTGTATCCTTTAGGTAAATACCCAGTAATGTAAATGCTGGATCATAGGATAGTTCTATTTTCAACTTTTTGAGGAAACTCCATACTGTTCTCCGTAGTGGCTGCACCAGTTTGCATTTCCACCAATAGTTTAAGAGTGTTCTCCTTTCCCTACATCCTCACCAACACCTGTCGTTCCCCCCGGAGTTGTTCATTTTAGCCATTCTGATGGGTATGAGGTGCTATCTCATCATAGCTTTGATTTGTATTTCCTTGATGATGAGTGATGTTGAGCAGCTTTCCATGTGTCTGTTGGCCATATATATGTCTTCTTTAGAAAAATGTCTATTCATATCTTCTGCCAACTTTTTAAAAGTGGATTATTTGTTTTTTGGATGGTGAGTTTGATAAGTTCTTTATATATATTGGATACTAACCCTTTACTAGATATGTCTTTTGCAAATATCTTCTCCCATTCAGTAGGTTGCCTTTTAGTTTTGTTGATTATTTCCTTTGATTTGCGGAAGATTTATTTTGATGTAGTCCCAATAGTTTATTTTTGCTTTTGTTTCCCTTGCCTGAGGAGACATATCTAGTAAGAACTTGCTATAGCCAATGTCAAAGAGGTTACCACCTGTGTTCTCCTCTAGAATTTTAATGGTTTTCTACCTCACATTTATGTCTTTCATACATTTTGCATTTATTTTTGTGTATGGTCTAAGAAAGTAGTCCAGCTTCATTCTTTTTCATGTTGCCGTTCAGTTTTCCTAACACTATTTGTTGAAGCGACTGTCTTTTTTTCCATTGGATATTCTTCCCTGCTTTATCAAAGGTTAATTGGCCATACAGTTGTGGCTTCATTTCTGGGTTTTCTATTCTGTTCCATTGATCTATGCATCTATTTTTGTGCTGTTTTGATTGTGCTGTTTTGTGCTGATTTGATGCATACTGTTTTGATTATTACAGCTTTGTAATATAACTTGGAGCCCAGAAGTTTGATGCCTCCAGCTTTGCTTTTCTTTTTCAAGGTTGATTTCGCTATGCAGGGTCTTGTCTGGTTCCATACAAATATTAGGATTGTTTGCTCTAGCTCTGTGCAAAATTCTGGTTGTATTTGGATAGGGGTTGCATTAAATGTGTGGATTACTTTGAGTAATAGAGACATTTTATTGATACTTGTTCTTCTAATTCATGAGCATGGAATGTTTTTCCACTTCTTTGTGTCATCTTCGATTTCTTTCCTCAGTGTTTTACAGTTTTCAGAGTATAAATCTTTTACTGTATTCCCAGTATCTTGTGGGTTTTGGAAAAATCTGGAACACTTCACAAATCTGCATGCCATCCTTATGTAGGGGCTGTGTGAATCTTCTATCATTCTAATTTTAGTAAATGTGCTGCTGAAGAGAGCACTCATTAGTTAATATTTAATTACATTATGAAACTGTATGTGTGTGTGTGACCAGGTTTGGGAACCAACACGAAAGTGTTTGATAAGTTCAGAACTCAAATGGAGTGCATGGATGCACTAGAGTAAAGCATACTAGATACTAGTCATCCACATGCTGAGGCACTAGTTAACCCATTTGTTTAATAAAAAGTCAGTTAAGTGGAGGGGATCAATAGGACTGCCCACTGTACATTTTGTCAATTTATCTGCAAAGAACCCAAATAAAATTCACAAACATAGGCAAAGAAAGAAAGTTATTGGACAGATCTGAGAAGACACAACAAGTTGAAGTAAAGCTGAACAGCCAGGTTCTCAGTAGAATGGGAACTAGGGAAGAACTGGCTATCTTGGGAGCAGGCACTAATGGATAGTCTTCTACAGGTCTATCACTGGATGAGTTGGCTCCAATGTTTTTCATCTTTGTGTCACTCTGATGAGGATCTGAACGTCTATGAGAAGAACTCTGATTGGCTTCTGTATCATACAGACTCTCCTCAACCAGGGAAGAGCAGACCCTACAAAGGATCCTCCACCAAGACTACACGCACTAGGGAGGAATCATTCTCCAGAGACAACCCAAGGAAGGGGCTGTAAACAGAGGAGGGGGAATGTGCACAGTGATCTGTAAGTTTGGGCAAGAAACCACATTAGTCAGGAGAAGATTTAGTGCCCTAGAAATGAGTCCGGATTCTGTCTAGAAGAAGGTAGAAAGTGTTCAGAGTAAAAGAAAACCTATAGCTGCTGACTGTTGCTTTATGCTTTGACATGCATTTTCCCAGCAGCTCTCAAGGCTTCTACCTTCTGAAGCTCTGAGGGAAATGTGCCAATTTCCTCGACCACCCACATTGTTTCAGCTGAGAGTAGGTGTGAAAGTCTGGATCCAGGCCCCAGTCTGTCACTTAATAGCTGCCTGATCTTAGGTGAGCCAATGCTTCTAAATACCCCAGATTCTCCATACACAAGCTGAAAGACGCTTCCAGATGTGATACTTTGTCATTTCTATATCTGGACACATCCCCTTTCTTTATACACTTAAATATAATTTAGCAAAGCAGATATATTTCTATATTATTTGTTGGAATTATTTTACATGCCAGTAAATGTTACAGGTTTCAGTGGAACTGTCTATGATGTAAATATGGTGCTTAGAGGTAAATTAAAAAAGCAGTAAAAAGCAGTAAGATACATGCTGGCTAATATACTAGACTTCTTATTTGTGTTGCTTTTCTAATCTTTTATAAAGATATGTACATAAGAGGTATCTGCTTCTGTCTTGAATTCTTTCTTAATGCCCCCCTGCCAACTCCCAATGACTCATTTTCTTACTCTATTTCTTTTGTTTGCTTGTTTTCTTTTTCAGTACTCCAGGTTTGGTTTGCTTCCTTACACTGACAATTTGAATAAGATTCTCAGGACGGTTTCCTGCAGCGTTCTGAGGGTAAGAAATGCCTTTGGTTTCTTTTAGAAAACCCCCCTGAGGTGACCACTGAGGATCTTATGCCCACTCAAGGCTTTGTACTGTGATACTCCCAAGAACTCAGAACCTATATAAAGGGGAGAAAAATCTACTACCTGGCAGGATGGGAGCTTAACACCAAAATTAAACCCAGTCGCAGAAAGAAATATTACTTGTGCTCTTGAGTGTATGGGTTGAGAGATTTAGCTTACAGAGGTTTGAACTTTATTTAGTTGATGATAGGGAGCTAAGTAAGGCAAGTGGTAAGTCAAATATTTATTTTAGAAAAGTCACTTGGGCAGCCACGTGGAAGACAGGTTGAAAAGGAGAGAGAAGAGGAGGGGAGCCTAGTGAGGAGGTTGAATCAGGGGGCTAGGGTGGACAGAATGCAGGGGTGGAAAGCTAACTCATCCTCTGCTTCTCTACCAAATCACTTCCTTTCTGTTAGGACATATGGCTAGACTAAATTTCCCAATCTTCTGGCCAGGCAGGGCAGTGTTGCTCAATTTGGAGCAGAGGAATGTGGGCAGACGTGAGGTACATGTCCCATATGAACCTACTCATGCCCTTTCTTCCCCAGTCTGCCAGCCAAATGTGTGGACACCAGGGGGACCTGCAACCATGTGTAAATGGAGGAGCCTCCATGGGGCTGGGTCCCTGAATGACTTCATGGAGTACATACAAAGGTGTGTATACACCTTTACCATGCAAGCAAGAAATAAATTGCTATTATGTTAAGATGCCAAAATTTCCAAGTTCATTTGTTAATGCAGCTCATGTCATCATCACTAATATAATCCTCAAAGCTCTCTGGTTAGAGCAGAGCTCAGTCGTTTGCATGCAATGTTGTGTAACCACTCTGCCCCTATCCGCACTCGCATTAGAGGGAAAAATAGAAGAGTAAAATGAAGAAAATACATGTTACAGGTTTCACCGTCCAGGGCTAAGCACTCTTAATGATCTGGTAGATTTTCTCTCATTCTTTTTTTTTTTTTTCCTATAGCAAAAAAAAATGCTACACTTAGTTTGTTCCAATACTAAATTTTTCACCCAGTGACTTATTTATTGACTCAACATTCACTGTATGCCTGTGTGTCAGAAACTGTTCTCACTGGTAGGGATTAAAAGAACAGACACAACAGTTTCTGTCCTCAAGGAAACTATAGCCTCATGGAGGATAGAGATGCTTAAGCAGATAAGACTAAGATAATGACACAGAAAATGTGTCAGCAGAGTGACAGAGAAGGGAATTAAGCAAAAGGGAAGAGCACCTAACATTAAAAAAAAAAAAAATTCACTGAACTCTTGTTATATGTTAGGAACTGATTTAATTACCTTTTGGATATAAACTAATTTAATCCTCATGACAATCCCATGAGATACACGTCACAGTATGTCAGTGTTACAGGTGAGGAAACTAAACCCTAGATGAGTTCAGGAACTTACCCCTTGTCCAAGGTCTCGCTGAGAAGGGGTTCAGCAGTGTGTGTGTGTGTGTGTGTGTGTGTGTGTGTGTGTATGTGTGTGTGTGTGTGTGTGTGTGTGTGTGTGTGCGTGCGCTCAGAGTTGACTTCTTAGATGAGTTTCAAAGACAGGGACTGGGAAGGGCAGAGTTACATGTGAGCAACTACAAGTGGCCCAGTTCTTTTTTTTAAAATTTTTTGAATGTTTATTTATTTTTGAGAGACAGAGACAGAGTGTGAGTGGGGAAGGGTCAGAGAGAGAAGGAGACACAGAATCTGAAGCAGGCTCCAGGCTCTGGGCTGTCAGCACAGAACCTGATGTGGGGCTTGAACTCACAAACCATGAGATCATGACCTGAGCCGAGGTCAGACACTTAACCGACTGAGCCACCCAGGCGCCCCTCAAGTGGCCCAGTTCTTACTACATTCCCAGTAGCCTTGTGACATAGACTAATTTCAGGATGTGAGGCTCTAAAGAAAATCTACTTCAGCTTACAAATTCTGGGTAGGAGAGGAAGACTGCTCATTGGCTTTGGATGTCATATTGACTCCACTAGCTAGTAAATGTGACACAAGTTGTGTTCTAGAATACAAAATACTGGTAACCCTTTCTCCCTGAAGGCTGAAGCTGGTAAAAATGAAACAGGTCATATAAAAAGAGAGAAAGAGACAATTGTAGAGACAATGATGACAGCTGAAAGCTCGATCACATCCAGAGGGGACATACATTTTCACAGACCCACAGCTGGGTTAAATAAATGCTAAGGAATAAGGGGTCTGTGATATTTCATTAATGAGTTAGAGGAAGCAGTCATACTGGGAAGAGGCTGGGTTTTCAGCAAAGAGCTGTGAACAAACTTGGCCTGAATCCATCCTTAAATCAGCCATAAGACGGCCTCTTAATCTTGCTATCTTCATCCAAAAATCAAGGAGACAAACGATCGCAAAAAAGTCTGCACATCAAACCAGTCTTTCTTCCTCTTTTCCTTTCTAAGCTCCAAACACTCATTTCCTTTATGATTTTTTAGTTAAAATTTGAACTCTCCCCATTAGGAGCCCTCTCCACTGCCTGATATTCTTGCCTTTTCGTAGGACACCGTGAAAAGGCCCATTTTCTCCTCTTGCCCCAAGATGGACATGTGAGATAGGAGCGGCTATCTCACTCACCCACCACTTCTGGAAATCCGTACTTGCACATTTTCCCACATACTGTGGACTTTACATTGAAAGCAGGCATCACTACTGCCTTATTTGGAGAAAGAGGCCAGAAAACCAAGGGCCTGTTAAAATAAGCAGAATTTGGGGGGCTATAAAGAAACTCTGAGAAGCCACAGTCACTCTGTGGCTTAGTAGGAATCTCAAAGGGTGATCTGCATTCCTCACTTAAGCAGGGTTGGTCTTGAGTCAATGTTGTTCCAAGATTAAGCAAGGCTGTAGAATTCTAGTTGCAAGTGAAGATTTATCACATAAAGTCACCTCACAATATTTGCTACATTCTTACAAGGTTTTTCTTGGTTCATTGTTTCCCAAACTATGTGCTGAATACATGTCCCACCTGCTGAAATATGAGGTTGTTTAAAGTGGTTCATGGACAGAGCATTTAATAACACTAAATCACAGAAGTCAAACATTATTCTCTTTTAAATGGTCTTCCAATCTCTCTTTGGGCTTCAAGGTGAAAGCCACTGTGCTGGTGTGCCTTTAACAGCTTTCCACACTGAGCTGATCTGCCTTTTGCTGAAGGAAGAGCAAGCCTCAGTCAAGCAACAGAATTTTTTTAAGATGAAATTTATTGTCAAATTGGTTTCCATACAACACCCAGTGCTCATCCCAACAGGTGCCCTCCTCAATACCCATCACCCACCCTTCCCTCCCTCCCACCCCCTATCAACCCTCAGTTTGTTCTCAGTTTTTAAGAGTCTCTTATGGTTTGGCACCCTCCCTCTCTAACTTTTTTTTTCCTTCCCCTCCCCCATGGTCTTCTGTTAAGTTTCTCAGGATCCACATAAGAGGGAAAACATATGGTATCTGTCTTTCTTTGTATGACTTATTTCACTTAGCATAACACTCTCCAGTTCCATCCACACTGCTACAAAAGGCCATATTTCATTCTTTCTCATTGCCATGTAGTATTCCATTGTGTATATAAACCACAATTTCTTTATCCATTCATCAGTTGATGGACATTTAGGCTCTTTCCATAATTTGGCTATTGTTGAAAGTGCTGCTATAAACATTGGAGTACAAGTGCCCCTCTGCATCAGCACTCCTGTATCCCTTAGGTAAATTCCTAGCAGTGCTATTCCAACAGAATATTTTTAACACATATATTGAGGTATAATTGACATAAAGCAAACTGTCTATTTAAAGGTATAATTTGAAATGATTGGATATCAGTATATACCCTGAGACCACTACCACAATCAAATTAATAAATATTTCTAACACCCTCAAAATTTTTCTTGTGACCCACTGTGATCCTTCCCTCCCACACCTCACCAATTCTATACCTTCCTGGGTAACAACTGACCTTCTTTCTGCTACTGTAGCTTCTGTTTTATGAAAGCTCTATAAAAATTGAATAATACAGTGTGTACTCTTTATTTTAGTCTCATGGCTTTCACTTAATATAATTATTTTGAGATTCTTTCAACATGGCGATCTGATTCAATAGTCCATTCCTTTTTATAACTGGGTAGTATTCTACTATATGAATATACCACAATTTGTTTATCCATTCATGTGCTGATGGTCATTTGAGTGTTTCCAGTTTTAGGTTATTGCAAATAAAGCTACTGTGAACATTCTTGAGCAGGTCTTTTCAATTTTAGCCATTCTGGCAGGTATGTAGTCATTTCACACTGTGGTTTTAAATTGCATCTCCCTAATGAATAATGATGTTGAACATATTTCATTATGCTATGTTTGCCATCTGTTTATCTTATTTGGTGAGGTGCCTTTTTAAAACATTTGCTAATTTAAAAATTTTGGTTGTCTCCTTATTATTGAATTTCAGAGTTCTTTATTTATCTTGGATATAAGTACTTTATTAGGTATTCAATTTGCAAATTTTTTTCCCAGTCTGTGGCTTGCCTTCTCATACTCTTAACAGTGTTCTATAAGAGGAAAAGTCTCTAATTTTGACAAATTAAATTTGTTTGATTTATCATTTTTTTTCTTTTAGATGTTGTACTTTTCATATCTTAAGAAATATCTGCCTAAGCCAAGGTCACAACGATTTCCTCCTGTTTTTTTCTTCTGGCAGATTTATAGGTTTAGATTTTATCTTTAAGTCTATGCTTCATTTTGAGTTAATTTTTGCTTAGAAGGTATGAATTGAATTTTTTATATGATACTCAATTGACCCAGTACCATGATTGAAAAGATTATACTTTCTCCCTTGAATGACCCTTGCACCTACGTCAAAAATCCATTGTTTGTATATGTGTGGGTCTATTTCTAGACTCTGTTCTACTTTGATGATCTATATGCTCATCTTTATCCCACTACTACACTGTCTTATTTGCCATAGCTTTGTATTGGCTATTCTAGAGGTCCCTTGCATTTCCATAAAAATTTTAGGATCATCTTGTCAACTGTAATCAAAAGAACTGTTGGGATGTTGTTTGGACTGCACTGAATCTACAGATAAATTTGAGAACTAACTTCTGAACATTAAGCTTTTCAATCCATTAACACCATCTTTCTCAATTTGTTTAGTCATACCAAATCCATGGTCACACCTGTGACCCCTTAGACAATGGCTCCTCCTCTCTCAAAAATAAACATTAAAAAATTTTTAATTTATTTGGAGAGATAGAGAGAGAAAGAGAGAGGGAGAGAGAGAACAAGTGGGGGAGGGGCAGAGAGAAAGAGAGAGAGAGAAGATCCCAAGCAGTCTCTGCATCATCAGCACAGCACATCTCCAAGACCAAGAGTCGGATCCTTAACCAACTAAGCCACCCACGCACCCCTTAGCAATTTGATTATGATGTTCCCTAGTGTTGTTTTCATTGACTTTCTTAGATCTGTGAGTTTATAGTTTTTATCAAATTTGGGACAATTTTGGGGGCGCCTGGGTGGCTCAGTCGGTTAAGCGTCAGACTTCAGCTCAGGTCACCATCTCGCAGTCCGTGAGTTCGAGCCCCGCGCCAGGCTGATGGCTCAGAGCCTGGAGCCTGCTTCCGATTCTGTGTCTCCCTCTCTCTCTGCCCCTCCCCCGTTCATGTTCTGTCTCTCTCTGTCTCAAAAATAAATAAACGTCAAAAAAAAATAAAAATAAATAAATTTGGGACAATTTTGGCCAATATTCTTCAAATATTTTTTTCTGTCCTCTTTTGTCTCTTCTTGATGGACTCCAAATACAAATATATTAGGCTGCTTGAAGTTGTGCCATAGCTAACACATGCTCTTTTTGTTTTTTAAAAAAATCTCTTCACTGTGTTTCACTTTGCATTGTTTCCATTGTGATGCCTTTAAATCCATGGATCTTTCCTTATTCAATGTCTAACCTGTCATTAATCCCTTTGGCATAGTCCTCATCTTTAGCACTGTGATTTTCATTTGTAAAAGCTCACTTTTAATTTCTCTTAAATGGTGTGATGTAGTATTTTTAATATCTTCTTTGTATCTACTTAACTTTTTTAAAATATGGAATATAGTTATAGTAACTATTTTAATGTCCTTCTCTGCTAATTGTAACCTCAATGCCAATTCCAAGTTGGTTTTAACGGACCTATTTTTTTCCTCCTCATAGATAATGTTTTCCTGCTTCTTATCATGTCTAGTAATTTTTTTAGATTCATGGCCAAACACTGTGAATTCTAGCTTGTTGGGAGCTGAATATTTCTGTATTCCTATAAGCAAAACTGAATTCTGTTCTGAGTCACAATTAAGTTATGTGGAAACAGTTTGATCCTTTGGGGGTTTGCTTTTAAGATTTGTTAAATGAGTGGCACCTGGGTGGCTAAGTCAGCTGAGCACTGGACTCCTAGCTAATTTCGGCTCAGGTCATGATCTCACGGTTCATGGCTTTGAGCTGTGTGGTGGGCTTTGCGCTGGCAACGTGGAGCCCGCTTGGGATTTTCTGTCTGCTTCTCTGTCCCTCCCCCCACTTGCACATGCTCTTATTCTCTCTCTTTCTCTCTCTCTCAAAAATAAATGAATAAACATTAAAGAAATATTTGTTAAAGAATACCAGAGCAGTAGTCACTCTAAGCATAATTATTCACCGCTTCTAAGGCAAGATCTTCTGGGTTGTCTACATGTGAATCACGATGTTTTCCAATCTGCCTAACAGGAGCACACACTACACTTGGCCCTGTGAGAGTCCCAAGTACTATTTCCTCTAATCATTTGGGTGGTTATTTCTCCATCTTCATAGATTCCTCCTATTCATTGCTGGGCAGTGCTCTGCTGAGGCCCAAGGGGACTTGTGCACATTTCTGGGACACTTGCAGTGCAGCTCTCCCTTCTCTACTCGGTGTCTTCTAACTCCTAGCCTGTTCCCCCTGTACTCTCAGCACCATCTCTCCCATTCAGGGAGATTCCTGGGATCCTATCCCTGTACTGTTGCTTGGGTACTCTAGATGGTAAGCTGGGGCAATTGTCGGGCTCACTTCACTTGTTCCCTTTCTCAGAGACCACTCTCCTTTGTTGTCTGATGTTCAGTGTCCATTGCAGTTGTTCGAGGCAGGAGGGTAGACATGGTCCCTATCACTCCATCTTGGCTGGGAACGGAAGTGTACAGCTAGAATTGTAATATTATTTTGTCTCCTTATGTTTATTTTTATGGCTACCTTCCCTTTATGGTCACTGATACTGATTTTCCATTGGTAACAGGTAATGTAATTTTCCCTTTTTAAGTAAGTCAGTTGAAATGTGAAAAGGTAAGGTCAATTTTAAGAAAAATATTTAGTAAATAATAATAAAGGTAACAAAGAGATATGACAAATAATGTGACGGTGGTGAGAAAAGATAGAAATTTGGAAGAAGAATGACCAAGCTTATCAATAAGATCCAGGTAATGCTGGGTATTGTGATGTATTAGTCAACACCTGGCTGAAGAGTCTTGGCTCAAGATAGCTACCAAGCTTAAGTTTATTAGAGTTTAGGGATGTCAAGGATCATAGACATCCTGATCTCAAGATGCCCAGATTTCATGGGGGCTTCCAGGATAAAAGAAGGGAATATGCAGTGGCTACCTGAGATAGCCTATCTTTTTTATGATGTTTATTCCATATAAGTAGCACTTTCCATATAGTAGATGCTCCGTAAATATTCTTGAATGAACTGATATCAGACACCACACTAGGTAATGGTCAATTCACAGGTGAAATAGTTCAGGGAAATTTGAGGGAGCTATTTGGCTTGCCATGACATCCAAAAAGAGAGAGTTGGTTGCTTTTTAACTTTTTAGTTTGACGACAGGTCTCACCCAATAAAACGAGGACTGTACACTCTCGTTTAAATGAGTGACGTACATCAGCTTCTGCTGGCACAGTTGCTGTCACAGACGTGGCAAATAAAGCACCTGTGACCCCTTAGACAATGGTTCCTCTAACTGATGGAAACAAAAATTGCTGTTCTGGCTCAATCTAGAGACTGAGCGTGTAGAGAAAACCTAAATTTACTTCTGGCCTTGATATAAACTCATGTGCTTGGCCCCGCCTGGGCACAAATGACTGTGCCGTTCTCACAGCCAGCCTGCCCTGTAATGATCGGTCATATTTGCTGTTCTTGCTGCTGTCAGAACTCTATCCCCCACATAACACGCAAACACCAACCTCTGCAGAAGTCAGTAATGATGCAGGTTTATCAGCCTGGAAGGTCAGCCTATATTACAGAGCGGACAATTTTGGCTGATTAGAAGCCTCAAACACTGATAGCAACTCGAACATCTATTACTGTTTAAAACAAAACAAGAAAAGCCCGCAGCTTGCTCTCCTGTGATTTATTCCTTGAGGGTACGGTCAGAAAGATGATTACATCAGACTGTCCAGAATCACAGGCTTGTAGCATCAAGCATTTGCCTACTTGTTCTTGGACCTTGCATCAGGAGGTACAAAAGAACACAAAGACCGTGTGGCAGGACAGGAAAAGCAGAGAACACAATGAAGCTGAGTATGGATAGTAAGGCCAAGGCAAGGAAGGTTGTGGAGACAGAGAGAACCTGGGTTTGAATCTAGGGCTGATTATCACTTACCAGCCCTGGGACCTAGGCAGGTATGCTGAGCCCTCCTCAGACTCAGTTTTCCATCTACAGAATGAGTAAAGTACCATTTACCTCACAGGTTGTTGAGGATTAAATAGTATGACAAATACATAAACCCAAAATTCAGTGTGGAAATACCAGGTTTTAATTACACTCACAGATATACCTTTTTAAGTTTTTAGATGGATCTTTGGAAAATGGTAGAAACTTTTGGACATCAAAAACCTTTGTGCTTCCTGAAATGCTGTGAATGTTGGGAGGGCAGTACTGTGGTGGGAAAAGGTGAGGCATTGAAGACCCGGGTTTGACTGCTATGTGCACCACTTCCCAACTAGGTGGCATTCATCAGTAAAAGAGGAATCTTAAGAGTAGCTCCTTTAAGGGTTATTGCAACATTAGATTAGTTAAATGAATTATGCTACACAGTTAGTGGAGTTATCTGTTCTGAGCCAGACAGAGAAAAGCATTTTCACAAATCACATCTTTCATGCAAAGAATCACTGAGAATCCGAAATTACCTGAATTTAATGGAGGAAATTACATGCTCACAAGTATGGATATTTCCATAGGATTTAGGATAATTTCTAGTGACATGTAAGACCTATCTACATTACAGGTGTCTCACTACCCACAGCCATCAAACTTAAAGCTAATTCTGTCCGGGGCGCCTGGGTGGC
Organism: Neofelis nebulosa; assembly: GCF_028018385.1. Lineage (NCBI taxonomy): Eukaryota > Metazoa > Chordata > Mammalia > Carnivora > Felidae > Neofelis > Neofelis nebulosa. The sequence goes on along the minus strand of NC_080782.1, from coordinate 120,782,338 downwards.
TCAGTCGGTTAAGCGTCCGACTTCAGCTCAGGTCACGATCTCGCGGTCCGTGAGTTCGAGCCCCGCATTGGGCTCTGGGCTGATGGCTCAGAGCCTGGAGTCTGCTTCCGATTCTGTGTCTCCCTTTCTCTCTGCCCCTCCCCTGTTCATGCTCTGTCTCTCTCTGTCTCAAACATAAATAAACGTTAAAAAAAAAAAAAGCTAATTCTGTCCACCAGCCATAATCACACAATCTCTATTATCACCAAGCAATAAATTATTTTTTGCCTTCATGCAGAAGCAGATCCTTCTGTGTCTGTGATCTGTACGGTCTTAACAGTCTCCCATATGTCACACACAAGGGTGAAAACCCTGCTCCCTTGTCCTTTTTTAGGAGGGATAACACAATCACCCATTTGGTAAGCACTCAACTGTTTGAACAGCTCAGGCCCCCTTTACTTGAGAATGTCAGGCAGCTATTAAATTTTCGCTCAGCAATGAGCCTCAAGTCTCTTCCCCTAGGACTGGTACTGGAAACTTTCTTTCCTCCCTGTGAATTGTACTGGGTTTATATTGAATTTTCTGCTGGTGAATGAGGAAATCAAGGAGACATGAGGTGATTTCAAAAGTACATGTTCCCCTTTCTTTTTGGCAGAGCCTAAGGGGAGAGAAAGGACAAATAGATTATTTTAAGATCTTATTTTATGAAGAGAAAATTAGTGGTCTCTGCAGAATGATACATATTTGAAAAAAAATGCAAGTTATAGTAGTAGTGATTCAAGTAATTAGGAAGTTCGTTCTGTCAATAGTAAAATGCGAGCTGAGACCTCACAGACAGTGGTTCCCAACAGGGGGTGAAAGGAGGGAATGGGAGGTCAGGCACCCAGTAGATGGAGAAACATGTCCCTGTAAGGGGCAACCACGTTTGTCCCATGTGCAGAATGGAAGATTTTCCGCAAGGCTGTGATTCCCTTCCAACCCCGCCCGCCGCCCCCCCCCCCCCCCTCCGCCGCCCCGGCTGCCCCTTATAACATGGTGGCATAAACTCTGTTACTCCCGTGGCTATTTTCAAATTAGGTTCTGAGTGGCAGTTTCTTATTACTATGCTCCAGGCACTAAGCGGGGTATTTTACATTCAATATTTACTTAAGCCTCAGGATATCACTGTGAGGATGCATTCTTATTACCCTATTTTATAGAAGGAAAAATGGAGTTGAGCGTGGGAAGTATCATGTTCCCTGTTGACCACTAGGGAGTGGTGGGGCTGGAATTCAGACCAAGTCTGTGCTCTGCAGTGTTACGGTGTGAGGCCTCGCTAGAACCATTCTCTTCCTGAAACCCTACTTACCCTGTAAAGCTCAAGCTACCCTGAGTGCTACCTTCTGCAGGAAGTAAATATTTGCTAAACAAATCTCAAATGCTCCTTCTTCTAAATCAATGATAACATGCACCATCCAACATTCATTTCTATATCTACATATCTGTATTGTGCTTAGATCTCTAATAATCTTTTCAGTGCTTTGTCTAACCAGTTTCACACTTTACCAGATATATTTATCCATTTAACCATCCATTCATCCATCCTTCCATCCATCCATCCATCCATCTATCCTTTTTTTCCTTCAATATCCCTTGATAAATATATACTGACCACCCCCTACTTTCTAGGCACTGAGTTAGGTGCTTGAAATATGTGCTGAACAAAGGAGACATGGTTCCTGCCTTCATCAAGATTATAGTCTAGCAGAAGAGAAGAGACAAATTAATCAAATAATCACACACATATATAACTACAAATTGTGACAATAAAGACATATAGGAAGTTGTGAGTATACATAACAGGTGGTCCTGACTTTGGGAGGATTAGAGGGGCCTCTCTGAAGCAGCTCTGTGGTCCAAGAGTTGAAGGATGAGCAAACACAACCATTACTTACTGAATGTTTACTGCGTGTCAGGCTTTGTTCCACACATGATTCATGGAGTAATGCATGCAATCCTCAGTACAGTCCTACCTGTTATTCCCCAGGACCGGTCTTCTTAACTACTACCCCTTGTGTTGCCTCTCGGTGTAGCAGAGGGGAAGCATTGCAGAGCAGTACTAGAGGCTGACGAACAGTTGGAGGTGGAGGCACAGAAAGTGGAGGGGAGCAGCACTGAACGAACCACAGGGGTGGGGACAGCTGATGCTGAGCGTCTGGCCCCACTTCTGTGAGTTTTGAGAAATCACTGTATTTTTCTTAAGCTAGGGAAGTGACATGACTAGATGTCCATTTTCAAAGATCACTTTGGCTGGTGTGGACACTGGAACTTAGGAGAGCAGGGGATTTGAGGAGACTGGCTGGGACATCACTGCTGTCCTCCAGGCAACAGCCTGGACTGGAGTGGTAGCCCTGCAGATAAAGCCAAACGGACAGGTTCAAGTATATATGGGTAGCCCTGTATTCAACTCCAGCTATATGTACAAAATTCACGAAGACTTATAGGATAAAATACAGCTTTTAAATTTATATTCACTCTGAGTTGCTTTGGTCTATGTCCCCAAGTCCCTAAGGGATATTGCTTTTCACTCTACAAGTCCTCCTGGTGGGGAAGTTCAGGAGGTGGTGTTTATTACAATCCTAGATTCCTCAGGGGCTTCAGGGCTTGGGACACATACAACCAACCTGCAAGCAGCAGGACCAAAGCCCTTGGCAAACTAGTTGATGTCACTTGGCATTGAACTTAGGATCTGAGAAAAACTGAATTCAGCAAAGCCCATGCCCCTTGTTGGGTCAGTGCTTCAGTTTCCAAATTAAAAACAAATGTCGTAAATCCTGTAAGCTCTGAGTGGAGGTTCAAAGGGTAATTTTCAAAGATTCTTACAACTAGGAAGTCAAAGACCTGTTGTGATAACATGTCCATAAACATACGAGAACCACATAGACTTAATATGAAGCTCCTCCTGAGATTTTTAAGCTAAATGGAAAAGTGCTAAGGGCCAAACATTCTTGTTAGCAAGTATTACAGAATTTCATCAGGGAATAGATTAAAAAAATCAGAAAGAGGAGAAAAATCTCCATAGTTTATACATGTAACTATATTGTGCATACTCACACACATCTACAAAATTGATACTGAGGCATTCATCCACATATTTATTACCCCCAATATTGTTAAATCAGACACTTGAGGTAAAACTCATTTCTATTTTTGCAAATGTGTCTTTTGTTCTATTTCAGGAAGGTGGTGTCTGAATTTCAGTCATTGAGCAAGGGTATCTTAAATCTATTCAGAGTGACTGAATTGGTTTGAGGCTGAAAGAATATTATTAAGAAAACATGGAAGCTGGGAATGGGGTTTCTGGACTTCCATACTTACAAATGCCAGGCATGGAGAATTTACGAAGGATCAAGCGTTTCTTAGTTTCATCCCTAAAGCCATAGCAGATTTGACCACAGTTTCAAAGAGTCTGGTAGGACTGCAGCTTCCCACAAAGGCGGAGCATCCAGTGAGGTCTCCAGCAATGAGCAAAGCCCCATGTGAAGCCAAGTGTTTATGAGTGTAGGGCCTTCTGAGAACATGTTCATGTCACACAGTCTTATTAGGGCCAATTCTGTGAGCTCCATTTCAGGGATGGAGCATAAGAGAAATCCATCGAGCACTCTAAAGAGGTAAAAGTGACATAGAGCAGTGAGGCTCATTTGCAGTCCTTTGGCTTGGACCTCTGTTCTCAGGTGTGTTTATCAAGCAGCTGGTGTGCTTGCAAAGACACGGCCTCCTTCCCCTCTCTTGTCCTTTCTCCTTGACTTCCCCAGTCTGGATTTCTGAAATGCTTCTGTGAACAATACTGTGGATGTCACAGCTGAGAGAAACAAGGCAGTAAGCCACATAACCCAAGCCAAAATCAAAACAAAACTGTTCCTAGAAAAGAGAAGAGGATGATTTCTGAGCCAGACTTTAATAATGGAAGGCCAAAACTCAGATAATTAGGGCAACTGTGGTTTGTTTTGTTTGTTTGACTTAATTAGCTGACTAATATCCTTATTCCTAATTATATCTGGGGTGCCAGAACCCAGACCATCAAGTGTCCCTGCCCTGTGTGATTTGGGGCAAGTTGCTTTACCTCCATGAGTCTCAATTATAAAGTTCTCCTCAATTATATATTGTATTTATATAAGTTTTCTCATCTAAAAAAAAATGATGAAAGCCCTGTGAAGCTTGGACAAAATAACTGCTCAGCACATACAGAGCCCTCAGTAAGAGCCTCTCACTGTCTTCACCATGGCAGCGTTAGAAATGGGACTTAGAAGGATAAGAGGGAAGGGAAGAAGAGCTTCCAAGGAACCAGCATTTGTTAAATGCCTACTACGTGCCAGTGCATTTGCCCACAAATTGTGTCCTGTCTCTGGATGTTGGCCATAATACCAATGTACTTTCCTTGGGCCCCAGTGAGTTGGCAGGTCCCTGTGACCAAAGAATGGGGTCCCCCCTTAACACCCCACCAGTTACTGAGAGACCTCAGACAAAGCATTAAAACTCCTTGACCCATAGAGTGAGAGAGTGGTTCCCTTTAAAATTCTTTCTCAAAGCCAATTTCATCAAGCAGAAACTCTTGGAGTTATTAAATCTTGAATACATCACTTATACTCTATAACCTCCATTTTTAACTAAAAGAAGCGGTCACAATCTCAGAACCTTAGTCAGACAGCAGTCCAGCTAGAGTTTAACTTTTCCCAATTCTTTTTATGGTGATTTTTTTTTTTTAGAATTAAAAGAACAAAGTTTTCTTTTAAATAATTTTTAGTGTAAAGGGGAAGTGCTGGGGCGCCTGGGTGGCTTAGTCAGTTGAGCGTCCGACCGGCTCAGGTCATGATCTCGCAGTCAGTGAATTCGAGCCCCGTGTCGGGTTCTGTGCTGACAGCTCAGAGCCTGGAGCCTGTTTCGGATTCTGTGTCTCCCTCTCTTTCTGACCCTCCCCCGTTCATGTTCTGTCTCTCTCTGTCTTAAAAATAAATAAACTTAAAAAAAAATTTTTTTTTTAAAAAGGGGGAAGTGCTTTAAAAGAATAACAAATAAATATTAAGCAACTATGATAAAAAAATATGAGGAACATGAGGATAATAGGAGTTAATATGCTGATGTGGCCAAAATCGTGGCTGTAATATTACAATCACTGTAGTTTGGGAACTACTGCTCTAACAGGGAACCATGATGGTTCTATATGGCCTTAGGATCTCCTAACCTCATTTTAAAGCCATCTAAGGCTCTCAGCCCAAGGGAGTGAGAAGTTGATAGACAGGGCTGTCTGAGTCTACCTATGGATTATGATGATTCACTACATGAATCGCAACGTTCTTGAATAGAATGATGAAAGCACATGCTAATACTGATCGCATACAGTCAGCCAGAAATAAATTTCTAGGCTGCTGGCAAAGCAGCCAGGTAAAAGAAGTAGCTTAACCCCAAAAGATCAGACTTTAGGCCCCTTCCATCTGTGTTCCAGAGGACTATCATATCGGAATATAGGGAGAATGTGAAGGGATGAAGAGATGGAATGTCCAGAGAAAACAAAAACAAAGCCAAAAAAACACAGTATCAATGTACCTACTGGGTTCTTACTGTGTGCATTTGTGATCAATGTAGTAAAATCCCATTTCTCTTGGAAAAGAGCATGAGCAAATTGCTTTGTAGTAGGTGGTCATTAGTGAGCATACCACCTCAAGAGGAAAGCAACTAAATAGAAAATCCCTATCAAATGAAAAGAGCCACAATGTCTTTACCTTCATGAACTTACTTAGTGTGTATACCAACATAATATTTATGCTTCCAAGTATGATGATTTCATTTCACAGATTGGAAAACAAGATAAAAGGAGTAAGAAAAGAAAGCTTCCCTGTTAGTTAAACAACTAGTTGAGATAGAGAGGAATTCGAATGTAGGCCTAACATCCATTTATTTTTCACCCTATGTTCCAACTGGATCAAACAGTATTTTTTTTATTGTTGTTTTTTTTTAATCAAAAACTATATACATAAGATTTAAAGGTTCTGTTTTCTTTTGTTGGACTCTGAGACACTTTTATCCGCAAGCAATTTTTGAGGTGTTCAAAGCAACTTCGGATTCATTTTATTATTTCATTTGTTTATGCAATAAGTGGTTTACGATGTAATCCATCTGTGACGTAGCAGAGAGCTTAGACTCTTTCCGGAGTTTTTCCTTATACAGAATCCATTCAACTTACTTGCTTTGCGTTCATTCATTGATCCATTCATCTGACTGTCTTTACCAAATGTCTGCTCTGTACATGCCATTTGGCTTTCATCTTCTACATCGACCCACAGATGAATTTGGAACCATCCTTCAATTCACTAATGTCACCAAATTTTCCTGCATCACGTAAGCTGCACCTGCCACCATCACGCTAAACATGCTCCACCCACCCTTGATCGCAATACCTACGTGGGCCAAATTTCTCTCCAGGGAAGGTGAATGAAGAAACAGTTTCTAGAAATTATTTTCTTCTTCCTGTTCTTTCAGTTTAAAAGGGAAAAAATCAAGAAAGAAGAAGCCCACAGGCAAAAGAAATAGTTTCTTCAGTTTGTGGATGGCCTCTGAGAGACCTTCATGAATATCAAAGTGCACCAGTAGACTCTCTTTCCCAGATCCTCATTACAGCAGTGTTTAGTACAAATGGTATTACGGAGGTGATGCACTGGGGTTTGAAAGAGAAGTGAGTAAAATGAGCTTCCTTCTATTTTGCTCCAGGGCTTCTCAATGTAACTTTTCCTGGCAGTTTCTATGTAGAAAGGCAATTCAACTTGCTGTCTTATTTTATCTGAATGCACTTCTGAACAGCTCCATATTCTTTCATTTCCGTGCCTTTCTCATTCTTGGTTTGAATGTAAACCTTCACCTGCACTGGTGTATTTGTCTTTTCAAGAGTGGCTTGAAAGCCTCTCTTTTGATGGGACTCTATCCTCAGTATTCTCTTCTTTCATATGCAAAAGGTGATCTTTTTAGAAAAAGTTTTTCTGATGTCTTTTTGCTTTCTGTGTCCTTAAGTGCCAAACAGATCTCTGGCTCTGCCCAGAGACAGTAACATGGGTTTTTATTTTAGACAAAATTCAGGAGTAGAACATGGAAGATATTACAGATAGTATGTGTTTTACTTACTCGCTGGATAAATTTAAGACCTTATTCATTGACTAATTATTACTGTAATTTATTTATTAAATGCCTACTATGTGCAAGACAGTATGCTACTGTTCGGCCATGAAATGATGAGCAAAGGTATACATTGCATCAGACTCTGTTTTAGAGGAGAGGGTAATTGTACAATCAAATACTAATTACCTTCAGGTATAGAGAATCAAATATTGTTCTCTGCTATAAAACGATGTGGCTGTGTAAAGTAGGTACCTATGGATGTAATAAAACAATATTTAGTAAATTTTTGTTGAATGAGTGAATAAAGGAATACAGAGCTGGAGAAGAAAAGTCTCTGGGAAGGACAGGTTAAAATAATCTAGAATTAGGGATTTTGGTAAAGAGATAGATGAGAAAATAAGCACTCAATAAAGAAAGAGCAATACTGAGAAGACCTACAATGATGTTTTTAAAAATAATCAAAGGGCCGAGAGGCAAAAAAACATATTTACAAACTTGTAGACCTCTTGAACCAGGGAAATTAAATTGTTCGGTGGAGGGAACATTATTTTTAGAACAAAGAGACCCTGAATAATGCTTTATATACTGCTATCCTGTTTTATAGCATTTACTAGTCAAGAAGTGAAGTTAAGTTGAACAGATATAAATCGGACTATAGATGAGCCATGTTGAGAATGGGACCCAAAACAATTGGGTCATTCACATTTATCAGGTTCTTTTTAGAAACCATAGCCTTAAAAAATTTAGAGGTAGTGTATTAGTTAGACTTCTTTCCCTAGAACTTTGCTACCAGGTTCGAATGAAAGTAAATGTTAACCCCAAACCTGCACACACAGAATTGATGAGAAGGTGGGCACCAAACAGTCTGGAACCCATTTGGCAATCTTGAATCCCAATTCTGTCCTTTTATATCACACTTTGCTATAAAAGTCTCACTGGACACAACCTGGTAAAATTCTAGACTTAGAGGAAGTTAACCCTGTGGCTGCCAATGGGCAAACAGAGTCCTTTCCATCAGTGACCTACGTGACCCAGCTTCGGCTGCCATCTCTCAAGGTGCACATAGGGACGTCCACTGAGAATGGAATGGTCTACAGCACTTTGACGATCCCACCTGAGCACAACTAGAAAAGCCTGAGCAAAATATATTAAAAATCTGCTTTAAGGTATCAGAGAGCTACACAAGCAGCAAGGCCAAGATGTGCTGACATTCCAGATAAGAGACTCCCAGAGGGTGATCCAAGTCTCCCCAGTGAGTTTCCCCAGGGGCTTTTGTCAGTTCTAGGTGGAGCCAAGAGGCTGAGAAGCTTAAGAGGGTTCCTGCCAAGGGCCCCTGCTGAGATGGAGAAAATGGCAGAGTCTATGAGGCCTTGCAGCTGGTGACCCAACTGGTGACCTGGAGGGCTTTAACACCCAGCTGGTTTCCTCTTCAAGACGTTTAAGCCGGTTAGAGGGACAGGTTCAGAAGCTAATTTTTAAACATCTCTGAAAAGCAGAGCAGAATTTTCCTTAAGTTCTGAGGAGGCGCTGACCTGCTCAGGGAGGAACTCTTGTTAACAGGGCCACAGGGGCAGCAGTGAGCTGGCCTGCCTGCAGCCACCTTCACCCCTGTGCCGTGTGCCAGTTCTGTGAATGGCCAGAGCGGAGACACCTGCTTGGCCCAACACAGGGCCACTGGCTAGGGCACAAAAAACCAGAAGTGTCAGCATCTATGTGAGGTTGCAATGACAAAATTGCATATCTGAGGGACCTCAAACACACAGCTGGTTTCCCCTGAAGAAATGTGCGGAATGCTAAAGCTTCATGGAACAGAGGTTTTAAAGTTAAAAAACCTCTGAGAAGCAGAGTGGAATTTTCTGTAGTTTGTTAGCACTGAGAAGTGAAGTCAAGGGTGGACTTGGGGGGTGGAGTCCTGGTTCACACATCAGGCTGCCACTCGAAAGAAGGGCCTCATCCTGGGAACAGGAAACCAAGATGGAGACCCAGTCTAGGCGCAGGCAGGGGTAAGGGGCTTGCCCCAGCCCCAGTCTCTCAGCCAGCAGGGGTTTGAGCCTCTGGTGAAAGATAACATTATCCAGAGTGCACCAATAGACTCTCTTTCCCAGATCCTCATTACAGCAGTGTTTAGTACAAATGGTATTAGACTCCAGACATTTCCACACACGACATCCAGCACTGAACTGAAGTGCAAAGACCAGTGACGTCAGAAGATTCTCGTTCCCTGTCACACAAAAATGGTGTGTGTCTCTAGACTATTTTTAGCCAATCTACATCTGAACACCCTAATTTCATTAATGAAAATGACTTTCTATCATCCATAATGCTAATATGTAGAAGCTATTATTGATCAGAGATAAGAGAGCTAAAATCCTTGTAGGTGTTGGGTGTGGCTGGAGTGATTAAGTACTTACATATTAATTTAAGTAGTTATTTAAAATAAATTATAGACCACAAAACAGAAGTTCCTTGAAATCAGAGACCTTGTTAGATTCAACTCCGTGTGATTAGCTAATTCAAAGTTTAGCACATCATAGTTATGTCTTAGTGTCTCTTCTCCCTAACTTATTGTGAGTCCTCAATCACATCCTGTATTTCTGTGGGTTCTCATTTCTTGTCTTAGGTTGTTGTACCATCATTCTGATCTTTTCCCAGGCATGTCCAGGAAGGCAACTTAGCAGAACTGCTGGAAAGAAGCACTCAGGCTGTGGCCAGGGGGCCACAATTTGCAACTTATCACCTGCTTGACCACTAGCAAGTTACTTAACAATTTGGGGGTTTTTTTGGTGGTGGTGGTGTTTTTTTCAGTTTTTATTTTAGATAAAGAGAGAGGGAGAGGGACAGGAAGACAGAGGGAGAGGGAGAGGGAGAGAGAATCTCAAGCAGGCTGCACACTCAGTGCAGAATCCAACACAGGGTTCAATCCCATGACCCTGGGATCATGACCTGAGCCAAAATGAAGAGCCAAACACTCAAATGACCGAGCCACCCAGGTGCCCCAACAATTTGGGAGCCCCCAAACCAGCTCATTGCTTCCTACCCACATCATTTTTTTTTGTTTTTTTGTTTTTAATTTTAATTTTTTTTAAATATGAAATTTATTGTCAAATAGGTTTCCATCCAAACCCAGTGTTCATCCCAACAGGTGCCCCCCTTAATACCCATCACCCACCCTGCCCTCCCTCCCACCCCCTATCAACCCTCAGTTTGTTCTCAGTTTTTAAGAATCTCTGATGTTTTGGCTCCCTCCCTCTCTAACCACTTTTTTTTTTCTTCCCCTCCCCCATGGTCTTCTGTTAAATTTCTCAGGATCCACATAAGAGGGAAAACACATGGTATCTTTCTCTCTGACTTATTTAACTTAGCATAACACTCTCCAGTTCCATCCACACTGCTACAAAAGGCCATATTTCATTCTTTCTCACTGCCACATAGTTTTCCATTGTGTATATAGACCGCAATTGCTTTATCCATTCATCAGTTGATGGACATTTAGGCTCTTTCCATAATTTGGCTATTGTTGAAAGTGCTGCTATAAACATTGGGGAACAAGTGCCCCTCTGCATCTGCACTCCTGTATCCCTTGGGTAAATTCCTAGCAGTGCTATTGCTGGGTCATAGGGTAGATCTATTTTTAATTTTTTGAGGAACCTCCACACTGTTTTCCAGAGCAGCTGCATTCCTACCAACAGCGCAAGAGGGTTCCCATTTCTCCACATCCTCACCAGCATCTATAGTCTCCTGATTTGTTCATTTTAGTCACTCTGACTGGCATGAGGTGGTATCTGAGTGTGGTTTTGATTTGTATTTCCCTGATGAGGAGCGACGTTGAGCATCTTTTCACGTGCCTGTTGGCCATCTGGATGTCTTACCCACATCATTTTTTAATGTTTGTTTATTTTTGAGAGAAAGAAATCCACCAGGGGAGGGGGAGAAAGAGAGGGATATTGAGGATCCGCCTGCCAAGCTGATGGCAGAGAGACCCATGTGGGGCTGAAACCCATGAACCTCAAGATCATGACCTGAGCCAAAGTCAGACGCTCAACCCACTGAGCCACCTAGGTACCCCCTGCATCTTTTTTTAATTTTTTTTAACCAAAATTGGTGTCTTCAACAGAATTATCTTACTTAAACAAAAGATTTAGCTAAAAATGACATTTGATTTTCCAGAGATCATATCCAACTTTAAAAGATGAAGACTTGTAGACTCTTAGAGAATAAGCAAAAGAGTATGTTCTAGATTATAAGTGCCATTCTCCAAGAGGAGTCCTCATTAGGTCAAGAGTCACTAGTTTGCAGGAGGGTAACACATTAGACTATCTGTTCTCCATTCACTTGAAGCTATGGGAGATATGGAGGCCATATGAATAGACTCTGCATTTGTTATTAGATCTAAATGTCGCTGCTTTTCAGATATTGAACTATTATAATGACTGGTACTTGTTACTGGAATATTGCGTAACAGCTATAAGCAATTCGAAATAGTTAATCCAATCGTTGTATTTGACAACCTGGATTAAACATCAACTGATTTTTTGATCTTTAAGCAACAGAGCGGCTGTTAAATCTCTATCAGTGTGTATGCTAAAAGTTATATATAATGCAAATTACCCTGGACACTCCCTTTGGAAGATACCAAAACTGGATACCAATAAGCCCAACACAGCCTGCTTTCCTTCACTGTCCATGCCCACTCCTGTTTCTTTGGATTACTACCAGATGAAGTAGGTGGCTTATACTTTAGGGTTGTATTTTAGGCAAGACTTAAACCCTAGCAGCACATTCAGTGTAGAGAGATGCGCATACTCTAAGGGGCAGATGTGGGAACCAATGCCAAATAAAAGAGGATGGGATTCACTTTCCCACCCCTCCTGCATTCCAAGAGCACCCTAACTGAGGGAGGAGGTCAGGCAAAACCACCTGCACTATGCACCAGATTCACAGTATTTTCTCTACTCTCATCTTTGGCCTGGGTGCATCACATGGACTGTATCAGTTGGCTCTATTAAATCAGACACATGAGGATGTACTCCATGACACAGACTCTAAAACTACTAATGGCTAAGATATACTGTGTGTTAGGGACTAGACTAAACATTCATTATTTTTTATAATCTGATTTAAAGTTTTGTTTCTAAAATCATACGGTAAAATTGACTTTTTAGGTATACCGTTCTCTGAATTTTAATACAGGTATAAATTCATAAAACACCACCACAAGCAACACACAAAACAGCTCCAACTCTCCATAAAACTTCCAGCTATCTCCCTCTAGTCTTCCATTTCCCTTACCCCCAACTCTAAACAGATGCATGGTAACCACAGATCTGTTCTCTGTCACAATAGCTTTATCTTTCTGAGCATGTCACATAAATGAAATCACACAATAAATATATAACCTGCAAGACTTTTTTTTCCACCCAGGTTAATGTCTTTGAGATCCATTCAAATTATGGCATGTATCCATACTTCATTCCTATGTATTCTATTGTATGGAAATACCACAGCTTATATATTCATTTGCCCACTCTTTTTCAGTTGTTTCTAGTTTTTCCGTGATGGTAAATAAAACGCTCTGAACACCTGCATATTTTTTATGTAAACCTAAGTGTTCACTTGACAGGGGTAAACATATCCAAGAGTCAGGCTGTTGAGTCACACGGTAAACGGACTTGTAAGACACTACACCAAGTTACCTTCCAGAGCAGCTGTATCATTTCGCCCTCCAAACAGCCACAAAGGAGAGTTCCGGTTGCTCCACATCCTCATCAGCACTTGACAATGTCAGTAGTTTTAGTTTTATTCACTCACTAGGTACATGGTGCCTAATCTTCCAATGGCAGTATAAAGTACGTCCTATTATCATGCCCATCCTGTGAGTGAAGAAACCAAGGCTTGGAGAGACTAAGTAAATCCTGGCAGACTTCACATTTTTTAAGTTTCAGAGACAAGAGGTGGCCCTAGAAAGCTTCCACATTGTGGTACAGAAGCAAGGTATTTATAAGATGTGTTTTTTTACATGTGACTTGTTCACAAGTCATAATGTTTTAATACACCTGGTTGATGTTTTTCAAAGGAGGGATATTTCATACAACCATGAGTTTTGTGAAGAAGCTAGGGGATGCCTTCTATCAGAAATATTGTTTCTTTGGGGGAGGCCATAAGAGAGGGCCAAGCAGACAGATTAAAGGCAGTGACGTGAATTTTCTCTTGCATGAAAAAAAAAAAAAAAAGGATTCAGGGCAAAAACACACAAAAAAAGCAAAATGCTTTCTTTGACCTTTTACTTTCCTCCTGCTCTTTCCTCCCACACAGTAATCGTTGCTTTTTGCTGGGCAAGAAAAATGCCAGCTGTTTAAGAGCCATTTTTATAGATCTGAAAAGAGAAAAAAAAAATTGACCCTCCTTTTCTTCTCCCATATTTTTCTCTTTTCTTATCTCTGTTGAACCATGATCTCAGGAGTCTCACTGCCTCCCTGTAGCAATGATGGGAATCCTCAATCTGGGTCAATGGGAAGAATGAAAGGCTGACCACTGAGTCCATTTACAAAGAAGGAAGTTAAAAAAAAAAACCACCACATTGTGGGGGTGCCTGCGTGGCTCAGTCTGTTAGGTGACCGACTATTGATTTCAGCTGGGGTCACAATCTCACAGTTTGTAGGATCAAACCCCATGTCTGTATCTGTGCTGACGGTGCAGAGCCTGCTTGTATCTCTCTCTCTCTCCCTCTCTCTGTGCTCCTCCTGCACTCTCTCTCTCTCTTTCCCTCTCAAAATAAATAAATAAACTTTAAAAAAACACACTGTGTTTCTTAGAACATATGTAGATCATAAGCCTGAAAATACCAACCGGGTGCCTATAATTTGGCTACTTTGTCTTCCACAGGTTTTTCCTTATTTGTCAGGCACTTGGATTCACCATATGCACTTGACAATGAACTGAAATCGGACAATGTGAAAGACTCAGACACTGGACAGGAACCAATTACCTTTCCTAAATGGGTGACTTTTCATTTTTAGAGCTGGAAATACATGTTGGACTTTTCCAACGTGGAATCCATCTTTCAGCACAACCAATTCTCACCTATGTACTTCAGTAGCACGGGCTTCTCTCCCTCTGGTAGCTTCCTCTCTCCCAACTACCCCACCCATTTGGGAAAGTCCTTCTGTTGTGCACAAAGTGTATTTTTAAAGCCATGTACCGGAACCTCAGTGCTGCTGGGGAAATCCTGCTGCCAACAGCTTTATTTGTAAGAGAAGTGCATTGCAGGCTGGCTTTCTCAGGATTTCATTACACACCACAGATAGCGGGGGTCCTCCTAGGGTAGGTCAGACAGAACCTATGGATTCTACTTTTACTTTTCCATCCTTTCTGTAGGGGTTTCCAGTACCCAATTTCTCTCCCCTCCTCCCTTTCTCCTAGCCTTCATCTTCTGCTTCTTTCAGGCACAATGGCCCAAAGCTCTCACTAGCTCAGGAGCCAAATGAAGCTGGATCCCTTTCTAACACCACATATAGAGGCAGATTCCAGCTATATGTAAATGTAAAAGACAACATGATAAATGTAACAGAGGAAAATGTAAGAGAGTATCTTTGTGACCTAGGATGGGACAGGGTTTTATTAAGCAAAGTACGAAACATTAAAAACATATCCATAAAGCAAAAATATTGATTAATATGATTACTTCAAAAGTAAGAACTTATGCTCCATGAAGAGCAAAGTTAAAAGGCAGATGACAAAATTGGAAATGATATTTGTCACATCTAAAACTGATGAGGGATGTTTCTTGACCTTATGTAACAAACACACACCATCAAGCAGAAGACAGAACCTCAGTAGGAGAGTGAATGGATATGAACAGGCAATCATAGAAGAGTACACCAGAAAGGCCCATGGACACTGAGATGTCCAAAATCATCTGTAAACAGATAGATGCCAACTGACATAATAATGCTACATCACTTGACTGGTGAAGGTTGGGTAAAAGGATAAGGTCAAGAGCTGGCAGGGAGGAGTGCTGGGAAACTGGGAACTTAGCTGTTCTGGTATTGCTGACCGGGGAGGCAGTTGGGAGAGTCATCTGGCACTTCTGTGTCAAACTAAGTACATGTAATTCTGTGACCCAGCAATTCCTCTCCAGGGGTACACACCAAATAAAGTCTCACACCAATGACGGGGGGCAAGGAGCTGGAGGCAACTGGGCTGCCCATCGCTGGGCAAGCAGGTGGCTACGATGTGATGGGTGAGCACATGTGGCAGTTAGAAACAAGGGATTAGATGTGCATGAAGCAACATGTGGGAACATGACACATAGTGAGTGTGCAAGAGGAAACGGAATGAGTAGTATTTACCAGTACTATTTACATACACTGAAAGCACATACACACAGAAAATCATTATATCCATTTTGTATATAAAGAAAAACAGACACTGTAAATGCATTTGGGGGGATGGTAGTGGGAAATGGAGATGAATGAGCATAATTAAATTAAATTAAATTAAATTAAATTAGAAAGGAGCCCTTCCCTGGACCAATGATAAAAGTGTGCCACAAATTAAAGAGTATTCTTCTTTTAAGGTTTACTTATCTCTTTTTTAAAAACAATTTTTTTTAACATTTATTTAATTTTGAGAGAGAGAGAGACAGAGCAGTAGTTGGGGAGGGGCAGAGAAAGAGAGGGAGACACACAATCTGAAGCAGGTTCCAGGCTCTGAGCAGTCAGCACAGAGCCCGACGCGGGGCTCGAATCCACAAACTGCAAGATAATGACCTGAGCTGAAGTCGGACACTCAACCAACTGAGCTACCCAGGCACCCCTAAAGTTTATTTATGTTGAGAGAGAGAGAGAGAGAGAGAGAGAGAGGACATGGGTGCAAGAGGGTGAGGGGCAGAGAGAGGGAACAGGGGAATCACCAGCAGATTCATTGCTGCCAGCACAAAGCCCGTCTCTGGGCTCAAACTCATGAACCCATGAGATCATGACCCGAGCCAAAATCAAGAGTCAGGTGCTTAACCAACTGAGCCACCCAGGCACCCCAAAGAGTGTTATTAACGTGAGCCTGTTTCTGAAAGTCACAGTAAAGAAAGACAAAACAAATGTGCTTAGCTGATTCTCAAGCTTTCTCCAAAGCAGGCCCTCAACCAGGGACAGCCTCCCTGTCCTCAGTGATCACCTCTTCAGCCCTGGAAAACACCAGGCTTGTGCCAGACTGCTAGAAAAGAGTTGAGACATCTTAACCTTTTGTCTCAGTCCTGTTGGTGAATCTTTTACCACCTACTTATATTTGGGTTGTGTAATTCTAAGTCTCACATGTGTAGGTGTCCATGACAAGACCAAAATGTCCATCCATAAAGGCCTATTAAATAATTTTGGTACATCCTTACAACAGATTGGCTATGCAGCCACAAAAAGAAACAAAGAAGTCCTAAAGGTTCTAATATAGAATTATCTTCTAGGGGCACCTGGGTGGCTCAGTTAGTTGAGCGCCCGACTTCAGTTCAAGTCATGATCTCGCGGTTCGTGAGTTCAAGCCCGGCGTCAGGCTCTGTGCTGACAGCACGGAGCCTGGAGCCTGCCTGGGATTCTGTGTCTCCCTCTCTATGCCCCTTCCTTGCTCATGCTCCGTCTCTCAAAAATGAATAAATGTTAAAAAAAAAAAAAAAAAAAGAATTATCTTCTAGCATATTTTTAAGTGAAAAGGCAACATGCCACAATTTGTGTTAGGGGTGAAAACAATATGCAAACATTTTTGCTTCTATGTGTCAAACATCTCCGAAAGAATGTATCAGAAGCTGATACTATTTAGGAGGAGACCCAGCAACTGGTAGACAGAAGTAGGGGGAGATTTCCTGATTTTTTAATATATTTTTTGATTTTTGAATCACGTGACTGCAGTAACTATTTTAAATTAACATTTAAGAAAAGTGTTTATTTATTTTGAGGGAGAGCACATGTGCACGCAAGCACACAGGAGCTGGGGACGGGCAGGAAGAGAGGGAGGGAGAGGGAACCCAGAGCAGGTGCCGTGCTGTCAGCCCAGAGCCCAATGGGGCTCGATCCCACTGCAGTGAGATCATGACCTGAACCGAAATCAAGAGTCAGACACTTAAGTGACTGAGCCACCCTGGCGCCCCCAAATTAACATTTAAAATGGTACATAAAATGATAATTTTATAATAGTCAAGGATTACATTTTCAAAAGATCACTTCATATATGTATAGACAGTTACTAAGTAAATGTATGGAAATGATTACATTGTACCATTTATCAATAGCCACAAAATTACAAAGGGGATGAAAATGAAAAATGCGGGTCTGAGTGTAGAAAACCATATACTGTATGTCAGTACTTTTACACCAGATGAAGACTAATCCCTCTCATGGTGACCTTTGGAAATAATACACTCACTGAACTGTGGCCTGCTATTGTTGAGTCTATTTTAGATTCCTCTAATACAGGGTTTTAAAGTTGGGGGTCCATGGAAGGGTCTGGGGATAAATCCAGTAGGCCTCTGCACTTGTATGGTGAGAAACTCTTCCTTTTATTAACGTGTTTATGAAATTTAATGTTTTCTTTAATTATGAATGCATTATTAAGTCCTACACTTTCGTTGCCAATAAAAATTAGATATTAGACCTTGTTTTAGATCTTGTTATTTAATGTGTTAATAAAGAAGCAAATATATTACTATAGTACAATTTTTATATTTGAATAACTGTATTCAATATAATTGGTTTCTTTGCAATCCTATAAATTCTACTTTTATGCTCTTAAAAACATTCTGGGATGGAGGCCAGAGGCTTCTCTACAGTGCCACAGGCAAGGAGTCCCACAACATAGAAATTTAGGTGCCCCCGCAAGAAGGTCTAACTGCACAGCAAGAAAATAACCATAATAATCTATGACCGTGTGTTCTTTTTGAAGAAAAAAATTAAACAGTTTTGGCTAATTGCAAAAATCAAATACATTCTAGAAGATATGCTATCATTGAGAATATTTTTGAGAAACTTTATCAACAAAGATTCAGTTTTATACACAGAATTATCAGGGCTTCTATTATCCCTCATCTTTTAACATGGAAATCATTTACTATTTCATTTAGCAAATATATATTAAAGGTCCATATGTCCCAGGCACTGTAGTAAGCGTTGAGTAAATTGCAATGAGTAGGATATTCATGGTACCTTCCATAGTGGAGCTGTTGTTGTAACGGAAGCAATCACCCACAAAAATGTTAAGAAAGAAATAAATTGGACAACATCAGATACTTGTGTTATGATGAAAATAAAGGAGGGAGATATTCTTTCTCTTTTTTTTAGTGGCTATTTATTTTTGAGAGAAAGAGGCATAGCGTGAGCAGGGGAGGGGCAGAGGGGGAGGGAGACACAGAATCTGAAGCAGGCTCCTGGCTCAGAGCTGTCGACATAGAGCCTGATGCGGGGCTCGAACTCATGAACCGTGAAACCATGATGTGAGCTGAAGTCAGATGCTTAACTGACTGAGCCACCCAGGTGCCCCAGTAGGGTGAGAAGGAATAATATGGTGAGTAGGTACTTGGTTGTGGCATTGTTATTCCTTCAGTTCAAATCCTGGCTTCATGCCCCACTGGCTTCCTGACCTTGATAAAGCTACAAAATCTAATTCCCCATTTTCGTCATCTGTAATATGGGCATATTAATATTACCAATCTCAAACAGTTGTTAAAAAAAAACAAAACTGGCCACTCCTAACATCTCCCTTAGAATCAAGCACAGAATTTTGAAAGTTTTACTAAGTGTTCTTAAAGAAATTTCTATCTTAGTGTTGTAAAAAACAAGGATCTGGATTAGAGTCTGTAAGTTGTTCTTTAGTTTTTATTCTAAATCACCCAATAACACAGATTAAAATGGGAAGCGAGAAAAAAACGACCTTCACAATTACCACTGTTTCCTATATCTTATAAGAAAATAGCACCTGGAGGACTGAGAACAGGAATGAGGGAAATTGTCTCAGAGCTAATGTAGAAGGACAGGTAGAATTTCGGACAGGCAGAGATATTTCTAAGTGAAAAGTTGTGTAGGGGCGCCTGGGTAGCTCAGTGGGTTGAGTGTCTGACTCTTGATTTCAGCTCAGCTCATGATCTTATGGTTTGTGGGATTGAGCCTGGACAGCACGGAGCGTGCTTGGGATTTTCTCCCTCTCTTTCTGCCCCTCCCCTGCACATGTGCGTGCTCATTCTCTCTCTCTCTCTCTCTCTCTCTCTCTCTCTCTCTCTCAAAATAAACAAATAAAGAAAATTGTGTAGTTAGGAGATAACAGTCTCACAAAAGGGAGAGGTGGGTTCTATGGCTAAAGGAGGTTCCTTTATTCAGTATTTACTGAGAATACTACATGCAGGGAGGATACAGAATGAACCAGACTGGCAAGTTCTCTCCCTCCCGGAGCCTGCACTCTTGTGGGGAAGACAAACAATACACAAGTACATAAACATTCAGCAATTAATGAAGAAATAAAGATCACTGCACACACTAAAAATAATCTGAAGAGAGTAAGCAGGGCAGTGGGACAGACCAGGACCATAAAAGGGCTTTGCAGGAATTCGAGTGGACGAGTGAGCCATCTTTTGCATATTTTTCTTTGGCTTCTGCACGGATAATGTACTGGGCAGAGAAGAGAAGAGAAGCAGGGGGGCCTCTAGCAGCAGGAGGCTACTGTAGTGGGCCCAGGGAGACATGATGGTGGCCTGGACCAAGGTGGTGAGGATGCAGAGGGGAGAGGCAGGTGGGCAGATGAGTCAGCTCGAACAGGAAAAGCAGGCACAAAGGCAGATGTAACAAAAGGCAACAGAAGGGGAACTTAGAGCGGAAAGAACACTCCAAGGTCATTCTGGCCCAAACCCTTCATTTGTGCAGATGAGGAAACGCCGTCCCAGGAGGGTGAGGTGGCTTGCCATTGTCTCAGCAACACGCCCAGCCGCTGAGCCTCCTGACCTCCCATCCAGGACAACTTCTTCTATCCACCATGCTGGAAAACCACAACTGGGGGAGGTACAAGCAGGCAGGGAAGAAAAAGCACAGAAACATGAGGGAAGGAGAAAGAGGGAGAAAAGACAGAGGGGCAGTTGAGGGCCAAAGAAAATGAGGGCTGTCCGGATGGAATGGGAAGAAAATGACAGCAGGTGAACTAAAGGCTGGGAGCAGGGCAGGGAGGGGAGTGCAGGGGAGGACCCGGACCTTGTTGCTGGGAGTATTTAGGGCTGATGGTTTCCAGTTGAGGTTTGGGTTACTAGACCATTGCCTGGCTCACTGCAGCTGTCAGGCACCAGCGGCAGCAGTTGGGGGCAGCTGCCCGCACCACCTGAGCCACAGGAACAACGGCAAGGAAGCGCAGATGGGCAGGAAGTCGCCCTGGGTCAGAGCCAGATCAGCCCGGATCATGGCGTTCTTGCCCACCTCTTGGGATGCCGAGTCTTCCAGAGGCAGCCCAGAGAACAGAACTGTTGTTTTCTCATCACCATCACCATCATCATCATCAGTCACGGTTGTCCTCATGTCCCCATTCCTCTGGGGCAGGCAGAGTGCTGGGGGCTTCACATACATCCCTCTCTTTCATTCTCACAAAAACCTTGGAGGGAGGGAGCTGCTACTTCCCCAGGTTTGCAGATAAAGAAACGAAGCTCAAATACCCTGCGTAAAACCATCTCAGGGCCAGGAAGTGGCAGCGAGCCTCTGCTGTCATTTTCTCTGGCTTAAGGAAACAGGGGGACCCTGCCTAGACTTCGCAAGAGGTGGTGGCATGCACAGAAGTGGACTGGGGCTTCCTCGCCTCCCACACATGGAGGCCGCCTGCCCAGGGAAGACAGGGCTGATGGGGCTAGGTGAGCCTTTGCTCCTCCAACATCCCATCCGGTCCCCTCCGGCGTCCTCTCCTCAGAATGAATGCTCAGCTCCACACCTCCACAGGCAGCTTACAGTACACTAACAGAGCTTTCCCTTAGGGTTTTTCGCCCTGTTTCATCGTTTAAAATGTACAACTACTGGCCTTCTCCTTTTCCTTCAACCCCCTTTCAAATGTCACTCCTAGGAAGGTTTTACTTCTCTCCAGGCAAAGTAAATCACCTCCTCCTTGGTGCCCTCATATTCTTGCAGTTTGGTCTGAAGCACCTGTGTGCCCCCATCATACGATGGGTTTCTTGAGGAGAGGGATTATATTTTAATCATTTCTCTATCCTTGGCACTGAGCACGGTGCCTGGCATGATGGAAGTGGTTGATAAACATTAACTAAGCTGAAAAGCAAAAAGTGGCAAGGACATCTCTTGGGGCCACTATAAATCGGCTGTTTCCAACCATGTTTCTTTAACTTAAATGGGGGAAGCTACTGTCATTTCCATGAGCACAGCCCTATTTTTTCCATCGGGTGGAAGATTAAAGCAGGTAGCATATGCATTTCTTTTTGAGAGAGTAACTAATACAAGTATTTTATAAGGACATTAGTTATAAAACTCACCTTTTCTTATTTCCAAACTGCCATTCTGTAAGGAAAAAAACAACATACGTATGTGTATACATATATGTATATGTATGCTTTTTTACCTTGAACACCTTTATTTCAGGTTTTTGCTCCACAGGCAATAGAAATAAAGTGACCGATTATAACACAAAGAATTAGCACAGCTATGACTAGTTTTTGTGGTAAATGTTATACAGCACGTGACACTGACACACTTTCCAGTGTTAGTATATGTGGTATTATTGTAAATTCACTTGAGTTCTGACATTTCATTATGAACTGAAACTTCAGAGATAGCACCATTTTCACTGACACGCACTGAAGATGAAAACACACCCTCTTTTCCTCATCTATCCTTGCCTTGTTCTTTACTAGAAATGGAGACATGGGAAAAAATAAAACCGGAAATGGCAGCAAGCATGCTGAAATCACAACTCAGACACATGACGATAATCCATGACCACTACATCCGTCAACGGTTCACCCCGAGTGGGAGCTCACTTGGACTCAGCCAGCAAAGCGGGGGCAGTCCGAGGGCTGTGTGCAATTGCCAACCCATCCTTTAAATTCAACCTCCTTTTCTCCCACTCAACATATTGGGGCAAAAATATGCAAGGATGGTCTCATTATACAGGCAACTTTCAATCTTCCTTCACTATACTTAAAAGCACTTCATCTTTAAAGCCAATAATACTGCATTTCTTTATTCCTCCTTCTACAATCATGGATCCCTCTAATTTTCCTCTTTCGGTTTTAAGGACTCTTGATTACCTGAGGCCCACCCACACAACCCAAGACAATTTCCCCATCTTAGAGTCAGTTGATGAACAATCTTAATTCCATCTGCAAACCAAATTCTGCTGTGTCATGCAATCTGACATAGTTGCAGGTCCTGAGAATTATCACATGGACATCTTTGGGGGAAGACCTGTTATTCTGTCTACCAAGTGTACTTTGTCACTTGAACCCCAAAGAAAGATTTTTCATGTCCAAAGTCTCTCAGGTCATTAATTAAAAAATATCTAGTATACTAAGGTCACAGGAAATAAAGTGACTTAAAAATAATTTGTATTCCTGTACACTAGTAACACACAATCGAAAAATGAACTTAATACCATTTGCGATAGCATACAAAAATATCAAACACCTAGGAATAAATTAACAAATGGCACACTAAAATCACTGAAAACTATAAAACAGTACCGAGAGAAGATAAAGAAGACCTTTGAAAAAATGGAGAACTGTACTATGCTCATGGATTATAAGAGTCAGTATTGTTAAGATAGCAATATCCCTAAACTGATCTACTGATTCAATCTAGTTGCAATAAAAATGTCAACAAGACGTTTATTAGAAATTGGCAAATTTCTAATGGGTCTAATTCTAAAATGTGCAAAACATTCACAATAGGACATATTTGTCATTTATGGTCAATCGTAATGCAGTTCAGTTGAAAAAAAATTATGAGCTTCTTCTATGTTCCAGTAAGTGGAGTAAAAAAGAGAAAGTGTTTGCATAACGAAATAAGCCAGCTCTGGGTTCAAACCCCAGCTCTTTTATCTATACTTCCCCATTCTCAGCAGCCTATCAGAATCTTCTGGGGAGAAAGCATGTGGATAGTTTGAAAAGGAATTCATGGAAGCTTGAGTACAACTCTCCACTGACCCCATCCCTTATCAACCACCTAGATAGGAAAGCAGTTTTTTAAGTGAATCCTTCAAGTAATGCTATGCTGTTAGGTTTGTAAGAGACCGTGGAGAATACTACATTTACCCAAGCTCATGTTTCAAAAAGGAAAAGAGAGGCCCAAATGGGGCAAAGTGGCTTGCTCGAGATCACACAAATATCAAGGTAAACTATTATTTAGCAAAGTTCGACCAGCCAGGCCTAAATGCCTAAGTTTGAATACAGATCCCAGATCTGCCACCAACCAGCCATGTAACTTGAGGGATAACCTCTGAAATCCAAATCCCTTACCTGAAACCATGGAGGAAAATGACATCAATTTTTTAGAGATACTTTGAGGATTAATAAGATACTTGTAAAGTCCCCAGCAAATTGCTTGACAAAGAGGATACTCAATAATTGTTTCTCTTTTTTCTTTCCCTCTCTGCCCTCTATACTGAGCTGACCTCTCCTTAAATATGTACTCCAACATGTGCATTACTTAAAACTTTTGTTGTATACAGAATTCTATTGTGTTCAGGTTAACCCAAGGAAATGGAGATAACCTGTTAAAAAGATACAAGAGTATCAGGAAGACCACAAAGTCAGTAACTTAGTCAGGCTTGGGGAAACCACCTGAACCAGAAGCCATAAACCTGAAACTAATGTAACATTGTGGGTCAACTACACTTAGAAACAAAACAAAACAAAACCACCTTTCTTTTTCATATCTCTTCTCTGCTGGTTTCTGCATCTGCTCCCTCCGCCCCTCTCTTCTGCTTCTTAATAAATATGGTAACAGAAGATGGAAATTCTACAATTGACTTCTTCCATTTACCAGCCCAGACTCAATCATATTATCTTAGTCCCAACTCCAGATTCCTGGAAAAAAGGATTTGTTTGGCTAGCGGTAGGGTGGACCAGTAGAGTCATGTAGTACAAAATGGCTGCCAGGGCCCCACCACTCATGGTGAAAAGAACAGTTATAGGGGTTATGTTAGGTTTGGCAGAGACTCCTAAAACTCTACTACAATATGCTAGTAACCTTTTGGTAGATATGTGAGAAGAATCCTTGTCCCTATATGAAAGACTTCCATCTTAACATATAGCTTAGAGAGGTATTGCCACAATGGCAATGTCCTGTTTACGAGTGTTGGTACACTGAAGATTTAGACTTTATCCATTTCTAAAACTCCCTGTTGATTTTTTAAATATCCAGAGCCATGGCCATAGAACACATTTTCTCAAGACTCTCCTTGACTTAGTCATGAGAAAGGTGAGATCAGATACTCTTGCCCTGAAAACCTAGGCTTATGGAAAAACTTCTCAAGAGAATCAGCTCATTTCAGCATAGGACTGGCTCTAAAATAAGAGGTCTCTTTGATGGAGTTGCTATGAAAAGCTGCCATGAAATGTACTATATCAAGAAAAATATTTGCTTAATATTTTTATGTTATTCAATAGCTATTCTCAGAGTCCAGTTTTTAGAAACTCTCCAGCTCAGCACTCTGTTTTTCTGCTTATATACATGACTGCATTCTAATGAATGAATTACATATGAGCTAATTATAGAAAACCAAATTTTTTTTTGCAGGATTTAGCATGGTCCTTTACTGGCAAAACCAATCACCTCTCCAAGTTTTAGATTTCATTAATTTTCTCCTTAATTAAAACCATCAATTTTAGTGGAAAATTAAATAAACCACACATTTTTATAATAGATGTAAGCTTAGGCTATGCAAATACCCAAGAGTCATGCATTACTTCAAGTACTTCCTCGGTTCATCACCAGTAAAACACAACACAACAAAACAAAACACTTAACACAAGTCTCCTTTATCCCAAATGATGGCAGTTCTGTTTTGGAGATTTATTAATAGTAAGCAGAAAAATACTGCTCAGAAGTTTTAAGCTCACTTCTTAACTAGGCCATTCTTATCCATAGGCTCTCGGCATGTTAGGAAAAACCTGAATTGGTTGAAATTGCAAAGGATGTGTATCTAAGGTACAGATTGTTGCCAACTTAGAAATACGGACACTGTTGAGGTCAAGCTCGAAGCCTCACATTGTCATGGGGATGTGTGAGGATGCAGGGCTGGATGTGAAGAGAGTTACATAAAAGAAGCAGGATCCATGCCCCTTGCTTTTGCTTTGCATAGTGAAGTGAAAAGCCCACATAAGAGATTGTGCGTGTTCCCCATTTTTCCAGACTGGATCAACCCAGAAGACTCTATGAATTCACTGCTTCCTTTCTTTTCTGTTAGCTCCTCCTTGGAGAGCATCTACAGTCCTATCAAAGAGAGAAGTGATTTCAAGCAAATCCACTCTAAGATGTGAACTTATAATGGCTGCTGAGCACACAGCCCTTCTTCCCAACATACTATTGAGAGATGAGCAGTTAAAGGCTTGTGCAGAGGGATCTGGTAGGCTGTATATATATCAACTCTTTTTCCCTAATGTGCAAACCTTTATCTTTAGGAATTTAACTTGAGAATGTTTGCTTGAGTGTATCAGAGTTTTTACTGTAACACTGTTTTTAAAAGGAGATAAAAACTAAGAACAAAGCTAGGAGTCCATAATTAGGGCAATAGCTAAATAAATTATAATACATCAATATGATGGAGTTTTAAGTGGTCAGTAAAAAGAATGCAGTACAACTATGTGTTAGAACATGGGAAATGTCCACAACACTTTTCATAAATAAAAAAAGCAAAAACAGTACATATACTATGTAATTAAAACAAACAATATATTTCTGTGGACTGATATTACACATACACACACAGATCCAAAAAGGTTATGCAACAAACTTAACAGCAAAAAGTGGTAGGTCGACTACGGATAGTAATAAAACTTTTTACTTCATATACTCCAATATTGTTTAAATTTCCTACCATTAGAAGACATTATTTTATAATTAAAAAAATAAACATGGTTAGGTACAGAATTTCAGTTTGGAATGATTAAAAAGTTCTGGAGATTGATGGTGCTGATGTGTGCACGACAATGTAAATGTGTTAATGCCACTGAATAACACACTTAAAAATGGTTGAGATGGTAAACATATGTTACGTATATCTTACTACAATAAAAATAATATGGTGTTCACACCTGTCATAATGGCTAACATTAACAACTCAGGCAACAACAGATGTTGGCAAGGATGCGGAGAAAGAGGATCTCTTTTGCACTGCTGGGGGGAATGCAAACTGGTGCAGCCATTCTGGAAAAGAGCATGGAGGTTCCTCAAAAAATTAAAAATAGAACTACTCTATGACCCAGCAATTGCACTACTAGGTATTTATCCAACGGATACAGGTGTGCTGTTTAGAAGGGGCACATGCGCCCCAATGTTTATAGCAGCACTATCAACAATAGCCAAAGTATGGAAAGAGCCCAAATGTCCATCGATGGATGAATGGGTAGAGAAGATGTGATATACATATATACAATGGAGTATTACTTGGCAATCAAAAAGAATGACATCTTGCCATCTGCAACTATGTGGATGGAACTAGAGGGTATTATGCTAAGTGAAATTAGTCAGAGAAAGACAAAAATCATATGACTTCACTCCTATGAGGACTTTAAGATACAAAACATATTTTTTTATATCATCTTAAGTTTTACGATGAACATAAGGGAAGGGAAGCAAAAATAATATAAAAACAGGTAGAGGGACAAAACATAAACTGTTAAATATAAAGAACAAACAGAGGGTTGCCGAAGGGGTTGTGGGAGGGGGGATAAGCTAAATGGGTAATGGGCATTAAAGAATCTACTCCTGATATCATTATTGCACTCTATGCTAACTTGGATGGAAATTTAAAAAAAAAATAAAAAAAGTAATATGGTAGACTTCTTAAGGGCATCTCCATTACATAAGAAGTAGGCAGTTGTGTGGCCTTAAAAACAAGGGTGGTAAGTGACCCTGAACCTGTTTGTAAAGCACCCTGGATATAGTGCCAATGAATTAGAAGGGATAGGGTCTCTAGAGCAACAGATGATGTCCTCCAGCAATTAGGAAAGGACATAGGTTGCCTTTAGTTGTGAGAATGATGGGAGGGTTCCCTCTGGTAAAGTAGATATTTAGGGGGAGGCACTTCTTAATATTTCTTAAGTCATATCATCATGACCACACCCCCTTCCCCACATCAGTGATGACTTCTTCTCTTCAAGCGGAGTGTGATGAGAATAATGTAATATGTTAATGCCTTTGTATACAGCTGCCTAAACATTTATCTTACGAGACCTGTGCCAGAATGTCTTAAGAGGCTACATTACATTTGCAACCATTTAATTGTATGAAGTTGTAACTTTCAAGCCTGCATATGCCACATTTGACACGAATCGGTTACCATTATTATAAGATAGAAAGAAATAAGAGTCCAAGGCAAATTTATACTTACACTATCAAAGAGCATCTTTAATTTTAAGTGACCCAGTCAATAAACATTTATTGAGTGCCTACTGTATGAACTAGGAAGGCATACAAAGAAGTATGTGGTGCATTTCAGTACAATGCAAGTGCCTAAGTTTAAGGTGCTTACACCTTTAGAGGAAATAACTAATGCACAAAGGAGTGGACTGAATTCCCAGTTGAACTGAACAGAATTGGGTTGAGTTGTATTAGATTGATTTAGACTGAATTGGATACTTTCTGGTTTGATACAACACACATTTAACACCTGCTAAAATACCCCACTGAGCAAGGTAGTGACGATTTGAAAAGGAGAATCAAATGTTAATAAAACTTGCTCTCTCTCCTCCAAGATTCACAACTGAAGAGCCAGCAAGAAAGAACTAACCAAAATGCAGGTCATGCTGTAACAATGATATAATAAACTTACCAACATATATTGTGAAGGGGACTGAATTCCATCTGTGGTGATCACACATAAAAGAGGTGAACATGGGAAAAGAATGGGGTGGCGGGTGGGATATTTAGGTTGTGAGAACAGCTTGAGCAAAGGCCTGGAGCAGGGAATGTGCCAGAGTGTTCAGGGAACCAAGAGTGGTTCATTTCATCTGGAGCACAGCATGTAGTAGAGAGGACAAGACTCTCTGCAGGAGATAAATTAGGGGAAGGAGACTTGCCAGAACCTTGAGGCACTTGTGAGGAATCACCGAGTCCAGGGGCTGCAGAAGTTGGAGGGAACTTAGTGATCTACTAGCAGAGTTTTCATCTACAGGAAGCCATCACCTCTCCCCCAGGTTATGGCACCAGTTTTTAACTTTTCTTTCCAGTCGTGCTCTGACCTCCTCTTATCCTTCCCCCACATACCAAGAGTGGTCTTTTGGAGACTGCAAATCAAATTGTGTCACATTTCTGCCCAGAATCTTTCCTTTGTTTCCCTCTCTCTTAAAGGAAGTTCAAAATGTTAACATGACCTCAAGGCCATGCAGGGTAGGGACTCTGCCTCTCTGGCCTCATCTTGTACAAAGGCATCCCATCTCTCCCATAATGCTTCAGTCCACCTGAACTACTCCTCTTGATCCCAGACTACTCTGCAGTATCTCTGTGACAATTACAATCCTGGAAAAAGAGCAAGTGGTCAATACATAGATATAGAATAAAGTAGGTAATGCATAAATGAATGAATGAATCAATTGCCTCTACAAGATTCATCTCAAGTATAATTAATCCCTTATGGAAATCCTAGAGGGGCAAGAGAGTACCCATTCTTCCTGGAGAGCAAAAGACAAATGGGCACAGATAGAAAAAGATCCTGAGGAAGGTGGGGGGGGGGCTTTAGAGCAGGAACAGGGGTATCACTAAACTGACCTTCCATGGAGTTCAGATTGGGCAAGAGGGGTCAGGAGGTGGATATAGCCTCAGAGCACAGCGAAGGCTGACCGGGATCCAAGGGAGTGTGAGAGACACGTGTTCATGAGATTGTGAGTGAAGAGGGATTCGGAAAATCATCATCACAGGAGAGAAGACCTGCTTGAGGCTGGACTGCCATGTGGACACGTTGGAGAAGGAAGTCATAGGAATCAAGGTCAATAAATTGTTGGACCAACAGTTGAGATCACCAAGGATGATAGCTCATCCCTGTATCCTTTTAATGATATGTTTAATTGTAATCCCGCATTTTCTGGTGGCTATGTGCTATTGTTTATTTTCTACCACAACAAACTAGATCATAATCTCCCAGGGCAGGGACCAGGTATGTTTCAGTGTAATACCTAGTGTCTGTCATAGTCAGAGATGTTCAATAAATATTTGGAGAATAAGTGAATGATTGAATGAATGAATGCCTACCTGCACATCACTCCCTCTCCACTATCCTTTTCAATTTGAAGGTGACCTTGCTTATAGTAGTTGTGTGGTATGGGTGTAAAAACCCTGGATAGTGGAGGGACATAGCTGTGAAAACAGAGTTTTAGCAAGCTGTTAAACTCTAGATTATGTACAGTTGTTTGTATTTTCCTTTAGTTGTTTAATTTGTTCTCTCCACTCTGAAAGTGTGTGTACTTCAAGAGCAAGAGCCAAGTCCTATGTAATACTTCATTTCTATCCTCAGGGTATCCAACATAACGCTGGAAAAATAATAAGCAGATAGTTAGCAACCTTGAGAGGAGGTTTCTAGTTAAACAGACTTTTGTGGTCACGCAGACATGCCTCTATCAGTGATCTTTGTTCTTACTCAGTTTTCTCATCTGCAAAATAAGGACAAAAACCAGCATATAGTTTGTAGGGTTGATGTACAGCTTAAATGTGATAATGCATAAAACCTTTACCGGTGCCATGCACTTTGCACTCCATAACTGGTAGCTAAAGATTAAAAAAAAAACTATCTGTTGTTTGGACTGTATAAGCTGCAGATGTGTTTAGAGTTTGCCATTGTTTCCAACAGTGACACTCTCATGCTCTTCTTGGAACCATTGCTAATAGGAACATTCTCTTTCCTGGTTTGCTTCAGCAGCAGTGATTCTTGACCCCAGGGCTATTCTTCCTCAAAGGCAGGTAGGTCTGCCTGCTCTCTCAGGGGGGCTCATGATGGCAGGGGCTGACCTGGGTGCACGGCCCCATGCTGCCCTCTGGCGGCAGGACTGTGGGCTGCCCCTTTCCTACTTTGCACTTTGCCAGTACTATACTGATGCTAAGGTACCAATAAACTATAGAAAGAGACACCCTTAAGGAGATTCTGAGATTACAAGTAGCGTGAGGGGGTGCAATGCACTGACTGTTCAGTGTTTCCTAGTTCCTCTTATTGCCGTGTGCCCACCTCCACTCAGGGGATGGTGATAAAGAGGTACAATTTGCCCTAAGGAGAACTTAATATCCTCAAGAGTTCTATGATCTTGAGGCTCAGTTGAGGTGATTCAGAGACTGTGAGAGTGACACTGTCTATCATAAGATCACATAGCTAAACTATAACTTTGGACTTCTTAAGTTTTAACATGACGGCCACCTGCCAGATCACTTTTGCTTGTAATGAAAAAGTCAAGGTGCTCACCATAAAATGTAACTTCTTCTAGGAAGCCTTCAGCATTGCCTCAGTTGTAATTAATCTAAATGGCCACAGGAGACCCGAAAGCCATATTCATTTCTTCCCTTTCCCTCATCTTCATGTCCAATACATAAGCAGACCCTTTGGTTTTCCATATTACATATGCTATTCTGCATGTCATCTGGTACTGCACAGCACCATTCACCACCTGTGGCCTAGACCACTACAGCTGTCTGCTAATGGCTTTCTGCTTTCTCTCTCTTCCCGTCAGCTGAAACGAGCTGCAGTCAGCTCACAGATGAGCCCCGCTTAAGACCCTTCTCATTGCATTTGCAGTAAAGCAGCGCTTCACCAAGGTCTACACATCTCCGTGGGACTCCAGTCTCATCACATACCTGTGCCTTCTCGGTTGTGCACATTCCTACCAACCTGATCCCTCTTCAACGCCTCCAAGGTTGCCTTTGTCCTTGCTGGTGTCTCTCTGCCTGGAACACTCTTCCCTGTATTGCTCTCGTGGCTGGCTCTTTCTCTTCCTTCCTCTCAGCTTAGATGTCACCTCCTAGGCCTGCAGTAATCACCCTACCTAAAGCTGCCTTTCTCCCCACTGTTCTCCTTCTCTCATTATTCTCGGTCATGTCTCTCCTAACTTTCTTCATAGCGGTGATCACTACTTGAAATTGTCTTTTTTATTTGTTTAAGGAACGCTCTCCATTAGCAGTAACTTCCAGGACAGCAGAGTACTGGCTTTCCCACTGCTGTATTCTGAGTGTCTCATACATAATGGATGCTCAAAAAAAGTGCTTGTTGTGAGGAGAACAGCACTTTATATCTTACGGCATTGGCTAACTTTCCACAACTTGCAGCTGCTTCCCTGCCGTGTCCAACCACATGGAATCATCCTCATCAGGATGGGCTCTTGTGTTGCTTGAATGAGTGAATGAGCACGTCTAAGGGATCTCATTTTCCCCATAGCATTCTCTGTGTGCATGTTTATACATATGTAGACCAAATTTTGTATATTTATACAAAATCACATATCTTCTTCCATGTAATTTACAACAGTCAGTGAATTTGTATTCCTTCTCTTATTCATCACTGTGAGCCATAGTAACAAAATTTAACAGTAGTAAATGCCATCCTGTTACATTAATACAAACTTGATATGTTTATTTGGTGATGGTTTCTCCCCAAAAGGAGGCACTCAGGAATTATTTCCAAGAAAAATAATTGAATAGGGAAAGAGACAGCAGTTGCCATTAAAATTAAAACCAGAAATCATTTTGTGTGTGTGATTCTTCTCTGGTTCCACCTCCAGCCATGACTGGAAACAGGCCCTTAAGGGTGAGTAATAGGAATGCATGTCACAAGAGTCAGAAATAATGAACCAATATCTCAGAAACGCAGCCACCAACAGCAAGAAGGCTGAGTGTGAAAATACGCACATGTGAAAAAATAAACGTCCAGTAATGAAATACTCAGGCCCATCATAAAGTGTACACCCAGCGTCATGTCTTACTTTTGACTCAGCAACAATAATCTGGTCCCACCAGAGTGAAATTTCGGTCTGATCTGGTCCATGGTGCTGAGTCACCTGCCTGGGGGAAGCTGTAGACATTTGGCATTTTCGAAGGCAGCAGCAAGCTAGCAGAATTAAAGTCTGGTTCACTAAGCACTCAACAGCTGATTTGCCCGGCTCTCTCGAGAGCAGACCCGCTTTCTCAAATGCACACTATTCACTCCCTCTGCACCATCTCGCTTCTATCTGTTCACTCTTCTGGGTGGCATATGCCCAGTGGACAGAAGGTCAACTGACAGGGGAGGGAATGAGAATAAATGACATTCTCCTAGATTGGTTCATCGCTTCGAACCAGCCTATTGGTTAGCCTATTGGTTACACTAGGGTTTCATCTCCAGGGGCTTCTATTTGGAGTAAAAAGTATGTATGTTGGCTTTGACGAGAGCCAAATCCTTCTTTTTGCCTCCATTCTTTTTTAACTTTTCATTTAAATGTCTGCTGTTTGATATGTGAGAAACATATACTTTCTTATTCAAGATTTGAATGTCTTAGGAAAACCTGTTTCAAAGACTCTTTGGGGAAGGGGGTGGCTAATCACAAGGAAACGTCAAAGTTAATGATCACATGGCCTAACATGTTGACTGTATACAAGACTTCGAAAAGGGGTTTTTATCAAAAGACACATCAGGCCGGGACTTTTATTCAGATGACCTAACTTTCCCCTTCAAGAATGATGGGCCACAGAAAGTTTATTTGCTGTGGTCTGTGTTTACTGAAGAGGAGAATCTAACAAGTAAGATGGGGTTCAGTTTCAGATGACAAAGCTCTAAAATGGCTTCGGTTGAGGGGCAAAGCTCACAAACTCTGGCCCCAGCAGAGTTCAGAGAATAGGCAGATGGATTGATACAATCGGAAAAATACCTATTTATCAAAGATGTTTCCTTCCAAGCTACATTTCACACAACAGCTTTGCAAAATGCCTTCATCCCACAGTCTAACAATCTGGACCAGAAAAAGTTTTCAGCAAAAGTCAAGAATGATCTGTATAAAAGGCTAAGTAGTGGAAAAAACAGCGTGTGCTATGAGTCAGACTTCTTACCAACTAAACACACCTCTGTCACATGTTACCTCATAAATTTGGGGAATTTCTTTCTTCTGACTAAGCCTCCATTTTCTTGGTGACAAAATGTGGATGAAACCTTCCTGACCGTCCCATATCTCTCACTTAAGTGGTTGTGAAGTTCAAGTAAAATGAAAGCTATTTGAAAATGATAAAGGATTAAAAAAATCTGATACAATGATGAATGTGGTGATGATGGTGTTCATGGTAACCTGGCTGCTGTTTGGGTATCCAAGGGTATGGCTACTCAGGTCTCTGCCCAAAACCACTAAAAGCAATGATCTGAGGGAGCCAGATACTTTGTGACACTGGAGAACAGGCAAGCGGCTTCAGCCACAGGTGTAATTCTTAGTAGGTACTCAAACCCAAGGAAACAAGAATCATCCAGGTTTCAACGCAGCACCACGGATTGTCCAGAATGTGTCACTACTAAAATGACAGCCCTTCTGAGTACATTGGGTTAAAAGGCAATGTAGTGACACAGGCTTGGGTTAGAATCTCACGTCTACTCCCAGCTAGTTGGGTAATCTTTGACAGGTAGCTTCATATGTGACTTTTAACTTTTTGATTTAATTTGATTTTGTTTTATGTTTTATTTATTTTTGAGAGGGTGTAAGTGAGGAAGGGCCAGAGGGCAGGGGGGGCAGGGGGCAGAGGATCTGAAGTGGACTCTGCAGACAGCAGTGAGCCCAATGTGGACCTTGAACTCATGAACCAAGAGATGATGACCTGAGCCAAAGTCGAATGCTCAACCCAATGAGCCACCCAGGTGCCCACTAATTTTTTTTTTTTTACTTTTTAAATTAACAGATAGTGAAATTGACTTTGTTTTGGTGCCCAGTTCTTTGAATTTTGACACATACATAGATTCGTGAAGCCAACA
This sequence comes from Neofelis nebulosa, assembly GCF_028018385.1. Taxonomy (NCBI): domain Eukaryota; kingdom Metazoa; phylum Chordata; class Mammalia; order Carnivora; family Felidae; genus Neofelis; species Neofelis nebulosa. The sequence continues at coordinate 120,748,084 of NC_080782.1, read as the reverse complement.
CTACTATTAGGTTATCAAACAATTCTATCATTTCCTAAAACTTCCACTGGCTTTTCCTTTGTTTTGTTGTTTTTAATTTTTTTAATGTTTAATTTTATTTTTGAGAGAGGAGAGAGAGAGAGAGAGAGAGAGAGAGAGAGAGAGAGAGAGAGAGAGAACATGAGTAGAGGAGGAGAAGAGAGAGAAGGAGACAGAATCTGAAGCAGGCTCCAGGCTCTGAGCTGTCAGCAAGAGCCCAACACAGGCTCAAGTTCACAAACTGCAAGACCATGACCTGAGCCGAAGTCAGATACTTAACCAACTGAGCCACCCAAGTGCCCCACACAGGCTTTCCCTTTGTAATTACATCCTCCTGCCACTCAGAATCCATGGTGATCACTGAGCTGGTTCTCCACTACCAGAATTTTGTCTTTTAAAAAAGGTCATGGAATTAGAATCAGATAGTAGTAACCTTTTGAAACTTGTTTATTTCACTCAGCATAATGCCTTTGAAAGTCTCTAAGCTGTTGCCTATGTTAACAGCTTGTTCCTTTTAAATGCTGATCCTTTTAAATACTTCCATCATATGGATGTACCACAATCTGTTTATCCATTTATTTGTTGAAGGGCATTTGGGTAGTTTCAAGTTTTGGGAGGCGATGAATAGAGCTGCTGTAAAAACATTTACGTACAGGTTTTTGGGTGGACATATGTTTTTTTTCTCTAGAGGATGAAAGGTTAGTTACCTTTTTCATATGTTAGGGCCACATAATACATATTTTAGCTTTGTGGACCATATAGTCCTGTGTCAACTAGTGTGAAAGCAGGAACCAATAATATGTAAAGAATTAGTGTGGCTGTGTGCAGGACTTGGTCTGCTGGCCATAGTTCATCAATTCCTGCTGTGTTGTACATACCCAGGGATAGCTGGCTCATATGATAGGCATATTTTTAACTCGCTAATAAAATGCCACATTGTTTTTCAGAGTGGCTATGTTATTTTGCATAACCACCAGCAATGCATAAGTACTCCACTTGTTCCCCATCCTCACCAGCACTTGGTATCGTCAGTATCTTTAATCTTAGCATTCTAACAGATGTGCAGTGATATTTCATGGCAGCATTAATCTGCATTTTCCTAATGGCTAATAATGTTCAACATCTTTTCATTCTTATTGGCCATCTTTATAGTCTCTCCTATCATGTTTGATCAAGTCTTTTGCCTACTTTTCAACTGGATAGGTAGTTCTCTTACTGTTGAACTTTGAGATTTCTTTATATATTCTGAACTAATTTTTAATTATATTTTTATTGATATATTATTATATTATATAAATATATTATTTATATTTTTATATTATATATATTTATATTTTTGAATATATTATTTGCAACTATTTGCTTTCAGTCTGTGTTTTATTCTTTTCAATCTTCTAATAGTGTCTTTTGTAGAGGAAGTTTTCTAACTCTGAGGAACTCCAAGTGTTTTCTTTAATGGATTTTGCTTCTGGTGTTTTTTTCTAGGATCTCTTTGCCTCATGAAGATTTTCTCCCATGGTTTCTTCTCAACATTTTGAAGCTCTATATTTTGTATTTGTATCTATGTAAATGGATATGACCCTTTTAAATATTTTGTATACAGTGTAAGGTTTAGGTTAAGGGTTTATTCTTAAGTTTATATAAACCTCAAATGGTTTATTCGAACTAATGTTGTTTAACAGATTGTTTTTCCATTTAATTGCCTTCATAGCTTTGGCAAAAATGAACTGGCCAATTGAAATGTGGTATCCTGGGACACATAATAGGATATTAGTGGGAAAACTGCTATAAAATCTAATCACGTCTAAAGTCCAGTTAACAGTATTGTGTCAATGTTAATTTCTTATTTTTGCAAAATATACCATGGAAATGTAAGGTGTTAACAGGAGGAGAAACTGGAGGAAGGCATATAGGAATTCTGTATTATCTTTGGAACTTTTCTATAAATCTAAAACTATTCCCAAATAAAAAAATTTAAAAAAATGAATTGGCCACATTTGTGTGGACCTATTTATAGACTCTCCATTCTGTTCCACTGATCTGTGTCCCTATCCCTGCACCAATCCCACAATATCTTGATTACTGTGGTAGCTTCATGGTTACTGAGCAATTTACAAACTTATGAATCTCCCCTACAAAGTAGAAGTTCTGCAAGGATAGGAATATGGGCAGAGGTTGGGTCCTTCTGATTTATTACTGTGTGGCACGTGGCAAATGCTGAATAAATTCTTTTCTCAAGTGAATTAAAAAATGAACCTTCGTGACTGGCTGAATCACACATCTGAATCAGTGATTTTGCTTCCATGGGTCTGTCAAGCCATTGGGAATTTCAAGTAGAGAGCTGAGTAAATACGGAGGGCTCTCAGGAGATGTGAGAGATGGCTATCAATGAGTTACACTGGGTTTACTTTGCTACTTCTCACCCACCCTCCAAATATCTTTCCATTGTGTATCTGTTTTTTTGTTTTCTTTTGTTTTGTTTTTGTCCTATGGGGTTTGCAACCTTACTATTAAAGAGTTCTGGGTCAAATTATGCCAAGACCTTAACATGCCCACTTGGGAGATGATGTGGGTTAAGCTCTTAGCACAGAGACCAGAGCAGGGTATGTGTTCAGCAAGTATTAGCCTTAACTACGATTTTTAATCATTAAAAAGTCAGATTTGAATATTTTACTTGACCCCCTAATTATTTTATTCGTTCATTCATAAAATATTTATCCATTTACAGAATTGATAGCTTTTAAACTATAATCCAGGAATTTTTCTAGGAGCTAAAGATACAACAAATAGGGAAGATATGATCCTTCCCTCAAGAATAAATTATTTGGGACACCTGGTGGCTCAGTCGGTTAAGCATCCGACTTTGGCTCAGGTCATGATCTCGCAGTTCTTGGGTTTGAGCCCCAAGTCGGGCTCTGTGTTGACAGCTTCGGATTCTGTGTCTCCTTCTCTCTCTGCCCCTTCCCTGCTCATACTCTGTCTCTGTCTCTCAAAAATAAATTAAAAAAAAAAAAAACATCGGAGAATTAGATGAATGAACATTCTGACCAATTTACTCTACATGTCCAAACCTAATGCGCTATGAAGACTTTGACTCATACAGGTTATACATCTGATTTATAAAGTCTTTTAAAGAAACTGTGTCCAGAGAGTGACAAAGTAGATCTGTGCTCATTTTCATACCTGTAATGATTGGTTTGTGATTTCCAAGTATGTAAGAAATATGAAAGAGGCAAGAGCTAACTCTGGAAGGGCTGATGAGGGGACCAAGCAGAAACGGATACAGGTGGTCTTCAGAGCTCTTGTAGCTCCAGGATGTGATTGCTGTTTCTTTACCCATTCAAATATGCAGAATGATTCAGTAATACACACACACACACACACACACACACACACATAAATGTAATTAATGACTTTGACTTTTATCATGTCTTCAACTCTCAAAAAATGGGGGAGGGAGAAGTATTGAGTGAATATCTTACCATCTGGGGGAAATTATTTTTAAGTCTCACATTAGGTAGCTTAAGGAAGTCCCCTTATTCAAAACTCCTTGCTCATTCTGCATCATCCAAACTTCCCATACCTGCACCACTGGGTTCACATTCATTAGCCTCTGTAATGGTCATCTAATAACACAAAGAGGCTCTTCAGTCTCCTGCTTCTGATTCAATCAGGCAGCAAGTAAACACTTGTGATTTCTGTTTTTGTTATCCCCATTGGCCAGAAAGAAATGGGAGTTATGTACTAAAGGAAGCTAATTAGACATTTTCCTCTTTTCACTATGCGTTGCATCTTGAATACTTTGATTTCAGTTAAACTACATCCTTAGCTAATTAACAGCAAAACAATTAAGAAACTGTGTTAGCTGTTGAAAATAAACAGTTTTCCAGCAAAACCAACTCATTACACATAGGCAACCATGGTGTTTGAAACCAATTTCCTGCAAAGACTAATAGCACAAACTGCTTTTTCTGAGTATTTGCCTCAGACATGTATCTAATTCTGTTTACAGTGATAAAAATCTTCCTGGTAGAACATCCCTCTGATCCTGTAAACTCACAAGAAACATGGCAAACTGACTGATCTACATCATTCCTGTGCACTAAATGGAAACATTCAGCCCATCTCATCAGATCCAGGATCAACATATCCATTAAGGTTTCTCACTATCATGGATGTTACACTTTACATACTTTACATAATTTGAAAATAAATCATGTCACTTTGGAAGTTTTTACAGATAAACACAGCAATCTTGGGAGCACGGTGCTAATATTTAATCAAGTTCCACAGAGTAATACTACTCTGTATAGTGTCTTACTGTAAATACCACTTGTCTTCTTTGTATTACCCCAGAAAAAAAAACCTAACTTTAAATACATACTGGTACACAGAAATTATACATTCAACATCCCTCACACTCAGCCATATTTTCAGCTGGCTAATGTTTAATTTTCAAACTGCATTGGTCAAAACTCCCTCTTTTTATTTGTGGGTATAGGAAGGGCAACTGTCCATTGGCCATAGATGATGGATAATACCTGCTTTGCTGCAAGGAAATTTATGTTAGTCAAGGTATAGTCACAACACTGAAAAATAAGTTAGCTACTAGGCACCAGAGAGCTACCATGTGAAGATGAAGTCTCCATTAAAAAAACAAACTCTGCTGAACACTACGATTGGTTGCTAGATAAGAAAACTAGCTAACTGGGTGGTTGGTTGGTTAATTCATTAAATTATTTTTTCAACATTTACTTATTGAGCACCGTATGCCAGGCACTGAGCCAGGTGCTTGTATGTGATAGGCAGCCAAAGGCTGACCCAAATAAAAATGACCCCCCACCTAGGGATGAAATCCATATTTACTTCTATGGTCACTCAGTTATTTGGCAGACACAAACTGAACTCTTGTTCTGTGCTCAGCACTGTATTTGTGTTTAGATAAGGGAAAACAGTAGCTAACAACCATTATGCACTTACTGTATCTTATGCTGTAGTGTTCACATGTATCAAAGTATTTAATCCTCTGGGAAAATATCCACCTATAGGGTAGGTATGTTCTTGATATCCACTTTGCTGATGAGGAAATGTGGCACAGTAAGGTGCCCAAGGCCACACTAACAGTGAGTTGTGGGTCTAGGATTTGAATGTGGGCGGTGTGGTTCTACAACCCACCACAGAGTCTAATTGTAGTACAGAGAAGACAGAAAGCCAAGTTCCTGTTCTACAAGACCTTAATGTTTATATGGGCAGCCAACATTTACTAACACAACATAAGTAAAAGGTATTTTCAAAGTCGTGTGTGCATAACTGTGGTTGTGGTTTTTAACACAGTTACGAAGGGATGCGGTATAAGGTGTGGTCACGTGGGACAGGACAGGTCCTAGAAAGCTCCGTAGCAATGAGGGGCACAGGCTTCAGAACCAGGGAGTCATGGGTTCAAATGATGCTCCACCACCTTTTTATGTCTCACGTCCTCATCTATAATACAGATGCGGGGTGCATGTTCACCAAGGGCTCTTTTGAAGATCAAATGTAATAATATATGTAAATCCTGGTACACAGTAAACACTCAAAAGATGTTATCTCTTCTTGAGGTGGAAGATTGTCAGATGGACCTTAGCAATTTTCATGTGTACAGACTGGCACAGAAAAGGCATGCAAGTCGGGGGAGGTGGGCAATATGCACAGAGACTCAAAATTAGAAATAAGCAGACATTGTCTAACTCGACCTAGTACGCTCCTTTCCTCCTTTTCATTCTTGGCTCCCCCAATCATTCTGGATATCCTGGATCCTCAACAACAAAATTAAAGACGTGGTGATGATAATATGTACACACATACATACGCACGCACACAGAGCAACAGTAACGCACCCAAACCTCTACTTGAGGACTTGACAATTTAATACTGACTAAGCCAGACCATGTTTTGCCTAAGCACCCCTCTAGCAGATACGGAAGCCCTCATGAAAGCCTATATAAAGTGAATTTCAGGTTAGTAATGTTGAGTAATTCACTGGCTCATTGTGCAAGCTGGTACCCTCATTTTCAGAAAGAATGGAAGTGGTTTCCAGTCCAATTAAGCTATCAGTTGATAGTATTTGTTGAATGTTTACTCCATGCCTAATACTGCTCTTGGTTCTTTCCTTCTTCCTAGATAATAGGCAGACATTGCAAGACTCTGGTTGATTGCCCATGAATGTGGATTGTGGAATGCCTAATACAGCAAATACTGGCTGGGACCAGTGAAACAGAATACCTGCTCTCTTAGGTACCTTTTACAAAATGGAACTGGAGGTACAATAGGTACATATATTATAGCCATGCCTTCTAAGCAAATGTTTCCCCCATGAGATCTGATTATTTCAAATGGGTAGAATTTCTTTTATTTTGCTTTTAAATATTTTTCATTGTTTTCCAGTGCCCAACTTATGGTAGAAATGGGAGCTTATAATTGCCAGACAAAAAGGATGCAGATGTCACTTAAGAGAGGATATTTAGCAAATATTAATGAGAAACATTTGGGATCTATTTAGGGAAGGCTATAAGCTTCTGACGGAGTCAAGAGTATTGGATACGTTTTCAAATAATATATTTTCTAGGAACTGGAGTACACCATTGTGCTGATAGGCTGTCACACCATGTCATCACTTTCCATTAACCTCAATTATGTAAGATTACAGTATTTGCTATAAGCAACTGGCACATTTAAACCCAATTTTTAATGCTGAGATCTCGAATGTGGTTCATTCATGGGGCATTTCAACAATGCATTATGAATGTAGGGAACACTGAATAGAAGACAAACTTTAAAGGGCAGCTGGATGGCTTAGTCGGTTGAGCTTGAGACTTGGGCTCAGGTCATGATCTCGTGGTTCTTGAGTTCAAGCCCCGCATGGGGCTCGCTGCTGTCAGCCTGCCAGTGCAAAGCCTGCTTTGGATTCTCTGTCCCTCTCTCTCTCTCTGCCCCTCCCCCACTTGCAACCTCCCCCAAAATAAATATTTTTTTTTAAAAAGACACATTTTAAGTGAAATGGGAAACAGAGCAGAGGCTCTAGAGTTGGAAGAGATTTTACAGGACATCCAGCGCAACCTTTTGCATTAGCCTTTATGCAACGTCTCTCCACAGCACATTTTTCAGTTCCTATTATCAAAAGTTTTCCCAGAGTGGGAACTTCTGGTCCTTTCATAAAGTCCCAGAAATTGCTTTCACTGAGCTCTACTGAAGAGTATCTTTATAACAACAGTGTTTGTCTTCTTAGACTCAGCTCTGCTTGATGTTGGAGGCCTCGTCCTGAAGAATGAACATAAGTACATTGATGTTGATAGAAATACAGAAGAGTGATGATAATAAATAGTGTTTGGTTATAAACACTGTGTTGGATCCCGTACATGATGGAAAGCAGGTAGAGTTCCTGACTGGGAGCATCTAATCAGATGTGATGAGTTTTGTCTCAAAGAGGTTAAGATGGATGATATGCTATCAACGCTGGAGATTTCCCAATGCTTTCTTGATTCTGTGTTGCAAAAACTCAAGTAAATATGTTTGTCTTTAGTTATTTACTTGGAGTGTTCAACATGATTGATATTTTTGCCACATACAGAACGGAGCTGAAGCCACTACGACCCAGCTTGATACTTCTTAGGCTTTCAGTAGGAATCAATTAACATGTTTATTATCCTCAGATTTAAAATCAAATTATAACTTGAACCATTCCTGTTCAACTGCTCTTCAGGTGAAGAGCCACCATGCAGACCAACCACTCTTCACATTTTCTGGAGAAATCAAGCTCTAGATTGACTGGGTATATCAAAGCACACAGTTTCCTTTGCACAGAACTCAGAGATAGCCACTAATGTCCAAGAAAGGGAACATTCAGGGTGAGAAGGGCTTTAATGTCAGACCCATTTGGGGTTAGGGCACAGTCACTGGGTGACCTGAGTCTCATTTTCCTTATCTTGGAGTCCCATTCTTACGGAGTAGTGATACCTAAATACATTCAGGTATGTGAAGGGCACATAGTAAGCCACAGAGTGTAGTTGGTAGGAGTGATGAAGGCACACAGACTGGATTTCTATTCTCACATCTGCCACTTACTCGGATCTCACCCTTAACTTATTATTCAGCTTCCGTGTACCTCAGTTTCCTCCTCTGGAAAAGGGGTTGCACAATACTAACCACTTCAAAGACTGTTGTGAGGACTGAACCCTATTAAGTGGGAAATTCATGAAAAGCATGTAAATACTTTTTGTAAGTCCCCAAAGTGCCTGGCCCAGGGCTGGGCACAGAATTACTTCTTCAGTGAGTGGCTGATACATCGAATGCACCAAGATTCTGGGCTGAGATTTCTCATGCATATGTTCAAGAGGAATGTCAATGGGAAGACATGTAAGGGATGGGAGTAGAGGGGGAGGTGGGGACATCTTCACTTCTCATGTTCTTTCGTATCTTCTGTGAAGGATGACATTGTATGCTGGCGTCAGGCTGTTGCTTTACCACCGGTGATAGCCCTTTATGTTATACTCACATAAAACCAAGACCTACTGGTCCATGTTGATACCTAGGACTTCCCCAATTCCATTAAATATTTCCTTCACACCTCAGCCTCCATGAAAATCGATCCATAGTTTAGGGACTTATTTATTTTCTCTGTATATCTGGGGCAAAACTCAAAAAGGAAACTGGTGAAATGTGGTGATAAACAGGCCTGTGATGTCCTATGCTTCCATTTTCCAAAGTGGTCACCCTGCCTCCTAAGTCCATCAGGAAAGAGAAATTGCTGGTTTCACAAAAGACATTCTGAGGCAGCTTGTGCTCTAGCCTGCAGATCTAAAAATTAAAGTGATTTGACTTCCAGTCTCAGCTCTGCCACTTTCTAGCATGTGACCTAGGGTGAGCAGCCACTTAACTGCCGTAGCTTCATGTCCTTATCTGTCAGATGGGGATACCAGTAGCCACCTCCTGGGATTGTGCAGATTCTCCAAGCAGATGCATATAAAGCATGTAAAACAACTTGGCATCAAGGTCAACGAATGCCAGTCATCATTATTACCACAGTCATTAGATGCCTTTCTTTTTAGGCTGCTGGAGTAAAAGGTTGTTAAACGTTGTCATAATAGGTTTCTTGCAACCTGATAATTTCCAGTTCATCTTTCTTAAGAATGGTCGCCTGTCAGCTAGGCCCGTCTGGAGATCATAGTAAATTCATGAGAATACAAGGAGCCACTGCTTCCTGTTATGCCTGAACAGAAAAGAAACACTAACCTCATCCCTACCTGAAAACATGCTCTGGGCAAATGCTTCCCAAAGGAGACTTAGGACAGGGCAGAGCAGTAAGAAGCAAGGGTGTGCAATCAGGCTGAAACTCTGGCGCCCACCTCCTGCAGGACTACGCATGAAACTGTCTCTTATGAGCCCCATCTGGTACTAATCAGCCCATTTCCTGTCCCTTGAGTGCTCATGTACAGTGTGAGCACTGTATGAATTTATACTTGCATACCACTCTTTGCATGAGTCTGCCTTTTTAAAAGAGGGGCCTCTGTCCTCTGTATATCCTCATGGAGATTGAGAGCAATGACTCTGGAGTCAATTAGATAGGAGTTCGAATACCCACTGTACCCCTTACCATCTAGGTTACCCAAAATCTTTGAACTTGACTTTTCTCATTGGTGAAATAGGAATGTAACATGTGTAAAAGGCTTAGTACAGGGTTGGCACATAATAAACAGTCAATAAATATTAACTCTATCCTGAGTGCTTGCTTCATAAAGTATGGTAGTGGACAGACTAAAAAAGTGGTTATAACAATGTTTCTCTTTGGGTATCTGGAAAATCTACTGTCAGTTGTGATGACATCATTCTTTCTTGTACCATATAAACCAAGAAAAACTCTCCCCCACTATCCTTACATATAACCATAATGTATTAGCATCTATGAAGAATAATCTGATTCTGAAACTCCAAAGCCACTTTAGCTCTTTGGAACAATCTCATAATCCCTTAATTTTATAAAATAACTCGTTTACTTATTTTATTTTATTATTTTATTTATTATTATTATTATTTTTTTAAGAAAGGCAGACTGCCACATGCAGCATCCTTTTGGATGTGTCTGGAGCCTTGGAAGCCTGACTACCCTACGTTCTCCTACAAATGGACCTGGAGAACCAGTTTGGAGGTTCTAGTAGGGGAGCACAGCTACACTATATAGCCACAGTATATCCTTGGCCAAAGAACGGGCTTCATCTATTGGGGAAGGTCATTCTGTGCCATGAAGCATGAGCACACAGCTTGAGGAAGGGCATACACGGAGTGGTGAGGGAGGAAGGGGACTTCCGCCTAGCCAGCCAGATCAGCCAAAACCACTCTGGCGATCAATGGGGTGACACATGTTGCAGCCAGATTGCCCTCACATTCCCTCTCTTACTTTTAGACAAAACCGAGAACAACTCCAAAGCAGCCCCCCCCCCTTAGGAAACCAACAAAGGTATGGAGGTAAATACGATCAGCAAAAGGAACTCCAAATGTTATTTTAAGACTTTTTTGTGTGAGCAAACTAAGTTATTTTCTTAAGTGAAATAGCTGCCTTGATTTTAGATCCTACCACTACGTTTTACCGCCCCCCCTTCTCTTTCCCATAATGGTTTCTTTATAAACAGTGAGAAAAGTAATTGGTGACAGCCTTTCTTAGCTGCTGAGAAATTTAGGGCTGTAGAAGAAAGATAGATACATTCTCCACTGGACTGACACATAGCTTTCCTAAATATTTAGAATCCATATGTAAGCATGAAGAACATGTAATTTGAATTTCAATCAAAGTTCAAATGTTTCCTTACCCATCCTCTTTCTCCAGAGGTAGTCAGATTCATGAGCAGGGGTTGTCTGGGAATCATGGTGGCTCTGAGTTTCAAGAAATCCTAGAGTGCCCAGACACCTCTCATTGCTCCACTGGTTATAATAGTTAGGGCATTTTGGATTTCTTTATGAGGCTGAAGCGGACTGTCAGCCACTTCCCTGAAACTTGCACACACACGGAAGCTCATACACAGTTTTGAATAAACTTCCACGAGTTCTCACTGATACATTTCTAGACTTCTAATTCATAGAGTCTGCAGGTTAAGAGTTCCTTGATGAGGCCTGGGCAATATATATATATATATATGAAACTGTCATATATATATATGAAGACCTACTCTTTATGTCTTTTCTAGGTCATATAAGTTTCCCCAAACCCTGAGAGGGGAGTATTATCCCATTTTACAAATGAGGGAATAGGAACTTGGAAATGTAAGCAGTTTGTCCAAGGTCACATAACTGGTAAGTGGCAAAATCAAATTGTAAAGCTACATTTTTAGGACTCTAAAGCCTCGCTTTTAACCGTTTTACATTCTACCACCCAGTATATTAAAATCTATTTATATAACAAAGAGATAGCTCCCAGGCCAGTGCTAAGAACAGAAGAAAAGCTAGACTGTCTCCAGGGGGTACCTAGTCCTGTTTTGTTTCCCACACCAGAGACCAAGAGAGAGGTCACTCTAACAACTGTCTCCATTGTGCCAACCACAAAAAGCTAAGACCATGTTCAATTGCCTATTGCTTCATAAACAGTACCTCCAAACACAGTGACTTAAAACAACCTGTTTTTGTTTTTGCTAATAAACTTTGTGGATCAGGAATTTGAGAAGAGTTTGGTTCAGTGACTTATTTCTTCTTTAAAATTGAAAAAGAATTTAAAATTTTCTAAATGTGTTTTCCCATTTGAATGAGGTAAAATTGACAAATAAAAATTGTGTATATTTAAAATATACAAATATACAATATATAAAATTGTATATATTTAAAATATATAATATGTGGTAAAATGATTACCACAATCAAGCTAACACATCTATCACCTAACATACTTTGTGTGTGTGTGTGTGTGTGTGTGTGTGTGTATGTACACATTTGTGTTGTAAAAACACCTTAGATCTATTCTCTTAGCAACTTTCAAATATACAAGAGACTATAACTAAGCAGAGACACCATGCTATACAGCTATAAAGCTAGGTTCAAAGAGTTGGAGGGAGTAATGAATTTCTCTTTTAAATGGTTAGATGGGTTACACGGTGACCCTCTTGAAGACAAGCTATCCTAGACAGTCTCCTAATACCATTCTCTGCTATCAGCATGCATCCAAATGATGATGAATCTTTCACTTTTGTTTTACAGTACAGCTTAGGATAAAGGCTAGAGGAAAGCATCAATGTAAGTAACATTTAATAATCGCTTATTAATAATGCCAGGCCCTGAGCTAAGTGCTCTACATGCATTAGTTCATTTAATTCTTGTAACTCCTGAGGTAGGTCTGATTGTTCACAATATTTTAGATAAAGAAAATGATGCTTAAAAGTTAAACACTTTTTAAAATCTTAATTAATTTTTGAGAGAGTGAGAGACAGAATATGTACGGGGAAGGAAGAGAGAGTGGGAGACACAGAACCCGAACCAGGCTCCAGGCTCTGAGCTGTCAGCACAGAGCCTGATGCAGGGCTCGAACCCACAAACCGTGAGACCATGACCCAAGCCAAAGTTGGACGCTTAACTGACTGAGCCACTCAGGTGCCCCAAAAGTTAAACAATTTACTCAATGGCTCACCTGAGCCCCAAAGTTTATGCCTCTACTCAGTACACAAATCAGGTTACGGTTTATGGGGAAGGTGAGACCCACGGTTAAGGCTAAAGAAGTTGGCAGGCAAATTTGTATAAGTTGGTGGGAGGGAGACAAGAAGGCAACAACGTGAGTAGAGGCAGAGAAGTTTGGACTGACCCACTGGATCATCAAAAAGTTGGACTTTTTGAACTTGTTGGGCTGGAATTGGACAGACTGCCAAGAGGCAGGTTCTGGTGGCCATGAAAACCAAGTCAAAAAGCCTGATTCATTAACATAGGAGGGCCCATTCACTCCAGAGGAAGCCCTTATATCCAAGATGCAGGACCTCAATGGTCAGATTTGCTTTTCTTTAACAGAGTTTCAGACATCTCAGTTCCCAGCCATAACTCACATTAAGAGTGGAAGGAAAGTTCACAGCAATCAATGAGTAGGATCAAACAATGGCCCATTTCCACTCCAGAGAAGGATTCCCTTGTGCGTGTGAAAAACTCCATTCCTCCTTTTTCTCGGAATTGGCAACATTTAGGAGAGCAAAGGGAATTGCTAACTGTTGAGGAAATGTCTAAATCAGTTCCTCAACTTTGACCCAACTATAAGAAGTTGTAAGGCAGTATCCTAGGTAAACATTTGGTCAACTGAACTCTTGTAAAAATTCAAGATGAGGCTGTCTTGATACATGACTTTGCAATGTAAAGTTTCACTCCCTTGGTACAGTACAATAGTTAAGAACACTGGCTTCAGAGGCAGACTGACCTGGGTTTGAGTCTAGCTCCACTGCTTACTAACTAGGTAAATTTGGGACCAGTTATTTACCTCTTAGAGCCTTACATGACTCATTTAAAAATTAGAAGGACAAAACCTAGAAGAAGCAGTGAAGATTTAATGGGACAATACATGAGAAGTACCCACACAGGGCCTGGCTTACAGAAAATGTTCCATGCATATTAGCTATCTATGTTGGGTCTCAGTTTCCCAATCTTGATCTGGGGGTCAGTTGGGTCTGATCTATTTTATTCGGTCTCAGTCTTGATCTGACTTCAGAGTCTTGCACTTGCCCCACTGCTTAGGGCTAGGAATGGGAGGGGTGCAGTCAAGTCTACGGTTACAGTCATGAGACTCAGAGCCATCTGAAAAGTCAGTCTCCTCATTAACCAAAACCAGGGTGCAGGAGAAGGTTGAGTCAAACCTCCTATACTCACTGTATTAACGTAATACTAGAGGATATGATAGTATCTCCCTCATGAGGCTATTTTGGAGCTATTTTGAATGTTAAATATATAAATCACACAACAATACTAGGTATATGTAATACTGTCATATAGTAAATGGTGTTTATGTATCATCTATTATCATGTATTCAAGTATTTGTTGAGTGGTTTCTATGTAGCAAGTACTATTCTTGGGGCTTCTTTAGGACAGAAGGGCATAGAAATCTAACTCCTGTCACATATCCAAGACTTGCCAGCTGTCATCCTAGCAAGTGATTAAAAGTATTGACTAGGTGCATGGTGTCTGCTTCTGAAAGTTCCCTATCAATATCTAAGTTTCTTTTTTTTAATGAAATTTATTGCCAAATCGGTTTCCATACAACACCCAGTGCTCATCCCAACAGGTGCCCTCCTCAATGCCCATCACCCACTTTCCCCTGCCTCCCACCCCCCATCAGCCCTCAGTTTATTCTCAGTTTTTAAGAGTCTCTTGTGATTTGGCTCCCTTAATATCTAAGTTTCTAGAGCCCACTTCAAACCAGAAGAGGATGCTTACTACTCAAGATGACCATAACGTAACATGGCCAGAGGGAGAGTCTGATAGAGACTGGGGAAAAAAGCAAAAAGATGAAGCCAGGTAAATATGCCACATGTCATGCAAGAGATAGAAATGAAAAGTAAGGATATATAGGGAATAAAGCACATGCTATGTCAGGTCAGAATGAAGGCCATGGTCAATGTGGATATTTGTGGATGGCTTTTATGTGACACTGGCAGCCCTGTACTGGAGTGGGTCCTTTGACTTCAAGTGATTGAATAGGACCAGACTCAAAATAATAGTTATACTTTTCTTCTCATTTCTTAAATGAGGTCAAAGCTCAAGTCTTAGAGACTGTAAAGACAGAAGTTTTAAAAAATAATTGCTCACCAAGCATTTTTTTATTTTCATTTGCCTCTGCAGAACAACCAGCATCTAAACTTGTTGACCATCAAACCATACGAGTGGTTAGACACGATTTATGCTAAGAAGCAAGCCATATGGCATTGGAGGGTTTAATTCAGATGCTAGTCACAGGTGTGTGTTTTCACTGGCATGCCTCAAGCATTTTATTTGCTGTCAGAGACTATAAATGAGCTAGTGAGGTAAGATTCCCGGGTTGATACCAAGGCTGTGTAAGAGCACTGTGGCTGGTCTGCCTTCCTCCACCAGGCTCTGTTGGTTCTTCCCATTAAATACTAAGTGGAAAAGGTGAAAACAACTGACTTTGAGATGATCTTGAATTAAATGCTCTTTGTAAGCAAAGAAAGGAGTCTTACTTCAGAGGCATTACTTAAATAACAAAAGTGAAGGCTGCACCTTGAAGTGAGGGAAGAAAACCAATGCCAAACCGTTAGTCTAACAAGTACCTGTAGGATTAAACAAGATGATAAATCAACATTCAAGCCCATCACTGCAGGGGGAGAAAAAAGCAAAAATAAAAACCCAAACCAGGTAGGTGCAAGGCCCTGAATATGCAAACTTATTATTTAAACTTTCGCTTGTCAACTGCTTAAGGTCAGCCCCTTTATATTGCAGAAAATTTACAGAAAATAACATAATGCTCCCATTCCCCTCCTCCCCCTTAAAAAAGGTACTTCTGGCTTCATTTACCATCTTATTTAGTCTTGATTCCATCATCCATCACTATAATAACTCCCTTACAAATCCACTTAGCCCCAGTGTCCATCATTCCCTTCTCCATCTTCTGCCAGAAAAACATCAGCCCAGATGAACATCATCCGCCTTCTTCACATTTACAGCTGAGCAGATGACCAGATAACGTTACCAGATAACCTCACCAATGGAGCTGTTTTCATTGTAATTCCTATTACATCTCCACAAGGCACTCAGCACAAGACAGTAATCCTACAGTTTCTCCCACAGGTTGCATTTCCCATTTTCTAAGAATACTACTTCATGCCTTTTCCCATCTTCTCGCAGTTTCCACATTTTTTTTTTCTTCTTCCATTGGTGAGCAGCACCCCCTCCTGCTGCTTTGAGAAGTCAGAAGTCACTTGGGAAAACTTCCCCATCTTTAACAGCCAAGGGACCAAACTGATTCATTCTTACAGTCTGGAAGCCTCTCCTACTAGCCTGTAGTCACTGTAGGGGTCAGTCCCTCCTCCTCTCAGAGCCAGCCCCTCCCCTCGTGCTGTATATTTCATCCCTCTCCCTACACAGTCTCTCCCTTTCTTCTGTGCTGGCTCATTTTCCTCAGCAAACAAACATGCTTTGACGTATCCTGTCGTAAAATCAACACAGAGCAAAACCAAAAACCTTCCCTTGACTTCTCATATTCTTCTATACATGGACCCGTTTCTCCATTCACTTTTATATTGAACTTTTCACAAGAGTTGTTTACACATGCTGACCCCACTTTCTAACCTTCGTCTCAGTCTTATTTATTACCACTCTAGCATCTTCTCATGGCTCTACTGAAACTGCTCTTGTCAAGGTCTCCAGTGACTTCCATTTTCCTGAAGCCGTGTCCTCATCTTAGTGGCATCCACAGCAGCCTTCAGCCTAACAGTCTCTCCTTTTGCACATACTCTGCCCTTTGAGCTTTCATGATAATATTGTCTCCTAGCTTGCCTTCTACTTCACAAGCTACTCATTCTCAGTAGGACAGCTTGTCCCTGCATGCCCTAATAGATCTCTATGCCTTGTGGTCCTCAGGGCTCAGTCCTGGCCTCTTGCAGTACAAAGATTGTACCATTAGCAATTTCTAAAGATTTAAATTCCATGTTTATGCTAGAAACTTCCAAATTTCTATCTCCAGTCCAAACCTTTCTTCTAACCTTCATTCACATATTCAATTTTATGTTTCTGTTCTTCTCCACCTGTATGTCTCACAGGCATCTCATAATTAATATGAGCAAGATGGAACTCTTGATTTTTCCATCCCCAGTCTATTTGTACTTGCTCAGTCATCCCCACATCAGTGGATCATACTGCCATCTACCCTGTTGTTCAATCAAGAACCCGGATGTTCATCTTTCATTCTTGGTTTTCGTTCACTTTTCATGTCAACTCGGCAGCAAGTCCTGTCAACTCCAACTCTAAGAATCCTGTCACAATATCCACTGGCACCACCTTAGCCTGAGTCACTGTTCCCACTTGGATGACTTCATCCATTGATGTCCTTCTCTCAGTCATTTGCCATGCAGCATCTAAAGAGATCCCCTTTTGAAAAGAAATCAGTCTTACACATAAAATAAACTGCAAGTCCCTGAATAATGTAGTCCCTGACTGATTATTTCACTTATATTTTACCAGATGCTCTTCTCACCTAGTACACCATAGCCACACTGGCACATGTACTTCTTTTTTTTTTTTTAATTTTTTTTTTAACGTTTATTTATTTTTGAGACAGAGAGAGACAGAGCATGAACAGGGGAGGGGCAGAGAGAGGGAGGCACAGAATCTGAAACAGGCTCCAGGCTCTGAGTGGTCAGCACAGAGCCCGACATGGGCTCGAACTCACGGACCGTGAGATCATGACCTGAGCCGAAGTCAGACGCTTAACTGACCAAGCCACCCAGGCACCCCGGCACATGTACTTCAAATGCACCAAACTCATTCCAAACATAGAGTTTTGTCCATGCCATTCCTTGAACTTAGGCATCACTTGGTCATTTCCCTGTATTATGTCTCAATTTAAGTGCTATTTTCCCAAAGAAGCCCTTCAAAGCCATTGTCTCTGTTCAGTCCCTCGTCTGTTTCCTTGATGTGACTGAGGAAGGGAAAGAAAGCCCCCTGACAACAGGGAGTGTATTCGTCCTGTTCATTGCTGTATGGTCAGCATGTAGCAGAAAGCCAAGAACAAAACATCTGCCTAATAATATATTTTTGAAATGAATGAGGAAGCTTTTCAAGAACTTAACTCATGCAGTGTCACCAGTAGCAACAGAGGTTTCCCGTCGTATTTCCTCACATACAGCATGCTGTAATCAATACATAAGCAGGCCTGACTATTCCCCTAAAATCCACTTAAGAAAAATGTCTAGTTTCCAACCTATCTCTCAGTATTGGTTGACAGTGCTACTGAGAACTATGTTCACTCATTTATGGGTATTGTGCAGTCCTGCAAGTCAATTCTGACACTAACTATTCAAAAGTTAGCACAAAGCCCCCAGGTTAAGGCCTCCATCCACAACACTGCTTCAGACACCAGCCACAAATAGGGTGACCATGCTACCTACACTTGTGTCTTGCTGACTACAAATTTGGGGATTCTTATGATTCCCTCTTGGGTTTGATAATTCAATAGAATGACTCATTAGAACTCACACAAATACTTTACTTACATTTACCATTTTATTACGAATGATATAACTCAGAAACAGCCCCATGGAAGAGATGCCCAAAGCAAGGGATGAGGCAGGAAGATACAGCTCACTATCAGTCAACTGGCAGAGATGGGAGCAGGGAAGGTACAAAGCTTCCAAGTCCTCTCAGGGCGTGCCATTCTCTGAGAATGCCATTGTGTTCACCAGTCTAGAAGCTTCCTGAACCTCACCATCCAAGAGTTATTGCTGAAGTTTCATTACATACACATGATTGATCAAGTCATTGGTCGCTGGTGATTGGACTGAATCTCTGGCCCCCTGCTCACTTCTCCAGAAGTTGAGGGGTGGGGTTGAAAGTTTCAACCATCTAATCACATGCTTGGGATTTCTGGTAACCACCTCCCTCTTGAAGTTACCCACGGAATGGCGGGGCAGGGGGCGGGGCTTTTTCACTTCCTTAGCATAAACTCAATTATAGTCAGAAAGGCAGTTGTTATGATATACTCCTATCACTCAGAAAATTCCAAGGGTTTTAGGAAATTGGTGCCAGGAACCGGGCACAAAGACCAAAAATATGTAGTTTTATTACCACAGTAGTAAAAGACTTTTGGAACAGACATTGAATAGATTGCTAAAGGTTATAAGAAACAACTTCTAGAACAGATGATTCATGATAGGACTTTTTTTCTACAGCTACAAAGTATAAATGTATCTGGCATGTCTTGATGCATGTTATTTGCTAGATTAGGTTTTGATAATAAGCAACATGAAGAATTACCTTTTTCTGGTGTGTCTAAATTAATTAGACTAAATTAATCCTAAATTATGGGTAACTAGAGAAGATGTGTTTTTGAGAGTAAATAACTTCCATAATTAAAAGAATGTTGCATGAAGAAAACATGTTTAAATACAGAGTGGCACCTCTGATTAGAATTTTTGGCACCTCTGATTAGAATTTTTAAAATAGTTTTTGGGATAACTTTACATAGATAATGCCAAACTTGAAATTCATTCATCACATCCTCATAGGTAAGCTAACACAGACAAGAAGTCAAATCCACAAAATCACATAAGGCTATGCTGATGTGATTATTTTAAAACTCAAATTTTTGAAGTGAAGACTTTTATACTATACTTCACATCATTTTGTAGATAGAGATCATGACAACCTTTTTTTAAACCACTTAGAGGTTCACTAGGAGTTGTGGAACTTAAAGGTAAGGTATACATTTTTCTCTTACAAAAACAGAAGAGTGCAAAGTTTGCTAATCCTTTATTTATGTACTTACTTTGAGTGAGAGAGTGAAAGAAGGGGGTGGGCAGAGAGAGAGGGAGACAGAATACCAAGGAGGCTCTGTGCTGTAAGCACTGAGGCTGATGTGGGGCTCAATCCTGTGAACTGTGAGATCATGACCTGAGTCAAAATCAAGAATCAGATGTTCAACAGACTGAACCACCCAGGTGCCCCTTCATAAAACTGACATTTTAATAAGATGCATGGAGGAGACTATTTTATATTATAGAAGAAATTCTTATTTTGAATAGACAATTTAGAAAACAGATATTTGGAAATGCCCCCATTGTTTTCTGACTCTGTAGCTCAACATGTTTATGTGCCACCTAAAAAAACTCTCATATCTCCATTTTTTTTTAAACAGACACTGAGTGCATTCATTTTCTATTGGTATATAATAAATTACCATAAAATTAACAGTTTAAAACAAAACCCATACATTTCTTATCTCACAGTTTCCCTGGATGAGGTATGAGGGCAAGATTTAGGGTCTACTGCCCAGGGTCTCCCAAGGCTGCAGTTAGTGTCTCGCTGGACATGTTTCCATGTGGAGGCTCGAATGGGGAATAATCTGCTTCCAAGTTCCTTCAGATTGTTGGGCAGGATTAATTTCCTTATGACTGTAAGACTAAGGACCCAAGATTTTCACTGGCTAGTGGTTGGAGACTGCCTGCAGTACCCGAAACTGCAGATAGGTCGTTCCTATGTGGGCTTCTCTAACATGGCCACTCATTTCCTGCAGACCTCAAGGGGAGTCTCTCATACAAGTCTGCTAAGACAGAATCTTACATAACCAAACAGAATCATGAGACTGACATCCTATTTCTTTGGTAATATTCTATTGGCTGGAAGTAAGTCCTGTATCATACCCATACTCAAAGGAGGGGATTATCCAAAGGCATAAACTTCAGGAGCAAACTATTAAGTTCATCTTAGGAACTATCAGACACAGAGTTTTCCAATCATTTTTCAAATTGTCACAATAAAGAATTTCAGTGGGATTTGAATCTATTTGTTGAAAATAGGAGAATGCAACTAAAAGAACTACTGAGTGACATCAGAGAAGTAGAAATTTACATGTTAAATTATTGCAAAACCTTTTACATAAATGGTAGATGGGACTGAAAAATAAGTATGATTTCAATTGCACCCATAATGTACATCTTGAGTTTATCTTTGGGAGAGATCACGTTTTTCAGCTTTGACAGTCATTAAAACCAAGAATCAAAGGGCATTAAAACCAAGAATCAAAGGGTGCCATTGGTTGGCTGTCCAACTCTTGATTTTGGCTCAGGTCATGATCTCACAGTTCGTGAATTTGAGCCCTACATCAGGCTCTGTGCAGACAGCGCAGAGCTTGCATAAGATTCTCTGTTTCCCTCACTCTCTACCACCCCACCTCAAAAATAAACATTTTCAAAAACTTTTAAAAAATAGGGGCACCTCAGTGGCTCAGTCAGTTAAGTGTCCAACTTTGGCTCAGGTCATAGTTTGAGAGTTCCAGCCCCACATTGGGCTCTCTACTGTCAGAACAGAGCCCGCTTTGGATCCTCTCTTTCTCTCTCTCTATCTCTCTTTCTGTCCCTCCCCATTCATGCTCTCTCTCTCAAAAATAAACATTAAAAAAAATTTAAAAATTAAAAAATAGTCAAAATAAACTGCTCTCGTGATAGACCTTTGAATTGCTAAGTTACAAGTCTTACGAATGTCAAATCAAGATTTTCAAAAGTAATGAAGCTTACTTTATCACATCATCTTTAGTAATACTAGTTAGGTTAGTGAGATAAAATTTGGGAATTACCGCTCAATAAAAAATTTAAACATGTGCCTATTAGGAAAAAAGTGAACAGGTATCCCAATATATGCATATTTATTTCTTTAGAAATTGTATACTTGATTATACTATACATACATAAAACACATACTTATATTTTTTTATTTGTATCTCATTGAATTGGTATTTATATATTTTAGAATGTATGTAACAAATTTATAACACGATTCATTTGCCCCTGTTTTCCCTAATAGGCATATACCATAAACAAGTTTAGAACCCACTGTTCTTACTCTGCACTTCTAAGCATCCAATAACCACATGTGGCTACCTAGCACTGGAAATGAAGTTAATCCAAAATGAGTTATGCTGTAAGTAAAATACACCCAAGATTTCTAAGGCTCAGAAAAAAAGTAAAATATCCTATTTGAATTTTTTTATTAATTATGTATTAAAATGATAATATTTGGGGTACATGAGGTGAAATAAATTATCAAAATTCATTACAGCTGTTTCTTTTACTTGCTTGAATGGGGCTATGAAAATAATTAAAATTACATATGTGGTTCACACTCTATCTATTGCATAGCACTGCCCTAGAAGGTCTGACAGTGCTAGAAAAAACAGAAGGCGGTTAGCTGTGCTTTCTGGACTAAGCAACAATGAGATTAACCTAAATGACTTGTAGGTAAATCCTGGCCTCACCTGAAATGATTTGCCATGTTTCATGCTCTTGTAGCTAATTTTTCCCCTCACTCATCAGTAGTGGTTAGTGTGATATTTCAGTATCATTAATGGTTGAAGCAGGTTCTAAGAAGATGAACTGATTTCCCCTCTGGACTGTACTCTCTGCTCTATTTGCCATCATCAGATGAACTGATAGTACTTCCTCTGACAGCACAGCAATTTAGACATGGATTTTAGAATTAACAGCTAAGTACCCTCAAGGAAATATCTCAAAAGCACGTATCTGTTTGTGGAAATGTACTCCCATCAATGCAGTATAGAGAGTTCTCTTTATTAACTATTAGTAAAACTGTACCAAATGCAGAGAAATTAGGTAAATTCTGCCAAGAGTTTGAGGTATACTTTTCAAAAGCTTGCCTTATAATTAGTCTATAATAAGTCACAGTTTTCAATAGACCAGTTTCAGCTCTGATGATTTCCTTTGCGAATTCATTTGAATTTGTTTATTACCTGCTACTTTGTTAAAGAAATTCACAACCTTCACACCCCTCATCCTGATTTTCATAAAGGATCCTCTCTCTACAACATCTTGAGTAACCATCCTGGGGAGGCAAATCTGACCCTCTATTACCTTTCTGAAAGAGCCTTGCACTGAGCTTTTCCCTGCACTTGGAATCCCTCTGTGCTGCTGTTAAATTCTAGAAGCTAATGATAATGTTCCTCCTGGAGGAATTCTAATAAAGTCTAGTTGTTAAATTCTTCCTTATGCTGAGCCAATGTCAATAACTGGCCTTCAGTCTTCCCTCTAGGGATATACAGAACACACTCCTTCTTCCACAGAAAATTCTAATACTTCTAAATCTTCTCTTCTCTGGGTTATCCAGTTTCTCTAGGTAGTCTCTTATTCATTAAACAAATATTTATCAGATGCTGTATTAGTCAGCTCAGACTGCTGTAACAAAACACCACAGACTGCGTTAAAAAACAGAATTCATTTTCTCACAGTCCTGGAGGCTGGAAGCCTCAGATGAAGGTGCTGGCAGTGGGGGGGTTAATTTCTCCTGAAACCGCTCTTCTTGACTTGCACACAACCAACCCAGTCTGTCGTCACACAGCCTTCCTTTGTGCATTCATACTCCTGGTGTGTTTTCCTCTTCTTGTAAGGACATCAGCCCCTACTGGATTAAGGCCCCACCCTTGTGACCTCATTTTTCTTTAATTACTTCCTTAAAGACCCTATCTCCAAATCCACTCACACTGGGGGTTAGGGCTTCAACCTGAATTTGGGGAGAATTCACTCCCTAATAGGTGCTTATACAAAAACAGTAGAAAATAAAACAAAACCTTGGTACTATAGACATTAGACACGGTTTCAAGTCTCTTAAAATATTTTTACTAGATATAGCAGCTATAACTAAATCCAGTACTGACATGGGACCTAAGCAACATGTTGAGAGACTATCTGCTCTCTCTTTATGGAATTTATCACCCTAGTTATTTAGCTCAATATATTCACCTTTGTAGCACATCTATTGACAAAAGGTGGCCCACATTTATGTATTTCTCTAAAACCATTGTATCTTTGTAGGTGTCTGTAACTTATCTGTCTCCACACTAGGTTGAAAGCCGGGAGGGTGGAGGAGTTGAAAGTAATGTCTCCTAGTTCTTTATATGCCTGTATTATAACAGACACCATACCCTGCATACAAAGAATGGTGATGGCTGACCAGGGCTGGCTTCCTGTGCACTAGTCTTCAATTTCTTGAACACAGGATCTCACATTTTCATTTTTTCCTGGACTCCACAAATTATGTGACTGGCTTTTTAAAAAGAAACATTTATGGGGCGCCTGGGTGGCTCAGTCGGTTAGGCGTCCGACTTCAGCTCAGGTCACGATCTCGCGGTCCGTGAGTTTGAGCCCCGCGTCGGGCTCTGTGCTGATGGCTCAGAGCCTGGAGCCTGCTTCCGATTCTGTGTCTCCCTCTCTCTTTGCCCCTCCCCCGTTCATGCTCTGTCTCTCTCTGTCCCAAAAATAAATAAACGTTAAAAAAAAAAATAAAAAAAAAATAAATAAATAAAAAGAAACATTTATGAAGGGTCAATTGGACTAGAAGTCCAGAAGACCTTGGTTCTGCCCCAGATTCTCCCAACACCTAACTGAATACAAAGGTCAGTGCTCATTCATCTCCTTATCTGAAATATCCTCTCTTCTAATTCAAAAATTATGCAACCTTGGGACAAATGGGTGGCTTGGTCAGTTAAGCATCTGACTCTTGATTTCAGCTTAGGTCATGACCTCACTGTTCGTGAGATTGAGTCCCACATATGGCTCCATGATGTGAATGGAACCTGCTTAGGATTCTCCCTCTCTCCCTGCCCCTCCCCAACTTGCTCTCTTTCTCCAATAAATAAGTAAGTAAATAAATAATGAAAAATTATGCAAACTTGCATCAGCAAAAGTTTGAGTAGAGGACATCTACTGTTTTTGCTTGCCACATATCTTCTCCCCAATTTTCTTCTAGAACTGTTCTTACTCTCAGTCCAACTGATTACAAAGTTCAAGAGAGTGACCCCACTTGCCCCCAAACTCTGCTCCAGGGTCACCTTGTGGCTCAGGCTCAGCATGGTTTACCCCCTTGGAATCATCTCAAACTGGCCCAGAAACAGGAATTTGGCACAATCTAGGCCAAGGGGATTAAATTATAGGACCTCCATGGACTGTGGGGGTGGTGGTTATCTCCTCTGGCACTGCTCAGAGGACACGGTAGGCCTGGAGATGCTCATGATCCCTCTGACTCCATGAAAGGAAACCTGCCTGAATATGGAGTCATTCCAGAAGAAGAGGCCTTGAGAGATGAAGAGAGTGAAACCAAGTCCTGAGGACACAGTGTGAGTCCCTGGGCCTCTGGATGATCAATGGTCCCTGCAGCCAATCAAGGCCCAGAGCCTACTGATTTGGATGTGTATCCCTTGTAATAATGGGGATTATTCACCACAAGAGCACAGCATAGTGCTGCCACGTCATAGATACTGAATTAGTGGATGGAAGAGGGCTTTGCCATGGAAGTCATTACAAGATGTAAATTTAACCAGCTCAAGATAAGGAATTTCTGAAAATATACAAATGATTTTTATAGATATATTCCAGGGCTCCAGAGGTCATAAGACATATGGCTTACTAAAAAATCACTATGCAAAAAATCACTTTAAATGACTGCCAAAGCCATCCTATTTGAGCTAATGAAAGTAGGATCTAAGACAATGTCTAAGAAATAGCTTCTGAAATTCAAAGTCACCTTTTATACCTGGGGATTTGACTTTAATATGAGAATATGTTGTTTACTAAATTAAACACACCCTGGTGTGACACATAAAGAATGAGAACAGTTCACCTATACCCCACCTATGTGTAATCACGTATGTTGAAAGATAATGAAGATTAAATATTATCTTTAAAATACTATTATTCCTTTTATATTACACTGTTAAAAATATTTCTTTGAAACAAAAATACTATTTCAAGAAGATATAAGATATGCATCCCTATGTTTACTGCAGGATTATTTACAATAGCCAAGTGGAAATAGACCGTGTCTACCCATTGATAAATGGATAAAGAAGATATGGTAAATACACACAATGGAATACTACTGAGCCATAAAAAAGAGATCTTGCTATTTGTGACAACATGGATGGACCTAGAGGGCATTATACTAAGTGAAATTAGTCAGAAAGACAAAAACCCCGTGATTTCACTTATTTATGTGGACTCTAAGAAGCAGGAAAAACAAAGGAAGAAACAAATAAAAAGGCATAAAAAGACTCATAAATACAGAGAACATAGTGATGGTTGGCAGAAGGGAAGGTGCTGGGTAAAAAAAATGGGTGAAGGGTAGTGGAAGATTCAAGCTTCCAGTTATGGAATAAGTAAGTCATGGGGATGAAAACTACAGGAGAGAGGATATAGCCAACAGTATTTTAACAGTGTTGTATGGTGACAGATGGGAGCTACACTGCAGGTGAGCATAGCATAACAAATAGAGCGGTCATATCGTTGTGTCATACACCTAAAACTAATGTAACATCGTGTGTCAATCATACTTCAATTAAAAAACTTTTGGGGGCGCCTGGGTGGCTCAGTCAGTTGAGCCTCTGACTTCGGCTCAGGTCACGATCTCGCGGTCTGTGAGTTTGAGCCCCGTGTCGAGCTCTGTGCTGACAGCTCAGGGTCTGGAGCCTGCTTCGGATTCTGTGTCTCCCTCTCTCTGCCCCTCCCCCGCTCATGCTCTGTCTCTCTGTCAAAAATAAATAAACATTTAAAAAATTAAAAACAAAAAAAAATTTTTTTAAGTAGGCTCCCTGCCCAATGTGGGACTGGAACTCACGACCTTGAGATCAAGAGTCGCATGCTCTACCGACTGAGCCAGCCACATGTACTGATAAAAAAAAAAGTTTCTTTGGTCCCAACAGAGAAGAAAATCTGCAAGATTGCCTTTGGGGTGTGAGCCTAGTAACAGGCACAGAAATGTATGAAAGAGGAAAAGAAGAGGGATTCATCATGAGCGAAGTATGGATAACTGCTATTGCCACATAATGGTGAGAATGGACATCTGAGAAAGTAAGGAGCTCCTTGTCCTCAGGGGCATTCAAACAGAACGTAGGCAATATCTATAGGGAACAGGAGAAAGTTAGCTGGTAATTTGATAGTTCTCTAATTCTGCAAATCTTGGGAGAAGTTGCAGAAAATTCTGATAGGCTAAGTTGGTAGTTGGAAGGGAGGAGACAGCAGCTGTGAGTCCCTCCCAAAGACTGCAATTACTGATTTGCGTATCTAGCATGTCCATGTTGGCTCCCTTCTCTCCAGCACCTAGAAGAGCTCCTGGCACACAGTGAGCACACAATAACCATTTATTGAATGATTTAATAAGTTGAATATATAAATGAACACACCTTTCAGAAGTTAACGCCTCAGTTTTTTCTGAGCATTGATTTTGTTCCATATTTTTTTTCACTAAAAAGTTTATCATGTAACTCCTTGTGGCATAGAACATTACTCACCTTGCACTGTATTATTTCACTTGTCATCTGTTTATGTCTTATCTTCCAAGATGGATTATGAGTTTTCTGAAGCAGCTCTTATATTCTTTTATAAGTCTCTCAGCATTCAAACACTCAAAAAGCAACTTAACAACAATGTTCATGGAGACCACAAATAGTTCTCATGGCCGGCTTCCCCTTTATGAGGGTCCCAAAGCCCCCCCTGGAGGTATCACATAGATCTTTCTCTAAATCCCTGGATATCCCAAGTTCCCAAATTCAGTTGCCTACTAGTCTGTTTTCCAACACAGAGAATCATTGCCAACACGGTGGACTTTAAAAATCGACCCAAATGCAAAGGGGTTAGCCGGTCATTAGAAGTAAAAGGTAGTGGTGAGGAACTTAGGGATGGTATAAATCAACTCCTTCATTTGGCTTTGAGTAACCAACACCAACTCCTCAAGTGAAAATGTTTCCTCTCGAGGTCACAGAGCAACAGCAAACCACAGATTCTGACCCCAGAAGCTGCTCCTTGTGGACATTACAAGTTCCTGAATCGAGGACACTGCATCAAGGATGGCTGACTTTACTTTCTAATAACCATTCAAATATTCCTTTTCTAAAGCCCCCATCAGCAAACACAAAAGTAAAGGGATTTCTTTGAGTCTAAAATGCTCAGGTATTATGCTTCTCTTTTACCACAAATCAAAGAGATAAAAGATTGGATGTCAGGACTTGTACCACACAAGCCCTTTCTGAAGGGACTGAAAGATTTTATTGTACTCTCTGAAAGTTACCGATTGCGTTTAAAAAAAATGACTATTTCCCCCTTTGAATTCAAAGACTCCAGATACTTTTCCCCCTTTAATGCTAAACTGGTTTTGGACGATCCCTGCGGTAGCAATGGGAATCCCGTTTTCCAGGCACACGTGTCCCTGAGGCGGCGGGAGCTCAGTACACGATCTATCCCAGCACTTAAAACTCATCCTTCAATTACTGCCTTGAATTGTAATTAGTGATGTAGTTTATCAGCTACTAGAAGGAAGCAACTGTGCTTTATTCTTAGTGACTTCCTAAACTCTTAAATCACTTCAGGCTTCTCTTCTGCTGAAAACCCTCCAAAGACTTGAAAATGAACTTCAATACAAGCGCTTCATCACAGCCTACAAGGCTCTAAAATAATCCAGCCCTGCTACCCCTTCGGCCCAAGCATATACGGTTTCCCCCTTACTCACTTGGCTCCGGTCACCAAGGCCATGTCTCGTCCTTGAACTTGCCAAGCGCACTCAGTGCCGTGTCTGCTGTTCCTGTCCCACATATGTTCCATGCTGGCAACACTTTGCTCCCAGATCTTCAAATAATGAGTCTGTCTCACCATTAGGGGGTCAGTTCAAACATCTGCTCTGAGGTCCTCAGAGCCAGTCTGTTACATCCACCTTCTTTTTCTTTCTTCCTTTTTCCCCAAGGACAATTTACATTTATTTGTTGAGGATTCTGAACAAATATACTTCAAACACAGTGGAAGTTAAAGAGTGTCAGATAAACCACCTCTTGCCAATGGCTAACGGTGGTCCCTGAGGAGCAAACTGCACACCACCTTGAAGCTGACGTGGCTTTGGCTCTCACTGTATTTTGCCAATAGAAGTTAAAAAGTCTGTCAGGTGAAGCCATTTATTGCTAACAGCTGAAGGCAATCCATGAGAAGTAACAAACAGCTGGTGGTATTTTACTTTACAGCCCGTTTCAGTAACTGACGTTATCTTGTAGATTTATTTTTTTATTTGGTTGATGGCTATCTTGCTCCTCTAGAATGTAAGCTCTATGAGAAGAGAGATCTCATTCTCATTCTGTGCACTCTTATATTCCCAACTTCTACAAGGGTACCTGGAATAGAGTAGGTATTCAATGAGTAGTCATTTATTACACACACACACACACACACACACACACACACTGCACTCAGTGACTTATACCTAGAGAGGCTATATCACCGAGAAAGAGAGAAAATGGCCATCTGGTTCATAAGTAAGATTCTGTAAATATGATGGCCTCCAAAACATGGCTGACAGAAAGACAAGATATTTAGACAGTTACCTATGGCCTTTAATACCAGTGTTGTTTTAAAAATGATAGAAAAATTGTAGGCAGACCTTGAAGTAGTTCCTCTTTTGAAGATCTGTTGCCCCTTTACATTTGGATGTATCTATGATGTGTGGCAGAAAGAGCATTGGTGTAGTTAAAAACAGCAAATAGGTTTATTCCATGTGGAGCAATTTGAATTGATAGATGAGAACTGTCTGGAGGACTAAGGTAAAGGTACTCCAAGAATAAATCCAAATTCACAACGTATGCTCTACTATTTGGGAAGTGGCTATGTGGGTGATGATGAGTTCTAAGGCTTTCCTGTTCTGATAGATTGCCTTCTACAAAAAAAAAAAAAAAAAGGCAGCAGAGTGCTGTAGATAGGAGATCTGGGAAAGTGGTTTAATTGAATTATGCAACCACCCAGGCTAATTAAATCAATAGGATTTTTCACTTTCTCCTTGGGGCAATAGTAAAGAAATCAACATGGCTCCACCATTTTTAACATGGGACTTTGGACAGATCAGCTTCAGTTCTCTCCACTCTAAACCGACTCAAATAAGTTCAATTGAGTGCATGAGTCATTAAGGAAACAAATAAAAAGATATAATCAAAATCGATATAACTATGCTATACAAATGCAGCGTTCTTTGAGGGCTGCTGTATGACGCTCTCTTCCTGTGTGTCCTAAATTTTCTTAGCTTTTCCTTTTTGCAACTTTGGGGTGCTACCACATAGCCGCTTGTCTGCCCCAGGGGTCACCTGTGTCATTTTAAAGTGGCTCTAAGCTTCAGTGCGCACATGACAGAGGCTCTCAGATATTGCTTGATATCACCCAGGCAATGGGTCTCGGGCCTTACTTTGCAAATTTCTTGCCTCATCTGGGAACGTGTTTTGGAATGTGTCTTAGACTACAAATTGTTAGCTGAGAAGCTGAGAAATTTATTAGCTTCATTAATGCTGGGAAAGTAAACCATAGTTTCTTAGGGATTAAAGTTGTAGGCTCAAAACTCTGTGTTTTGGGAGGACCATGTGTATTTTTCTGTTCCTAAGTATGTGTATTCCTTTCATCTTCTGGACTGTGTTCAGACTTGTTACCAGTTTTCCATAAAACATTCAAAAGGAATAAAAAGAGAAGGAAGGTACTAGGGAAACAGAAACAGAGCAACGTGTTAAGAAATTCTTTAAGAAGTCTGGGAGCCACAAGGGAAGGAACCAGGAGAAGGCTGTGCTGTCTGACAAAAGATGGAAAATCACCGAACCATAATAGACCTCACTTGCATTGACATGTGCTAACTGAAGTGAACAGCTGGGATAAAGTTACCGAGCATCTGATTTCAGAGTTTGGCAGTGGACCGAACTCTTATTTGCAAAGCAGACAGCCATGACAGGATTTTACAGGTGCGACACCAAGCAGAAATGTAGTCCCCCAGCCCAGTGACTGAAGTATTGCATCAGGGCCATTACCTTTGTTAGACACTTGGCTTTTATGGAAGGACACCCACTGGCTGTCCTTTCATATCATGCACAAGGTATTTAGTGTGAGTCCACTGCTTGATTCCCATCAGCGGAGTCAGGATTGTTACCAAGCAGCATGTTTTTGCAGGTGATAGGCTACAGAGATGCTTTGCCCACACAACCTGAAAAACAACACAGAAAAGAATTTACATAGTAGTGCTATTTCTGACAGCTAACATTAACTGAACACTTACGCTGTGTCCATCACTGTGCTAAGTCCTTGCATAAGGCTTACTTGATTGAACCCTCACAGTAACCCTATGTGGTTGGTACTATTATTTCCTCCACTTTGCAGGTGGGGACTGAGGCTTGGAGACATGAAGTCATGTGCCCCAAGGCAGAGGTAGTCAGTGACAGAGCCAGGACTCAATCCAAATGCATCCAACATGCAAGCCCGGGTTATTCCCATGAGTTCCTACTGTCACCTTGATCTTAACCGAGGCTGGCCCAGAGCCTTGTGTGGAGGTTTCTGGATCCTCTTCTGCTCTGGATGGTTCACTGTTTTGTTTCAGTGGTTAACATTGTATCACATTATTCCCATTTGTCTCCAAATTTTTTCCTATGAGGTTGATGCAGCCCAAACTTTTGTCAGCTGGTAGTTGGGCAATCAGGTATTTCAAGAGGTTCTCCTCTCTGTGGGAAGTGTGCTCCGAGGGGTAAGAAAGGTAGTGGAAGTTAGAAAAGAGAAAACACTGATTTCCACTCCTTGTCTTTGGGAGAACAAGTGCACTTGTGTGCCCAAAGGAAAAGATGAGCTTCAAGGGGGGATGGTTCCATGTTCCCAGCTCTCTAAGAGGCCTGTGATTCTGGAATCTCATGGATGTGAATGGGAAAAAAAAATTACACGATGTTTTCACTACCCTCACTGAAATGTAGTATTTCATTCAGTTACAGATGCAGGAAATGAATCAGAGTAGTGTTAGGTCATCCCTATGATTTTGTCATCAACAGAGTTCAGACATTCTCATACCACAGGTCAGATGCTGTAGATAGTATGGAATATAATTTATGCCGAACACTTCTTTAAAACTACAGCAGCCACTGGACCCGCCAGTAGATTTTGTTACTTAATGTGTATGCTACTATATCACAGTAAAAAAATTTTTGACTATTGTATTTAAATATAATGGATCTCCTTTGAATCTTTCTTGTTAATTTTAATTTCAAAAACATTATTTTCTGTGGAAAGACATCTATGAGCTTCACCAGATGGCCAAGAGGGATGCATGGCACAAAAGAAGTTAAGGACTCCTGTTCCTCCTCACTCATTCAGAAGTATTTTAAACATATTACTTATTTAATCTGCATTTGACCACTTTAAGATGGGAATTAGTTACTCCTATTATCATTCCTCATTTTAAGAATGAGGAAACTGAGGCACCAGGCTAGTAAGGAAGTTTTACAAGGTAAGTGCAGTATTTATTAAGCGCTCATCGTGTATGTACAGAGCTGGCTTCTGTATTGCCAGCTCAGCATCACTCTTTTCCTGTTTGTATTCCCAGCACCCACAAAGCCAAGGAATGATATTCTCCCAAATCCCTTGAAAGGGAGGATTTTAGGTGAGATTCTTCTAAAGAGAGTCACTGTGCAAGATTTGGAAGGTGGATGAGACAGTGAAACTATTGTTTCCTCCAACATCAGCAGGCACAGATGCAGGAAGTTGGTTGATCTGAGGTTTGGGGCATTTCAATGTGACTCATCTGCTTAGACGCTTCTGGGAGCTTTGGCTACTGTTTTGAGAAATGTCTATAGCTTCATGGTCTTCGGAAAGCCAACAAGGTTTTGTCTGACCTTCCTTCCCAAGGTCTTCCAAAGATTCTGTACATCAAGGTGTTCAATCCCTTCCAGTTGGAAACACCCAGAAGGGTGTCTGTCCTCACTGAACTATCTGCCTCCTATGGGCCAGGAATATCCAAGTTAACATAATAGCAGGAGATAATATATGTCAGTAAGAATTCTAGTAGGAAATGGATGGGGTAACTGAAGAGCATTTAACACAAGGACTGTTCATTAAGGTGTGACAGAGTTTAAGGGAAACCTAGAAGGGATGGCAAGTGCCCCAGTTGTGCAGAAGCAGGTGCTCCTACTCCCTTCCGGCCAGAGGGGATAAAGGGAGGAGGCAGCTGAGCAGCACAGAGAGACAGATAACTAGAGTTGTAAGAGATGTTTCTCTCCAGAGTTGTGGCCCAGGCAGGAAAGGAAGCAGGGGCGTAAATATCCTAACTGTTCTCGGTCTTCCAACTCTCTTATCTTCAGCAAATATCCACTAGATTAGCCAAAACTGGCCTGAAATTGAGGTCAGGGAAGTCTGGCTGTTACCGTGAGCAGGGGTCCATTTCCTGGGGCACAGAGTGGTGTGGGGACCAGGGATGTGGAGGAGCAAGCAGAGAGTATCCAGAATATGGGTTAAGTCTGTCTTCATGGTTTAGTTTAAAGAAAGAGGAGAAATAAACTCTGATTGCATCACACTGGTATATGTGAACTTTTCCTACGGTGACCAAAGTGATTCAACCCCTACTAGTATCTCAATTTACCACTACTGTAGTTTTATTAATAAGCAACGAAACAGAAGAACTTGAAATTTTGAAATATCTCATGAAACCGTGCTGTTGGATTGTTGTGTATAGTGACAACTGGTAAGTTCTCAATTCCACCCAAGTAGACCATGGCTAGGCTTGTGATCAGTAAAATAGGGCATTGTCTGAAGATATTCTTGAAGGACATTTCCAACCCAAAAATCCCATCACTCTGTGTATTCTAGGGATGATTGCTCATGGCTTTATGTGAAGTTCACTGCAGGAACCTACAGGCCATCAGCTGCTGTGTCTGGTGGCTGTCCTGCTAGTGACTAAGGTCCAAAATATGTGGATTTTCTGAGTAAGACTGAATATAACTAGACTACAGGGGTACTGGAAATAGTGATATTTTTTTCCTTCTCTAACCAGGTTCCTGAGTTTTCTTTGTACAGTATATTTCCACTGACTTTATCTAGAAAAGCACATGGAATTGTAACATCTTGCCAGTTCTTGTTAAGAAGTCATGAGATGCACTATAATTGACCCTAATCACTTTTTCCAGTGACAATTCTATTTATTCCCCCGTCATCCACTGTCATCATCGTTAGCCTCCAATATCCCTAGTCCTTATTTATACAGTGCTAAATAAAGAGATAACTAGAGCAAGAGAGACCGAGGTGAGGGCGAGTGGGGAAGAGAGATAAACACCCAATCTTTATATTACGTTTTAAGGGAATGAAAACCTTAATATTTGGCACACCTGTGTACACACACTTGTGTTCGCCTGACTTGCTGGTTTCACATATACACTTGGGGGAGTAAAGCTTCTATGTGTTGCACATATACTCAAATTTGTTTTTAAATAAGCCATCCATTTTATTTATTTATTTATTTGTTTGTTTTAGGGAGAGGGACAACAGGGGAGAGGAGCAGAGGCAGAAAGAGCATCTCAAGCAGCCTCCACACGCAGCACAGAGCCCAACACAGGACTCGATCCCAGGATCCTGGAATCATGACTTCAGCCGAAATCAAGAGTCAGATGCTTAACAGCCAAGCCACCCAGGCGCCCCTCGAACTTCGTTAGTCACATACATTTTCTTGAGAACTACAGAAATAGGAAGATAACTGTGATAACTTTTTAACATTTGTTACCACATTTATTGTCTTTTATTATAATTTAGTATTTGGCCCATTGGCGCTTTGAAGACTTAACAGAGTGATAGGAAGCTTTGAATAGGTGTCAAGCCATACTCCTCAATTGTGGCCACCAAGACTTCAGATGCCCTCCCAGGTCTGATGACATCATGAGGTTTCAGGGGAGAAGTTATATGTAGGAGACAAAAAGCTCCAAAACTTCCAGTTTACGTCCTTCAGCTCATGATACATGCTGTTGCCTGTCTGCAGTGTTCTTCCTTAGATCTCTGGCCTTTTCTATCTTTTAGATAGATCTCTGCTTAAAAATTGTTTCCTCAGAGTGGTATCCTTGGCCGTAGTTTAAAGTAGCCCCGTGGGCCCTGCCTAGCCCTAGCCTTGTTCTGTTTTCTTTACGTCACTATGGTCTTCTGTTATTGGGGATTCGAGTATTTCTGTTTGTCACCCTGTAGTGGAAAATGTACTCTATAAGAAAAAACACCTCATCACTTGACCTGTATCCTTAGAGCCTAGAATAGTGCCTGGCATAGATGAATGGATGAATAAAGGGTGGGGCAATCAAGTCAAGAAAATGGAAGTTGCAGGCTAAAAGTGTTATATTTGTTAATTCACTTCTTCTAGAATGATGAATCTGAGCTCTTCTGAGAAGATAGCTTAAATCCCAAAGATATCCTAAATCTAATGAATATCTGAGCACATGCACATAAGGGATTAAATCATGGTGCAAACTATGTTCGCTGAGATACAGCAGTTACTTTGTGTAAAATGAAAATGCTACAGGATTTGAGGTTGGGTCTCACTTCCTGCTGCACATCTCTGAAAACCAAAGAAAGAACTCATACCATTTTCTTTTCTCCAGTAGTGCTGCATCTTTCCCTTTTTAACCTTATTCAATATATATAAATTTAAATATATAGATGATTTTCAAATAGACTTACTAAAATAAACTAACATACTCTCCAATATACTTAAAATCTCATATTATTCATTTCTCCCCTAACTCATACACTAAGATTCTTAAGTACTGGTTTTGTTTTATTTCTCTTTCTTTTTCCCTACCTCATTCATTGTTCCGATTCTTTGGTATGTGTCCCGGGCATGAGACTGTAGCACTGAATGTTACAGGTGGGAAGCACAGGGAAAAGACGGGATGCTGGGATGGGTGAGGGTGGGAGTGAATGCAACCCTACTGTCAATCCACATAAGGAGGGAACACTCCAGAGCACTACATTGGCCTAGCGAGTGTTTAAAGCCCAAATCCAATAGATGTAGATTTGAAATGGAACTCTACCATCACTAGCTGTGCAGATTACTTGGTCTTGGGCTCCAGGCCAGCATCATGGACCATACTTGGTTTAATAGTCTACTGTACTTAAAGATGGAGGAACAGCATGGAAGCTTTTTGTGTGCCTCGCATCCGTGAAATACAGCCAGACCAACAGTAAACCATCCTACACACCTAGAAAACCGATTGGGAGATTAACACAACAATCTGCACAACACGAACCACAGAATTCAGCAGGTACGCGACACAAAGAACTGAACTTGGGGAGCAAGAAGCCCCGAAATGTAGGGAACCGCTTTTACAGGCAGAGAGAGGACAGAGACTGGGTGGTGGGGGGGGGGAGCATACAGGAGAAGCACCCCTCCCCAAAAGCAGCTGGAGAGAAAGTGGAAAATTGGAAACAGCCGCAGGGACTAAACTAAAAAGGGAGAAAGGAGAGGGTTTAAATTCCATTAAGACTGTAAACAAGGGGAGCGCAAAAGCTGCAACTCCGCAGCTCGATACCTGGCGGTGCTCTGGTGGGAAAGGTGTATCCCCAGGAACACAGTGGGGTCCGGGAGGTTCTCAGGCCACACGGGGAAAAGCGGTTCCACTGCTGGAAGGATGTTTGGTAGAGACTGTTGAAGCCACCTGGTCCCAGCAGACCCCGGAAGGCTGCCACATTCGCTGGTGCTGGGGCAAGTTTGTTGAGGGTGAAGCCCGGTGCCAGACGTGTGTTGTGATTTTCCATAATCCCAGAGACACTACTGCTACACTGTCTTGTGAACATTTCTGGGATGGGCTGGCGCCTGGCCACAGTCTCGGGGCAACAGCAGGGTCCAGTGGGCGTTCCTGAGTGCAGCCGACATTCGGCCATTGCTCATTTGGCCATAGCTCGGTGAGGCCCTCCCGCAGAGGGGCGGAGCGGATCAAAGCCGCAGTCCTTCGGAAGTAAGGGGCCGGGGAAAATAGCCGCATCTGAGACAGAACTTGGGAGAGAGGTACTGCCTGGGGCCTGGTCACGGAGAGTGGAAAAACGGGGAGTGGACGAGAGCTGAAGACGGAGGACCAGTGCGCGACTGCTGATCTGGGAGAATAGAGTGGGTAGCTGGGTGGCGTCATTTTTCAATGCTCCCGTGCATGCACATGCGCACCGACGAGCACCGCAACAATCCACCCCAGTAGGCTAGCAGCGCCATCTAGGGGAGAGTGGAGCTGTTACACTGAGCCCTGCCCACTGGGCCAACTTCCGTATTCAGGAACACAAACCTCACCGCTGGCTTAATCTATGGACTATAAAGATCTAGATGGACTGACCTCTAGGGGAAAACAAAGCAATTTCAGTCCTACTTCAATCTGTTAGCAGGTTCACCTATTCAATTTTTTTTCTCTCTCTTTCTCCTTTTTGTCTTTTACAATTCTTTTCTTTTTCTTGAATACAGAAAGAGAAAAAACTCATTTTTATTTTCAATTTTTATTAAAAATATCTGTCTTTAATTTTTATTACTATATTTTTTACTTTTGTGTAAATGTTTTCAAATTCTATTTCATTTTATTTTAGTCTACTTCAGTGTACTTACCTTTTCAAATTTTCAATTTCCTTTTTTCTTTTTCTTTTTTCTTTTTCATTTCTTTTTCTTCAATGCAGAAAGAGAAAAACTTCATTTTTATTTTCAATTTCTTTTAAAAATATTTTTATTTAATTTTTATTACTATATTTTTTGCTTTTATGTAAATTTTTTCAAATTCTCTCTTACTCCCATCATTTTATTTCAGTCTACTACAGTGTATTCACTTTTTCAAACTCTCAATTTCTTTTTTTTTGTCTTTTCCTTTTTTCTTTTTCTATCTTTTTTCTATTTTTCATTTCTTTTCTTTTTTCTTAAATACAAAAATGAAAAAATTCATGTTTCCTTTTAATTTTTATTAAAATATTTTTATATAATTTTTTTCTACTATATTCTTTACTTTTGTGTATTTTAGTCTACTTTAGTGTATTCGTTTTTTCAAATTCTCAAATGATTTCCTTTTTTTTCTCCCCCCCCTTTTATTTTGTTTGTTTGTTTGTTTCTCTAATCTGTCAAACCACTTTCTACACCCAGACCAAAACACACCTAGGATCTAGCATCATCGATTTGATTTTTGTGTGGGTGTGTTTTTAACTTTTAATTTTAATATTTTTTTAATTTTAATTTTTTTAATTTCAATTTTTCTACCTCATTAATTCCTTTTCTCTCTTCAAAATGACAAAACGAAGGAATTCACCCCAAAAGAAAGAGCACGAAGAAACGACAGCCAGGGATTTAACCAACATAGACACAAGCAAGATGTCTGAACCAGAATTTAGAATCACGATAATAAGAATACTAGCTGAAGTCGAAAATAGATTAGAATCCCTTTCTGCAGGGGTAAAAGAAGTAAAATAGCCAGAATGAAATGAAAAATGCTATAAATGAGCTGCAATCACAGATGGATGCAGTGGCGGCAAGGATAGACAAGGCAGAACAGAGAATCAGCTATGTAGAGGACAAACGTATAAAGAATAATGAAGCAGAGAAAAAGAGGGAGATGAAGGCAAAAGAGCACGATTTAAGAATTAGAGAAATCAGTGACTCATTAAAAAGGAACAACATCAGAATCATAGGGGTCCCAGAGGAGGAAGAGAGAGAAATAGGGGTAGAAGGGTTATGTGAGCAAATCATAGCAGAGAACTTTCTTAACCTGGGGAAAGACACAGACATCAAAATCCAGGAAGCACAGAGAACTCCCACTAGATTCAACAAAAACCGACCATGATAGTCCTATCATAATCAAATTCCCAAAATACTCAGGCAAGGAGAGAATCATGAAAGCAGCAAGGGAAAAAAAGTCCCCAACCTACAAGGGAAGACAGATCAGGAGACCTAGCCACAGAAACCTGTCAGGCCAGAAAGGAGTGGTGGGATATATTCAGTGTGCTGAATCAGAAAAATATGCAGCCAAGAATTCTTTATCCAGCAAGGCTGTCATTCAAAATAGAAGGAGAGATAAAAAGTTTCCCAGACAAACAAAAATTAAAGGAGTTTGTGACCACTAATCCAGCCCTGCAAGAAATATTAAGGGGGACTCTCTGAGGGGAGAAAAGATGAAAAAAAAAATATATATATATATACACATATATATGTATGAAAAGCAACAAAAGATTAGAAAGGACCAGAGAACACCAACAGAAACTCCAATCAGACAACACAAAGAAATAAAAGGCATCCAAATCGGCCAGGAGGAGGTCAAACTTTCACTCTTCACAGATGACATGATTCTCTTTATGGAAAACCCTAAAGAATCCACCAAAAAAATGCTAGAACTGATTCATGAATTCAGCAAAGTTGCAGGATATAAAATCAATGCACAGAAATCGGTTGCATTCCTATACACCAACAATGAAGCGACAGAAAGAGAAATCAAGGAATCGGTCCCATTTACAGTTACACCAAAAACCATAAAATACCTAGGAATCTGACCAAAGACATGAAAAATCTATACACTGAAAACTATAGAAAGCTGATGAAAGAAATTGAAGAAGACACAAAGAAATGGAAAAAGATTCCATACTCCTGGATAGGAAGAACAAATATTGTTAAAATGTCGATAATACCCAAAGCAATCTACATATTCAATGTGATCCCTATCAAAGTAACACCAGCATTCTTCACAGACCCAGAACAAATAATCCTAAAATTTGTGTGGAACCAGAAAAGACCCCGAATAGCCAAAGCAATCTTGAAAAAGAAAACCAAAGCAGGAGGCATCACAATCCCAGACTTCAAGCTATACTACAAAGCTGTAATCATCAAGACAGTATGGTACTGGCACAAGAACAGACACTCAGATCAATGGAATAGAATAGAGAACCCAGAAATTGACCCACAGACGTATGGGCAACTAATCTTTGACAAAGCAGGAAAGAATATCCAATGGAATAAAGACAGTCTCTTCAGCAAGTGGTGCTGGGAAAACTGGACAGCAACATGCAGAAGAATGAACCTGGACTGCTTTCTTACTCTATACACAAAAATAAACTCAAAGTGGATGAAAGACCTCAATGTAAGACAGGAAGCCATCAAAATCCTTGAGGAGAAAGCAGCCAAAAACCTCTTTGATCTTGCCCACAGCAATTTCTTACTCAACACGTCTCTGGAGGCAAGGGAAACAAAAGCAAAAATGAACGACTGGGACCTCATCAAAATAAAAATCTTCTGCACAGCGAAGGAAACAATCAGCAAAACTAAAAGGCAACCGAGAGAATGGGAGAAAATATTTGCAAATGACATATCAGATAAAGGGTTAGTGTCCAAAATCTACAAAGAACTTATCAAACTCAACACCCAAAAAACAAATAATCCAGTGAAGAAATGGGCAAAAGACATGAATAGACACTTCTCCAAAGAAGACATCCAGATGGCCAACCGACACATGAGAAAATGCTCAACTGGAAATGCTCATCATCAGGGAAATACAAGTCAAAACCACAATGAGATACCACCTGACACCTGTCAAAATGGCTAACATTAACAACTAAGGTAACAACAAATGTTGGTGAGGATGCAGAGAAAGAGGATCTCTTTTGCATTGTTGGTGGCAATGCAGGCTGGTGCAGCCACTCTGGAAAACAGTATGGAGGTTTCTCAAAATACTAAAAATAGAATTACCCTATGACCCAGCAATTACACTGCTAGGCATTTATCCACAGGATACAGGTGTGCTGTTTCGAAGGGACACATGCACCCCCATGTTTATAGCAGCACTATCAACAATAGCCAAAGTATGGAAAGAACCCAAATGTCTGTCAATGGATGAGTGGATAAAGAAAAAGTGGTATATATATATATATATATATATATATACACACACACACACACACACACACACACACACACACACACACAGTGGAGTATTACTTGGCAATCAAAAAGAATGAAATCTTGCCATTTGCAACTACATGGATGGAACTGGAAGGTATTATGCTAAGTGAAATTAGTCAGTCAGAGAAAGACAAAAATCATATGACTTCACTCATATGAGGACTTTAAGAGACAAAACAAATGAACATAAGGGAAGGGAAACAAAAATAATATAAAGAGAGAGAGGGAGACAAAACAAAAGAGACTCATAAATACGGAGAACAAACTGAGGGTTGCTGGAGGGGTTGTGGGAGGGGGGATGGGCTAAATGGGTAAGGGGCATTAAGGAATCTACTGAAATCATTGCTTCACTATATACTAATTTGGATGTAAATTTTAAAAAATAAAAAATAAACTTAAATTAAAAAAAATAGTCTACTATCCTTATCTTGAAAGTCTTAACAATTTAATCTTCACATCTATGTTTTGTGACTGAACACCGATGTGCCCTAAAGTGTTCCTGTGAGCAAAGGAGGTGAGTGCAGTACACATGGCCACCCTTCAGTCTGCACTGGACCCTTGCAAATTGTGAAGCAGTCTGGCCCTCTCCTCAAACGAAAGGTAGGCTTTAATGCATCACTAGGAATCAACCACCCTTCTAGCTACCCGCTCTCCTGGATAAAGTGGTTTTCTCCCAGTAGGGAAGCAGAGGACCCTCTTTTGCCAGCATTTGATTTCCCGTGGCTAATTGAATACAATGCAGGACCTCATAGACCTTTTTCCAGAGGCTCCTTAGAACATGGTTGATGTGTCTTTGGCTCAAAGACAACGTCCTAATTTTTAATATATGATGCAATTCAACTTCACAATTGATGATGGTTTTAGATTCCAAACGTTTTGGAAAAGAAGAATTAGCTCTGCATGCCCCTCTGACCAGCGGATGCTCCTACAAAGTTGCTGGCCCCTGGGACCTCCAGGACAGGAATCACTAGAGCACAGGGATCCTTAGCTGGTGATGGTATACATCCGGCAGTGGCCATGTAGCATTTCTTTTGATTGCTTGTACTCACACTTGCACTTCATCTTCAAGGGGCAGCTTTAATGAGCTGAATTGGACTGGTTATTTAAGAGAATGGTTTTTAATTTCTAGTATCTGCAATTAAAAATGATAATCACTTAAAAGGAGATAAAGCTGAGCTCAAAAACTGAACATATGTAGATGTTTGGGCTACAGGGAATCAATCCGCCCATTAAAATGCTAATAAATGCAGAATATCCCCGTCCTTAATTAATCAGTTAACTAAACAGAAACGCTAGGGTGATATACAAGCATGATTATTTGACATGGAAAATCAAGAAGGGTGGATGAATAACAATTACATAATTAAAGAATAATAAAGAACATTTGAGTTTCAATTAATCCTTATTGCCAGCTCTGTAACATTCACCAGAATCTGTTTCATTTCATTGCAAGCGGGGCCTTTCAAGTTTAAACAATTTTAACACTTGGTCGCTAATATAAATCTACTTATTAAAAGTGTTCAAGATCAACATGATACATTTAACTACAAGAGAAAAGCCAATTTAGAAACTAATTTGGTCAAGTAAAGATGTATTATTCTCATTGCCTGAATATACAGGATCCTGTTGGGTGAATTCAGTATGTTACTTTATAAAAACAGTTATTCTACTCTTGGGTTGTAATGGAAAGGACAGATGCCATTGAAAGTTAGAGAAGTCATAATTCTGGTGAAAATAGGTAAGATACTTGATTATGAGACTGAATTCTTACTCAAGATTCTCTAGAAAAATAGGAGCAAAGGACAAGTGTGTGTATGGGTTTGTGTGTATGTGGAGAGAGAGGGAGATTGATTTATTTTAAGGAATTGGCTCATACAATTAAAGATGCTGGCAAGTCTGAATTCTGCAGGGTAGGCCAGCAGGCTGCAGATTCAGGTAAGAGCTGCTTTTGCAACTCAAGTCAGAAGACTGTCCAAAGGCATTCTTCCTTGAGAGACCTCAGTCTTTCCTCTTAAGTTCTTCACCTGATTGGGTGAGGCCCACCTGCATTATGGAGAGTAATCTTACTCAAAGTCTACTCATTTAAATGTTAATCACATCTAAAAAAAATACCTTCACAACCACATCTGGACTAGTGTTCACTAGTGAATAGTGAAAACTATAGACCAGAAGTCTGGAATGGATCCTAAAATTAGATTTTCAAATCAGGAGAGGGAAAGGAAAGGCAATTATAGTCAAACTGGTGAATTTCAGGGCGAAACAAAACAAAACCCTAAAACTGAAAACAAACAAGCAAACAAAAAGAACGTCCTACCTCATTGAGGTCTTCAAATGCAGTGCTTTTTTTTGTAACCATTCTAGATCCATCTAAACTTTAAATTCCTTCATGCCTGAATACTCAAAACCATATCGGTCCATCAATTGGAGAGGACTAATTATTAGTTTTTAATAAAATTAAACTTTCAAAATGTCATTTGGTTTGATTTAATACTGTGGTGATTGAAAAGGAAAATCTTATGTCTGGTTTGGTGATTCTCCAGGAACTTGGGGGAAATGCTGCAGAAGCAGTTCTGGAAGGTAACACTTTGACCAATGTCTTCCCGGGTATGTTTTGTGGAACACAGTCTTTGAAGAGTTGAACTTTGAGGGGGATTTCCTGGCCAAGTATGTTTAGGAACATGATGTATAGTAGCCCCC
Source organism: Neofelis nebulosa (assembly GCF_028018385.1). Lineage (NCBI taxonomy): Eukaryota > Metazoa > Chordata > Mammalia > Carnivora > Felidae > Neofelis > Neofelis nebulosa. Next base: position 120,704,952 of record NC_080782.1, on the reverse strand, counting down.
CCACACCTGGAGATTCATAATTTATTTCTGTATAATAAAGTATTCAATAGGTCCTGTAAAGGAACATGCTTGACTGTTTTTCATCTAGCATTTCTCAACTCCAATATTCACCATTCCACCCTCACCATGCAATGCATATTAACATCCCAAGAAGTACAGTTTGGAAAATGCATTTAAACAATCAGAAAACAAAAACAAAAGTCTACACGATCAAGAAAAATAACTGAATAATTTATACTGCATTTAGTGAACTGAAAAATACAGTCACAGTTAGATGCTTTCTTAGCACATTCCCAATTTACAGGGTCACAGAGCTAAATTCTTAGGGCTGTGGTCACTGCTTCTCCCCTTATTCCACCCCTGAAATTATACAAAAATTGTAAATGACCCCACAAAGCAAGAGGCAAATTGTTGGCTGCCTTTGCTGAGGCAGACATGGTTTCTTTAATAAAGTGCCCCTGGGGGAAAAATGCTGAGAAGGAGGTAACACTTTAATCCACATCCAAAACACGTAACTGGGACTGATTTAAATGTGTTGAAACAGTGCAGCTTCTTTGTGGCCAACTACATCAACCTTTTGGCTCATCTGCATTAGAAACTGAGAGAGAGAAACCAGTTTGGAGATGGCCATTTTGGCTATTATCTGCAAATCGAGGTGAGTTTGAACTGGGAGGTCAAGAAATCTGGGGCGCGGTGGCACACGGCCATCTGCTGGCACTTGGGGCAGCCCTGATGTGAACTGCAAGACGGTACCCGCTCTGCGCACACAAACTGCTAAAAGGCATCCCTTCTTCTGGGTTCTCTGCAGCCCTGCACCAGAGCTGGGGCTTGGGGCTAGGTTTCCACCCTCACTGGCCCTGCTGGCTGGATGCCTTTGTGTGGAGTGGAGTATGCAATGCTATGTGTGGGAGCTGGGGGCAGGGGTGGGCCTGAGCAAGGAGAGAAGATACTCAGGGAGGAGAGGAAGATAAGGAAAGGAGCACGAGCTGGGATGATCATACTTGCTTTAGACCTCGAGGGCCTTTGCAGAGCCTAGAATGTGCATGGCTGGTAGCAGCTGTGAAAGGCTCACGGCATGTGTATTTGACCTTAGGATAATTCTCTAGTTTTTCTTAAAAATGAGAAAATATTTCCATTATTTTATTTCAGTGGCAGAATGACTTGGACCAAAAACCATTGTTCCACGAGGAAACAGATTTCAGGACATTCATGTTTTCATTCATTTACCCCAGTATGAAACAAAGTGAGCAACTTCAATGAATAAAACACTGTTCCAGTCCCAAGAGACATTGTGGAAAACAAGTTAGATGTAAGTCTTGCCCTTTCTGAGCTTGCACTCTAGCAGAGAGGATGAGACAATTTAATGACAATAAATGTGGGAGACAAAGGGAATACACACAGGTGAGTCAGGCGAAAGGAATATCCCCCTTTACCACAATTTGACTTCCTAGAGGGTCCAGGGAGGTGTCCCGAGGGAAGGGATCCTAAGGACCGGTAAGAGGTAAAAAAGTAGAAAAAAAGCCATAGAGAACTTGGAGAATCCCGTAACAGGGAGAACTCAACATCAGGTAACTGTTGAATAGGACACAGTGGCATATGTAAGAATGGGTATCTGGACACATCACATATATTAAAGGGCTTTTAAAGTGACACTGTGGGTTAATTAAAGTGTGATGAATTAGTGAGAAGCAAGAGACTATGGAAGCAGGGAGACTGTTGAAATAAGGAAAAAAAACTATGATGATGGTCGTGCAGAGAAATGTGATTGGATATGAAAGTTCACTTAGAAGGTAGGGGCACCTGGGTTCCATGGACATCTGTTAAGGGGGAAGAATTAGGGTCATTGTTGAGGGAGGTTTCAAGGATGATTCCCAGGCTTCTGGATAAGCAATTTGGGGGAAAGGAGGTTGCCATTTAAAGAGAGATGGACACAATTCTGGAACAGAAGAGTGTTCAGTTGGAGCTCAGTTTGGTCATCCTGGGTCTTAACAGCCTGAGATATTTCAGGGGATACGTTCAGTAGACAGGAACACCTAGGTTTGGAGCCACTGGAATAGATGAGATTACCCACAAAGGTAGTACATGGAAGAAGAGGTATGTCTAGGCATTAAGAGTTGTCATAAAGATAAGAGTTAAACCAGGGTTTTGATGGTGCAAAAAATGAAAAAGGGCAGACCTTGAAGAGGGAATTATGACTGGAGACTCAAGTCACAGAAATATTAATAAGCACTGAAAAATACTCATCATGTTTGGCAATTAGGAGGTTACTGGGGGCATGAGCCAATAGTACTATCCGTGGACATTAGGGGTAGGATTTCAGAAGCAAGTGAATGGGCAGAAGGGAACTGGAGAAGTAAGAGTCTAGTCATGAAAAGGAAGGAAAGGGAGAAATCTTGGAGGTACAGCATGGTTGGACCATTTCATGGCAGGACTAGGGAGAAAGCATTGGCGAGAAATTGAATATGCTGACGTTGAATACAGAAAAAGAGAAAGGTCAGGATACAAAACAGGGATAGGGCCAGGTCCTTGAAGTAGGCAGATAGAATGGATGGAAGATCTAGCCTTGACTAGAGGATGACAACTCTTCCCATGGGGCCATCCTCTTCCCACAGGGCTGAGGGGAAAGAACAAAGTCTGGGTGCTGCATGAATTGAGGTGTAGCAGTCAGGAAAGCTTAGGTAGTGTTCATCCTTGATAGCTTTTACCGTTTATATGAAGTAGGCAGTGGGATAATGAGCTAAAGAGGATAACCTCATTTTAGCCACTCACTATGCCAACTCTACACTCTAATTCTTTTTTTAAAATTTTTTTTTCCAACGTTTTTTATTTATTTTTGGGACAGAGAGAGACAGAGCATGAACGGGGGAGGGGCAGAGAGAGAGGGAGACACAGAATCGGAAACAGGCTCCAGGCTCTGAGCCATCAGCCCAGAGCCTGACGCGGGGCTCAAACTCACGGACCGCGAGATCATGACCTGGCTGAAGTCGGACGCTTAACCGACTGCGCCACCCAGGCGCCCCTACACTCTAATTCTTCATTACACTGATTCTCATTGGTTGTATTGATCATTATTCTAATGTGTCCTAAAAACTTCTTCCTCACTTGGAACACTACAAATTGCAGCCGAAAGTATGGGGGCTAGTTGGTGATTAGAGGAAAGTTTCCCCTAGAAGAAGTATCTCAGATGGTATGATGCTCTGTTGTGACCAGAGTGACATTTTACCTCATATTGCACAGAATACAGTTTTAGAGAAAAGATTTTCAAGGATTTCACTAAAATAACAAGAGGAAATTCTCCTGAGTGGCTTCCTCCTGCCCCCTTGTCTCCCCCCTTTTTTGTCTCATTCTTTCCAATGCTCTAGCAGTTGCCAAGTTTACAGTACTGTCTTTCATTCCTGATCTCTAAAAGGTTTCTTTTGTTTTTTTTTCCTTCCCCCCCCCCCCCCGCCTCCAAACACACTTATAGAGCAAAATGCTTTTTCCAAGTTGTCCTAGGAGATCGACAAAATACCAACTCCTTTTTGTCTATGCACAAGATCCTATTAAAAACACGGTCTGCTTATCTTGACATCTTTCCCCAGGTGGCTTTATGGATTCTGTCCAATATTTAGGCCTGAGTGAGAGATCCCATGTCAACCAGAGTTACAGCTGCAGAACTTCCTGAACTATACATGGCGGTTAGAAGGACTGGTTAAGGGCAGGCTGCGGGCTTACCTCTGCACCATGCTCTCCTGAGGCTCACCTCGCTGAGATTATACTTGAGGGCTGCCACAATAATGCAAAGCCAACCTAGATTGGAGTTCCCAAAACCATACTTGAAATTCCAAGTCTGTCTGGAGAAATCTGTTAGTAATACAAATTAAGCCTCCAGAATGATTTCTATCAATTGAGAAACTTCTTGTTTATCAGATCCCATTTTCTCTTTCCAGCCTGCTCTTCCTTTTTCCTGCCAGTGGGGAAAAAAAAAAAGGTGGAGAAAGTCTATGGTGGTGAAATGGTAACATTTGAGTCAAATGTAAAAAAAAAATAAATTTTTTTTCTCTTCAGCTCCTTTTTCTGGCCACGAAAACTTGTGTAAAACACATGTACATATTAGACAACCTTCTTGCAAGTATGGCTTATAACTGCTGTTTCTACTTTTCTGCTTCTCATTCATTCTTGTATTGGGATTTTTTCAAACTACAAAAGTAATAAGGGTCAAATAAAACATTTTTTTAAAGTTAATGTTCTCTTCTGCCTTCTTCTCTAGCTCTCTTGTTCTCCCCCAGGGGAACCAGTAATGGTATTTTGGGGTATTTCCTTCTATGTCTTTCCTCACATTGAATTACTCTTCAGCCTGCTTATTGGTCACTAAATCAAATATCCATTTATTTTCATTCCTTATATTATTTGACCTCCAAAGAATATTCGACACTGTTAATTAAGCTTTCCTTCTTAAGATCCTCTCTTTTCTTGCTTTTCATGACCTGACGCATTTTTGGTCTCTCCCCTACCTCTCTGGTATTCCTCTGCCTGCCTGTCAACCTCAGTGTCCAATCCTATGCAGGGTCACCACATCTCAGGAAACTCCCTGCACAGAACTTCTGGACAAAGTAAGAATTCATCCAATCTCATCATATGTGTTGATGATGGAACCAAGACATCCACAGTAAAGAAGCAACGTATCTAAGGTCATTTCAGAGCCGGAACCTAAAACAAAAACTGACTTCAAATCAAGTCCAGATACGGATAAAGGCCAGCAATCTACTAATTTCCTGGTATATTTCTTTTATTTACTCTTACTTTCTTTTTCCCTTTTGTCTTGGTAATAGCAGAATTGCTAGGTAAACCTAATTCTGAAAGATGGCTTTTTATAACCCCAGTGATGGCCATAATATGCTCGGTAGGAATTCATCTGGGGAAGTCAACAGAAAGAACTAAAGAGAACCATTTAATTTGATTTAATTTTCTTGAGAACACAAAAAGGGGTAATAGGCTCCCCAAAGATTGTGATAAATGATCATCGGCACAGAGAGCTGAAGCTACCTGTGAGGAGGCTCCTTCCAGAAGCATTAGGAAGCCATAGTCACTGGGAAAAGCCATAAGTCAAACTGACAGATTAGCTCAGTAACAGCTTCTAAGATAAACAGCCAGCACCAAAGTTGTGGAGGGTAGCACTTATGTGCCCAGCCTTATGTTAAGTTCTTTGCACACAGTGTCTGTGTTTTCCAACCCCCAAACTAGGGCATATCATATAATCACAGAAATAAATCATTTGACATTTGGGTTGATTCATAACTGCTAAGCCAGGGAGTGTTACAGGAACACAAGTCGTGATCTTTACCACCTAGATATTGTAATCTATTTAGTATAACAAGTGCCTGACTGCAGCAGGATGGTAAAATGAAATTCTGGGTATTAGTGTTTAGCTGAGGGCCTGAAATCTGAAAACAAAAATTATAAATGAGCAAAGCTATAATTAAAGCCCTTCTTTGGGGCAGGCTAAGGAATTCTAAAACTAACTCTATCAGCATTAGTGATTGCCCCCTCTGGCTCAGAAAGCAGTTGAGGTTGGAGAGGCTGGGGAAGGAAAGAGAATTTCTTTGAGTTTGTCTCTCCTGTAGGTAACTACCTCAGCCAAGGTCACTCCCCTCCCTGGGCCAGCCCACATCCAGTGACCAGCTGATGCAGAAATATGCAGGAAGAGTCATCTTGGCTTGACTCTGAGAGTTGCTGGGGCTCTTGGGCTCCCTGCAGGCTTGGCTGAGGCTGTCACCAGACCCCATAGCTAACTGTTCTGCTATGTTCTGTTCCATTGTGCACCTACCTGCTTCCAGCTCTTCCCTTCCATAGGTATTGATCCCACAGGCACTCCTAAGAAGCATCCTACACAATGGGAGAAAAAAAAATCTGTTTTTCCTAAAGAAATCCCTTCAGATACAGCTCATGGTGTTTAGTGATATACTTGCAGTATTGTTTCAAGAGTTGTTTTGTCTTGGGGACAAAAGATGTCGCGCATGATTTGTACTGCCGAAGCAAAAGCGATCTGAGCAGGTTGTATGTGAAAGTATTTTGAAACACGTTCAAGCCTAACACCTGAGCTTTGTGTAATGTAAATAAGACTTTGTGTTTGTGAACCTTCCAGCTAAGGTGATCTTTTTCCCCTCTCACCGCCAAGCAATGTTCAGGCTTTGAATGCTTTTGTATCAGTTTTTCCCTTTGTAGATGGCATTAACATTGTTACTTGAGGTCTTGCTTAATCACTTTTGTTGTCCTGAGGACCGGAATTGACAGTGCATCAGATTTGTGGCTAATTTTGTCTGCAGACAGTCTAGCTTCAGCTGTTTATGGTGACGCTACCCTTTCGTTTATAAATGTGGAAAAAAAAAAAAAAGTATAACCACAGGTGTAGAACAAATTTCCTGACATTTTTCATACAAAATGCTTTCTACAAAAAATGCTTTTTTTCATACAAAAAGTATAAAGCATACAGATGCTATTGAAATGTAATCGTTTATAATGCTTAAGCCACCGTTAGGAGGAAATAATCAAGTAATTCTTTACCAGGTATGAAAGAAATTTTTTAAAAATACAAAATATTTTCTGATTAGCATTTAGCTTATACTAAATTTTCAAAAAAGCTGAAGGCAAAAATGCCTTCATCAGGACTCGCTGAGAACTATATACTTATGTCTTGCTTTTTCTACCCACTGAGATGCTCACAAGCTTCCCCTTAGAACGGGCAATGTGCTAAGCATAACATGGCTGTGCTTTATCTCAGCGGTTGTGGCGAATTTTATTTTTATTATGTAAATTTGTATTTAAAGAGTATTATTACATTTATATTATAATAGCATTTAAGTAATGTTATTTAAATTTGCATTTATATTGTTATACAGTTTCTAGTACAGTGCAGTCCCTATACCCTGAGGTGCATGGTAAAGTGAATAAGTGAATTTTCATGCTGATATGCTCAGCGCTATTCAGAAGTCAGTTGGCTTAGCCCTTTCTCATATCCTTAGATGCATTTAGACTGTCAGCATTAACCTTCTGTGTTAAAAACCAAAAAAACCCCACAAAATATTTTTTTATACTTAAAAGAAATAAGGGCTTCCCTCGCAGGAAAAAACAAAACAAAACAAAACAAAACAAAAAAACATCAGCTACATGCTTCTTTCCTATCCAGCTGTAGCAAAACCAAGGCACCGAGGACAGGGCACGCAACGTGTGCCTCATCTGGCAGTGTTTACCAGAGCACTTAATAAAGTATAAGACTGAGATTTATTTGAAATTACATGGTATGACATCGGTAGAAAGAGAGAATTTATTCTGGTGAGTATACGTTCAGTCTCAGGTCAGCTTCCAGGAAATGTAGCTCATGCCAGGAGTGGGGGCTGCTTTCCTCTTACCTTAGGCCAAGCCAGTGGGTGCTCCAGAGGACCCCCGGAGAGCTTACTCTGTGTCTGTTGAGTTTGGGAAACACAATGGACTCCGGTCCTCCATGCCAGGGAAAGCTAAGAACCAGAGGCAGCAAAGCTGAGAGAGAGAAAATGAGAGAAGGGGAGGGACCCTGCTGCCCGGGGAGCGAGGTGCCCTATGCTGAGGGCACCGGCGATCAAAATGGTGTTAACAGAACAATGAGGCCCTGCCAGCAACAGGCCAGAGATGGAGAACACAAGTCAACTCAGTTCCAGCTCCAGTTGCTTGACAGGGAGCACTTGAATATCAGGGTTTACTGATATTCAAGTAAACAGTTTTACTTTGCATATGGATTTAGCGAGAAAGATGTTACAAATGATTTCAACATCTCTCAGGGCTGTAGGAAGAGGAGGAATTGTAGCCCGTATTTGCCATCTCTCACTAATAAAGAGGAGAAACTAAATAAGTTACTAATTATTTGACATAGGAAGTAAGTAGAACATGATTTTCCATCCTCCATGCTAGAGCCAGAGGTAAGTGTTCAGAAAGGCAGACCTGTTCCATTACTCCTCTGATGGAAAACCTTCAAGGGCTCTGCACCTTAGAATGATCCAGAAGCCCTGTATGATTTGACTCCTATTAAGCTTGTCACCTGCTCCCTTTACTAGGCCCTCCAGAGTTACCCAAGTTACCAAGTACCCACCCGACCCTACTCAAGAGTTTCCTTTTCAAATTTCCTTCACATGGTGAAATCTTTGCACACAGTGGTCTCTCTGTGTGGAATTTCTGGCCCTCACCACTCCCTACTTGCTCCTTAATTCCCAGGCTCAGGTATCTTCTCTTCCAAAAAGCCTTTCTGAAACATACCTCCTGTCCAAAGTTGATCCCATTCCCCTTTTGGGGCATTACTCTATCTTGCATCACAAAGCTTCTGCTCTTCACTTGGACTGCAAGTCCCTTGAAGCTAGACATTTTTATTCTTCTTTGTTTCCTGAGCTCTTAGCACCGCGGCTGGCACACAAGAAGAACTTAATGTTTTTGAGTAAATGAGAGGTACCTAGAATCATTAGGGGACCCTTCAGTGAGTGGGTCAAGATCAAATATGATGCTGAAATTCTTTGGCCAACGGGCTTAGAGAGGACTGTCCATTGTTTCCCATAAAAACCCAGAATCTAAATTCCCAGAGGATCTTAAATGGATATTACTACAACTTAGCTTTAAATAGCTGAGAATTTTTATAGCATGGACACTAATCCTCCCCACTTGGAGTTCTTGCTATTTGAAAAAGGAAATCTCACCTGACAGATGGATTAATGTTTGAGAAGAGTGTATTTGCACAGCTGCAAGAGTCTTTCTCAAACAAGATGTTTGAGCTCTCCTCTATGCAGGAAATTTGATGACCAGATGAAAACATTAAACCATTTAGACAGAGCCTGGAGAACCATGGGAAGCACCATGTCCATTAAAGAACATCATTTATAGAAATCCCTCTAACGGTTTCCCTTTTCTTTCTGAGGTGTTTGTGTGTGAGCATGTGCATGCGTGTGCATGTGCGTGTGCATGTGTGTGTGTGTCTGTGCACACAAGTTTCTTTGTGTTATAAATAAAGCCCTTCAGAATCCACCATGAATCGGGGGCAAATGGCAGCCTGGATGTCCAGGTGTCTAGAATACCCATTAGAAGCCTGACCACATGACAAACCCTGTGTGCAGCTCTTAAGCCGTCTAAACACTGTCTTGTGAAGAATGTCCTGGAGTCATTCCCTTACTTTAGTTTCTCTTTATGCTGCAACTACCTTACTCGGTGGCAAACTGCAATGATGCAATTCAGGAGAAATAAATTTGGGGCACAATGGCCTAGAGTGCGTATTCAATACAGTGCTCATAGAGCAGCTGAATTCACATGCATAAGTCTGCCAGGACCACCATAGGATAGACTTCAGAAATCTTCCCAAAAAGCTGAAAGGAGCTGTAAAGTTTACACAGGGCATGAGACATCCGCAGGGGATTTCTAGGGGCAACTCTACTGGCTAAGCATATGACTGACATTGTGAGGTCACTTCCTTTGTGGATTCACATGGGAAGGATGATCAGCCCCTTCGGTTTTTCAGTATAAACCATCTGAGGTTAAGGATTGTGAGGGAGAGGGTCTTGAACGGGAACAAAAATGGAGCTTTGGGACTTGATGACACATGATATTCATACACTGTTAAACACACTAGGATAGTGGAGGCAGCTATGGTGACACCTAAGGGGCTCTAGTCTTGGGGATGAAGCTTTTTTAAATAACAATGACAAGAGAAGGGTAAGTGGGAATAAAGAGTTACTCTGTGCTCTACAGTTCCACTTTTTGAAGCTTTCCACAGTGTCCAGTGCCCTTCTTTAGAACAGGTGTGCTGTTTGAAGAATCAAAGTCAACTTTTAAAATACAAAATAAAAAGAAGAAAAGTTTGGGCACATAAAGAAAAGCTGAAAACATGTCCAAATATTCTGTTTCAAAAGGACAAAAAGAAGTCATGCATCCCTGAATATTTGCTTCTGTGTAAACACACTTTTGTTAAAGGCACACACACACACACACACACACACACACACACAGAGGGAGGGAGGGAGGGAGGGAGAAAGAGAAAGACGTTATCAAACTCCAGGTCAGAGCCCCAGCCCTCAACATGTGAATAATCCCCTGAAATTACCCTTCAATAGAAATATCCTAAGAGGTCCAAAATGATACAGCCTGGAGAACCAAAAGCAATACGCTTAAGACCTCTAAGCACAGATGACCCCTGCTATTCTAGGTACAGAGGGAACTTCTTTATGAACTTTTTTTGACCAAATATACTTTTGCATTGTATGACTGTGAAACTATCTATGAAAATCAAGAACAAGAAATGTAAGTATTTATTAAAAGGTTGGAAAAAAGAAAAATGGAGGAAAATACCTTTACATTTCAAAAGAGTTCATTCCACGATGAGGGCGACTGTAGATCCAAGACCAAGTTGATTGGTCTGGAAATAATGGGTTCGCACATATCATGCTTTTTCCCTTCCATCTCCTTACCGTCTTCTCCCTGCCTTCTTCCTCCTTTAGAGGGCACTGCAATGAATACAAGTTTTTTGGGCTCATCATTCTTTTGTGGAGCCACCTTACTCCAACTCTCAGTTCACTCAGTTGGAGTATCATTGAACTTACCCAATGGCCTATGCACATCTAGGCATGACCGACAAGAATATTCCATTTCCTTGATCTTGATGATTGCTTTAGGGACAATCATGTGCCTGTGGCAATGAAAATACACTGGCAACTTCTGCAGGAGCTACTGGCAAAAAGGGACTCTCTTTGGGGGTTGCTAATCCAAAGAGCCTGTCTGAGAAAAGAAGCCAAAAGGGAGAAAAGATAAACTGAAAGATAAGGAGAGGGAATGAGCACATGGTTGTCCAGTTTGAGGCCTGAGATGTGCCTTAAGCTAGAAACCTCCATGGATTTGCAGTTAAGTAAGCCAATAAATTCCCCCTCTTTTTATGTAAGGCAGTTGAGTAGGTTTCTGTCACTTGCCAAAAAAAAAGTCTTGCCTGACGGAGAAATGCAGAGCAGTGCTGGAAGTTTTTAGCTTGGAACCCAGACAACTTTAGCTAAGTTAAACTCGAGAAAACAAGGATTACCTAGGACCCTGCAGTTACAGTTGACTAAAGGAAAGAACATAATATCTATGATTTTATTGGAGCCCAGGACAGACAACCCTCAAATTGTTTCAATGTCATCTCTCCTATCTGCTGGCATCTGGCTTCTTTTAATACAGCATGGTGGCTTAGTGGATCAATACACAGCATCTTTACCTAGTTTTTTCTTTTGCCTCCTCTGAGACTCATGCCATACCCCCAGGTACATGCCACTGCTCTCATCATTCTTCCTTGGCTTCTCCCTGTTGTCTGCCTTTCTCTAGTGTAACAATCAGTGAAGTGTCACAGTTAGATGCTTCCTACTCCACGTACCCCTCCAGACTGACAGCTGTCCCACCCAGCGGAGACTGCCGATGTCCATGGGTATATTCCTGGAACCTAGTCTGGGGCCTGCCACCCCAAATGTTGCAGTGAATTGAATTAGTGCCTCAACTCAGACTCACTCTGACCCTGCTCAACACCCAGCCTCTGCCTCCTTGGAACTCTCAGAGATTTTCTTGCCTCTGACTTCAGCCAGCTACTTAGTGCTTCCTACTTGACCTTGTCCCTTACGAAACCCATCACTATAAATGTGCTTATGTATTTATTGAACATTTCCCAAGGAAGCACGTGATGTGCTTTAGCCCAGTCAGTCCTCAGAGCAGCTTCTCCATCTTACAGACGAGGAGGTCAGGCCTGAGAAGTTAAGTGGCTTGCCCAAGGTCACCTGGCTAGTAACTCAAGTATTATCGGTTCCTTGGGGGCTAAACATGCTTCGTTTATATTGTTGAATTACCCTCACAACCACCCTGCTATGTACAATTCTTAGTCCCATTTTCCAGATAAGAAAATTGAGACTCAGTGAGGTTGTCATTTGCCCAACCAACACCACTGGATACCAACAAGAACTGAGATTAAATTCTAGAATGTTTGAGCCCAGAGCCCTGACTCATCAACCATTGTGTCAAACAGTTGTCTATTCATTGATGGGTGATTTGTATCAGAAGGGTCATCTGCCCTTTAATTACTATTTGTTGTTCTTCTTCCTGTTTATAGGCATAATAATAACTACTTCATGGGGTTGTCATAAGAGCTTCAGCTGAAGAAGTTCCAAGAGCATCTGGCATATAGCAAGTGCTCAATGAATTGTACCAATGATTAATGTTTACTGAGGGCTTCTTATGCCAGGCATTGTCATAAGTACTTTACATGTATTACCTCACGGAAGATTCATGTCAGCCTCATGAGATGGGTACCAATAGCAGGCTCATTTTATAGATGTGGAAACTGAGGCTCAGAAAATTTAAGTAACTTGACAAAAACCACAGAGCCCAAGACTGAACAATTAGCTAATTGTTTGTTGGCATAACTGTGGTCTTGGCTTCCACTGTCTTTCTTACTTGGAAAGTTTTGGTAAAGACATCAGAGAGCCCAACTATCTCCAGGTGGACTGGCCTCTTTTGGGGTTCGGCTTGCTCCTGGCCTTTTGGTAGTCCCTTAGCCTCATGGTCCTCAGCTTTCTAGATGAAGAGCTTGAACATCTACAGCTACAACTCTGGGGAGTCAAGGCGGGGGGTGGGGGAGGAGGAGCTGCTAAAAGGAGAAAGAAAACACAGGTGTATTGCACCCCTATTGCATTTGAGCACCAAGGGCTGGACACAGGAAGCAATTCCATTTGAACCACTATGCACCTGGCCAGCTGAAGTGCTCAACAGTGAAAGGTACAAACCTCTTCCCATCCCCACTCTTCCTGATGCTCCTCACTGGGGTGAACTGGCCGCAAACGAGGAAAGAACTGGAAATTTTCTTGTTAATTTCTGCCTTGTAGATTATTCAGATTGCAAAAAAACTCCATGTTGAGTCTAAAAGTGTCTGGACCAGCTGTCTGTATAGATTAAATAATCCAGATGGCTGCATGAGTTACTATACCAGAAAAAAAAAAAAGTGGTTTCACCATGGAGTGAGCCTATCCAGAAAGTTCAGGGATAATAGATTTCTTTACCTTGCACGACCCCATGTCTTCTCTTCTTAGTTTGGCTCACTGAAATTTACTATGCAATTGCCAAATCTTCCCTTCACTTGGGCTATTTAAATAGCCACAATGTTGCCTTTTTATATAAAAGATTAAAAAATAAACAACCAAAATGTGATGGCATTTGGAATAAAGGATTAATCAGTTCTGTCACTCTCATTTGGGCAGCAAAATCAAGCCTCTTGTTTTGGGAAATACTGCTGGATGGGCTAATTTCCATATCGCCAGGCTGTTTTTCTTTTTAATATCACAGTGGATTTGCTGTGGCGGGGGCTGCTACAAACTGCGGGCACCATAACTCATTTAAAATGTGGCTGCCAATCCGTTTGGGGGAAGGAGGCCTACTGTATTCCTTGACGGTGGGCTTCTTTGCAAGGGCACAGACCTGCAGAGGAGTCCGTGTCATCTTCTCCCCTGCACCTCCCTGTGGCTTGAGCAAAGGCAAAGTGTCAGATCGCCCTTGTGGGAAACAGTGACAGGAATCTCTGTGCTCATCTCTGCAACCCTGCTGCTGGGAACTCACAGCCATCCACTTCTTATCCTTGTTCCTTGGTGCCCATGCTACCAGAAACCCAAGACAATGGAGATGGCTCACCTTTGCCACCTACGTGCTTAAGACACACATGTGACAGTGGGTGCCAGGCGCTTTTGCATTGTCAAAGACTCCTGCCAAGTTCCCTTCTAAGAAGGAAGAACATACAATCTGAGGGACCTAGACAAAGTTATAAAACGTAATTCTCTCACCTACAAAATCTCAGATCACTGTACTGTACTCCGTAGGTGATGATTATACTTTTATTTATTTTTTCTCTCCATTCACAGATGTCAATACTTGGTGAGCAGTTGCCAGATACTTACTTTATCTGCAGCTCAAAGCACAAAGGGAAGGCAGCAGAAACCACACTGGCATGCTGACAGCACAGCATTAGGAATATGGATCTGTGCCAATCGATGCCTGGGTGCCAAGGCAAGAAGGCAAGGACGCATTATTTAAGGACACATTTTAAAACAAGAATTAGCCAATGAAGAAATGGGCAGAAGACACAATAGATACTTTTCTAAAGAAGACATCCAGATGGCCAGCAGGCACATGAAAAGGTGCTCAACGTCACTCATCATCAGGCAAATACAAATCAAAGCCACACTGAGATAACACCTCACACCTGCCAGAGTGGCTAAAAGGAACAAATCAGGAGACTATAGATGCTGGCGAGGATCTGGAGAAACGGGAACCCTCTTGCACTGTTGGTGGGAATGCAAACTGGTGCAGCTGCTCTGGAAAACTGTGGAGGTTCCTCAAAAAATTAAAAATAGAACTACCCTATGACCCAACAATAGCACTGCTAGGAATTTACCCAAGGGATACAGGAGTGCTGATGCAGAGGGGCACTTGTACCCCAATGTTTATAGCAGTACTTTCAACAATAGCCAAATTATGGAAAGAGCCTAAATGTCCATCCACTGATGAATGGATAAAGAAGATGTGGTATATACATGATGGAATACTACTTGGCAATGAGAAAGAATGAAATCCTGCCATTTGTAGCAACGTGGATGGAACTAGAGAGTATTATGTTAAGTGAAATACAGATACCATATGTTTTCACTCATATGTGGACCCTGAGAAACTTAACAGAAGACCATGGGGTAGCGGAAGGGGGAAAAAATTTACAGAGAGGGAGGAAGGCAAACCATAAGAGACTCTTAAGTACTGAGAACAGACTGAAGGTTGATGGGGGGATGCGGCAGAGAGGAAAGTGGGTGATGGGCACTGAGGAGGGCAGTTGTCGGGATGAGCATTAAATGTTGTATGTAAGCCAATGGGACAGTACGTTATATTTAAATTTTTTTAATGTTTATTTCTGAGACAGAAAGAGACAGAGCATGAGTGGGGGAGGGGCAGAGAGAGAGGGAGACAGAATCCGAAGCAGGCTCCAGGCTCTGAGCTGTCAGCACAGAGTCTGACGTGGGGCTCAAACTCACAAACCATGAGATCATGGCCTGAGCTGAAGTCGGTCATTCAACCGACTGAGGCACCCAGGCATCCCAACAGTAAATTATATTTAAAAAAAAAAAAAGAATTAAATTGTCATAGAACTTACCTTCTCTCTCTGTCTACATCCTAACTCAAAGGATCAACCTCTCACATCTGGGGAAATAGACAATGATTCAGAGTTAAAGGCGAATGAAAATGGAATATTTTAGTTCATTTCAGAGTGGTTTAGAGGGATGACATGTTCTTTAGCAAAACAGATGAAGAATTGCCTCCCCCAAATTGACTACTGACATCAGTGACTCGTTGGACAGGAAGGAAGGAAAGAAGAGAATGGGATGAGCACCATGGCCAACATACATTTTTACTCTCAGTGCTACATGTAATTTGACTCCAGTTTTCATTTATTCATGCATATTTTCAGTGCTGAAATGTATAGTGGAATAAAAATCCTAGACAATTTATTAATCTCTTACTACATACCAGCCACTGTTTGAAGTGCTGTGCTTGTATCCAGTCCTCACTGAATGCTATGAGGTAGGTGCCATTGTTAATCCCATTTTACAGAGAGAAAATGGAAAGGTTGAGAGGTTAAGTCATCGGCCCAAGGTAACACAGCTGGCGAGTGTAGAGCAAGGGTGTGCACTGAGGCAGTCTGACTTCAGAATTGACATTTGAAACAACTCTCTTCCCTGTGGCCGTGCTGGTGGGGTAGCATTAGAACAGGGCTTTGGACCAGGCAGGCAGCTACCCAATGAGGCATTTCTGCTTTTGAAGAGTTTATTTTTATACCCTTACTGCCTTCTTCACAGGGGTGTTTTGGGAATGAACAAGGGCAGTATCCCACTGGTAAGAAAAAATGGATGACTCATGTTGAAGAAGGAGGAGGGGGGAGGACCCTTTCAAGCCACAAGGATACCATTTTTCGCACTGGAGGAGGTCACTGAATGCATCACAGGAGAGAAATGGATCTGAGAGGTCACATGGATAATAGTCCCACCTTTGGGGAGGACGCCCTGCTGCCAGAAAAATGATTCAAAAGAATTCTTGCTGCAGCAAGGGGATTGGGTTACTTGTGTTGAACAGCGCCCAGGAGCATATGCTTTATGAAGTTGGCCAGATGTCCTGTTTAGTGAGGAGTCCTCACCAGGTATTTTAATGGTCTTGAAGGGTGTCCCAGAAATAAATCACCTGCAGCAAGCAGACTTGGTAGTAAGTCCCCTATTCACAAATTGTTAAGGGCTTTAGGTTAGTTTGTTATCATTTGTAATTGTTAAGGTCACGAGAGAAGTCAGAGGGCTTGATAGCCTGGCAGTAACTCAAAGCTCTACATTTCTTTTCTGCCTTGGATTTGTTCCAATATTATTTTCCTGTGTGTGTGTGTGCATGTGTGTGCACATGTGCATGCTGGTCAGTATGGACACACAAGGTAGGAATGATCCTTTTCCACAAGGAGTGAGTTGAGGCCCTAAGAACTCTGAAGAGATCTTCCTCTGCTATTGCCAAGAAAGCTGTGCCAGATGTGGAGTGGACAGAGGGTTACGTTTCTCCCTTCTCTGCTGTTTTACCCACCAGATCTCATCTTTCCCTCCTATTTCACTGGTTCATGACTTTATGCTGGTCCAATGTTAGACAATTTTAAGATACAAACAGAAAATAATATTAGTTCACACTTCTAAAAGCTCTGCATGTGATACTCATGCCATCCATGGGTCCACTCTTTGAGGCAGACTTTGCTAGTGTCTTCATTTTCTACAGAAGGAAACTGAGGCACATGAAGTTAAAAAATAAGCCCAGAGTAAAATGCTCATCAGTAGGAGAACCAGGCAGTCTAGCTTCAAAGCATCTGGTCACAATCACTGCTGTTCACTGTCTCTTTGATAATGCTGCCATGAAAAGAATGTTTCCAGATGAAATAAGAAAGAAGCTGATGCATAGAAGAGAGAAGACTCTAAGCAACAAATGAGAGCAAGTGTTGGCATTTAATGCATGTACAGAGATTGTCTTGAATCCTCAGAGCCTCATGACAGGATGGACATTATTCTACATGTAAGGAACCAGAGACTGGAAGCAGTTTACCATCAAATAACCAGGATATGGAAGAATCCGCATTTGAATCCAGACCGACTTGACCTTCCTTTTACTGCACCGTCCAGCTTTCCAGTGATAAGCAGAGTGGCACAGAACATGAGGATAAATTCTGCCTCAAAACAGAAAACACATTAAGGTAAAACTACAGTTCAGCAGAAAATATCAGAATTAGACCATCTGAGAAATCACTCAACAAAACCTTTTGCTTCATGATTTAACCTCTGGCAACATTCCCACTAAATATTAGGTTGGAGACAAATTTGGGAATTAGAACGACTGACGCCTGCTCCCCACAAACCCCTAAGAAAACACAACTAGAGAAAAATTTGGCTTGAAAATCTGGATGCTGAGCCAAGCACTGGAAAGACGCTCGAGTATAAAGACGTCACAGGCTTCTTCATTAAATGAGGCCTCTGCCTAGGAAATCATCGTGCTGGCTCAATGCTGGCATTTCGAATTGTCTGCCCAGGTCACTCAGATCACAGTAGGTTCCATCAGGGGAACTGCCCAGAGTCAGAGGGCCCCAAACAGCTCCTGGGCCATGCAGCCAGTAGTGGTGGAATCTTACTGCCTCCTTGGCGAGGCAGGCTTGTCAAAACTGTTATCTGCAGTCACAGAGCTAGGCGTGGTTAATAGAAAGTCATTTCACTGGTTATACAGATACACACAGACACCGACAGACGCATGTGCTATGTGGAGAAGCCACAGCCTCTGCTCTTATTCTGAGGGCGCTCTACCTGTGCTAATCCTCGCACAGACCGGCCACCCCCCTACCTATCGTTATTTGACTTACTCGATGTATCTCCTCACTTGTTGGGGAGTCTTTCTCACCCATATATTTTTTTCCCATTTCTTTTCCAAAAAGAGTTTTGCCTTAAGAGGAGCTGAACTCCTGCAGCCCACTGTTTAAAGGCAAGGAAACAAAAGAATAAGAACAGATAATAATAATAATTAAGCACACACTCTCTGGCATACACTGAGCTAAGAACTTCACATGAATTAGCTCATTTAATCTGCACAAAAACCCTAATGAGGTAGGTACTATTATTAACCCCATATTATAGGTTATACAACTTACCCGAAGCACACAGTGACTCAGCGGGGTCCCAGCTGTGAGCTGGCAGACCTGAGCTGGCATCACGGACCCTGCAGCTCCCTGTCTCCCTGCAATTCTTGAAATTGTGCCAAGCTCTGTTAAGTTGAGGCTAAATGTTTTTAATTCCCATTGAGTTTAATTATTTTTGGATGGCTAAAGGAAGAAGTATTTAGAACAATCCTGATTTCCCTATAATTCTTGTAGGAGGATTCCAAGATAGGATTTAATTTTCTGAATAACTTAAACATCAAGTTCATAACCTGTATTTCACACTTCTTTGCCTACTTAATGTGAGAATTTTCTTTCTTTAAAAAAAAAAAATAGAGACAGTGTGAGTGGGGGAGAGGGGCAGAGGGAGGGAGGGAGAGAGAGAGAGAGAGAGAGAGAGAGAGAGAGAGAATCTTAAGCAGGACCCCAATCAGTGTGGAGCCCAACGTGGCGCTCAATTCCACAACCCTGGAATCATGACCTAAGTTGTAATGGAGAGTTGGATGCTCAACTGACTGAGCCACCCAGGTACCCCAAAGGGAGCATTTTCTGTAGAAAATGAAATATATGTAAAAAGAAATGCAGTCTCTGTGAGGGAGGGGTAATTGTTTTTGCCAACTATTATACCCCAAGAACCAAGAACGTGTGCCTGATACAAGCTAAGTGGTTAGTAAGTATTGATTAAATGGATGAATGAGAGATTTAAAGAGTCACCTAGTTGCCTGTCTCCCTGGCAAGATCACAATAAACTCCTCAAAGTCACCATTAGATACTGACCCCTAACTTCCCAGAGCCAGATTATTCTGAAATCTGGGAATAGCATTATTGAAAGGGTCCCTTACCTTTGTCTGAGAAAACAAAGTCACATGTGTTTTTGCTTCTGGGTTAAGTATCTATGTCTCTTTGGAAATAATTAGAAGGTTTGGCAGAGAGGAAAGGTGGCAATGTCATTCATAGCTGTAACCCTGTTAAAGTCATGAGCCATGTGGTTGAGTCCATTAGAAATTTGAAATTCACTCTTATGTGGTTCCTGAGAAACTTAACAGAAGACCATGGGGGAGGGGAAGGAAAAAAAAAACGTTAGAGAGGGAGAGAGCCAAACCATAAGAAACTCTTAAAAACTGAGAATAAACTGTGGGTTGATGGGGGGTGGGAGGGTGGGTGATAGGCATTGAGGAGGGCACCTGTTGGGATGAGCACTGGGTGTTATAAGGAAACAAATCTGACAATAAATTTCATATTAATATATATATATATATACATATATATATATATATATTTGAAAAGCCCAATAATAATAAAAAAAGAAACTTGAAATTCAAAGTGATATCATTCATATAGGGAATCTAATGTGTTGTGGCATCTCTCAAGCAACTTATATGGGACTATTATTAAAAATCATCCATTCTCTCCTATCGACTCAGATGTCTCTAGAAAGTCTCATCCTCCAAACTAGAGTCATCTCTCTCTTCAGTTACTCTATTCAGCTTCTGCCATTCTGCTGATGACCACCTACTCCTCAACTTCATGCTCTGCCTTCCCATACAAAGGGCTCTTGGTAGATTATTCGCCGAACTCTTAGGGTTCTCGAGAAAGGAAGAGTTCCTCTATGCTTTGTGGTTTTTTTTTTCCTTCATCTAGTCTCCCAACTCAACACAACCACTGGAAGAACCCTCTGTAGAGGACGGGAAAGAGAAAGAGTGGGCAAAACCCAAACTCTTTTGCAGGTAGAGAGGAGAAGAAAGGCTGTAGATACTCACAGACTATTACTTTTTGTCCTGTTAGTCCTAAAATGACTGTTCTGCATCATTGAGATATTTTTCCCAATTCTGCAAAAGTTTTAAGGATCCACTGAAATCCTGTTTCTCAAATAGCATTCATTTATCAGTCACCAAAAAACTCTCACTTTCCAGAGAGAAATGGCATTATAAATCTATAGGCCAGGCTTAGAGCAAGGTTCTGCCATAACCCTTACCTTTCTACATTATTTTGTAGCTTATTTGCCAACATGTAGTTATTTTGTGCCAAATAGATTTAGGATCTACATCTTGGCCTAAAAATAGACGTAGGATCTATTTTTCTTCTTTTTTCTTCAGCACAGCCTACTTGGTTGATACTATATTAAACGGAAAATGCTCATCTGCTGTAGCTGTCCTCCCAGTGCACATCAAAACTTCTCACTGTCACATTTCTGCCCGGATATTAATAAACATGAGTGGGAAGGGGAATAAATGCATGAAGCGCTGCTGCTCAGCCTTTTTAAGCCTGCAGAATGTCCCTCTTCTGCGTTGGTTGAAGATGGGGTGAAGATTAGGCACACTGGGAACCCAGCTGTCTTAGGAAAAATCCCCAAAGGGAAAATCTGTCAATAAAAGCAAGGTTTTGGATGCCAATATGGAAACCTAGATGAAACCAATTTCCATGCTGCAGCACTGCTGTCATGACTGGGTGCATCAGGATAACAGGAGGCAGATGGCCTTCAGGCAAGTGAAAAATTCACAGACACTATGCATATGGTCATGTTTTCCAAACTTTGAAGAATTCTTCCCCTGAACATATATCTGTTTAATCTCTCCCAAGCAAAAAAGGCAAGTAACCTTCAAAGGGCACCATATATTTCTTTAATAAAACATTGGCTCTTATTCCTTCATAGATGCAAGTGTTTATCAATCTTGGGGCCAGAGCAGAAGTCTGCTCCTGGTCACAGAGAGTTCTGGGAATGGTGTTTCATTTATTGAAGGAAGGGGAAGCTATGGATCTAGGAAATGATAGGCCTGGAAATAGCTACTCACAGAGACGACGTAAGGAGGCACTGGAGTTACTGTAGACTGAAGGCTGAGAGCACAAGTTCTCATCCAGGAAGCCCAGGACCAACCTCTGCCCCCAGATGTGCTTGTTGGGCATTCAAAATGTTTACAGAAACACAAATGAATCAAATAGATGCTGACATTCTACAATTAAGAGAGCTCACATCAAAAATATTCAGATTCCTGACTTAAATAAAATCAAAAGACCACATTCCAGCACAGCCTCACACTACTGGAGTCACGTAACCACCTCTGCAAACATGCAAGTGCTCTGACATTTGCCACGGCCCCTTCCTGGACTGTTTTACTCATTGGCCTACAACACTATGAACCCCTTGGTCCTGGGTTGCAGTCCTGGCTTGGCCACTTATACTTTTGAATCCTTGGTCACGTCCCTTAAGGTTTTGAATCTTTATCTACTTATCTTTATAATGGAGATAAGACCTTGACACAGTGTTGGGTGAGTTAAATGAGACATTCCACATAAAGTGCTTAGCCCAATGCCTGGCAAGTTAAGTACTTAATGTATGTTAACCATTATTATCATTAATGTTCTTATCACTGAATAAGCTTGTCCAAATCCCTTTTATCACTTTTCTTTTTAGTATAAATGAGGAAATATGAAAATAATGGCCACAGATAAAAGCTTTCTATTGCCCAGATCTTTTGGGTCACTAGATGTACTTTGGAAGAATTAGATTATGTAATTTGCCCAAAGCCATGAACAAACTGGGTGACTGCCTATTTCAATTAACCATCATAAGGAGACACAGCTGAAAACTAAGGTTTTCATGGAGAAATGACAAGGGGTGGGGCAGGGCAGGTGTGGTACAGAGGTTTGTAGCCATATCTGGATAATTAGGGAAGGGTACCCACTGAGCACCACCTAGGACCACGCAGTATCAGAGAAGGACATCATGGCTGTGAGACATCTGAGTTCAAATCACATCTCCATCACCTCTAGGTTTGGTCATACAACTCCTCTGAGTGCAGAGTTTCGTAATTTGTAAAATAGAGATGCTGACAAACTATCTTATGGGTTTGTTGTGAATGTTAATTAAAATAATGAGCACTTAAATGCATAGCACACAATAAGCGTGAATACATGGTAATTATAAATGAGAACCAGAGTAAATGATCATAGATCATCGACTGAAAATAGTCAAAATCTTAATAATCCCCAAGAGTTTGAAAAAAATCAGTCAGTGAACTGTTGTAACATTGGATACATACAACTTCAAGTTAGGGTCATGCACTTTTTGAACCCATTATAATTATCATTATTTTCTGATCACTATTTCCATTAATGTTTCATCACTTCCAATGACATTTCTGGGAATGCTCCAGGGGGTTTTGGTTCTTTGATTTGTACTTTAAATTTACGATGCATGGTCTCTTCTTAATATGAATGGTATTGTGGTTCCTTTTTTAATTTGCATATAAAAATACCATTTTAGCCTTCTTTGCTACTTCAGGCTAGTCTTAGCGGATTAGAACTGAGAGTTACAAATTAGGTTTGTACATTATATTCAAAATAGTCAGTTTTGAAATTACTTGGAGTGAACGTTTCTTGGTTCCTCAAGTTACTAGTGTGCTTCTCAGTCCAGCTTCTTTTCTCTTGAGCAGCTCATTTCTAAAACCTACAGATACAGCCTCTCTCTCTCTCTCTCTCTGTTTCTCTCTCTTTGACCCCTTGTACTAATCAAGGCCTAGGACAGCATTTTATCCACCTGCAAAGCTATCTGTGTTGATACAATTTTCTTTCATTCAACATTCTACAAACATTTGTTGAGTGCCTACTATGTACCAATCTCTGTCCTAACAGTAAACTGTAAGAGCCCTAAATGTCATGCGGCACTATGCTTAAGTGATTACATAATCTCATTGATTCCACCCCACAACCTTGTGACACAGGAACGGGTACTGTCCCTATTTTATAGAAGGGAAAGCTGAGGCATATCAAGGTTAATAAGTAATTAATTTCATGAACTTAGCTAGAGGCTAAGCCAAAAGTTAACTTGGTCTGATTGCCAGGCCCTAGTTCTGAACGATTATACCGGTGTTTCTCAATGTGGGGTGCTGACTCCTCCATGATCTGCATTAGAATCACTGAGGCTGTTTGCTAAAACTACAGACTGGCGATATGCCATAGATCTGCTGAGTCTACATTTGCAGTTTTGACAAATTCTCTGGGGAATTTCTGTGCCTAATTGTGACAGCCACTGACAAGGGTGTTTGGATAACAAATCTGAGAAACTGAGGCTGAGATGCAAAAGCATTCTTCAAAGTGAAGGTGAACTTTCTGGAAAGAAGCTGGGTCATGGCCCACACTGTTAAGAATCAGTTGTGAAAGATACTCTTGGTTAATCTAAAGAAATGTTATGTAAATAAATTGTACTTAAACCCTACTTCTGTACAAAGCTCTAGTTACAAGGAATATAATTTCAAAATACAGTTGCAGGAAGGGGAGTACTATGTAATTTTGTAGAATTTTGAAAAAAAACATGGTTCCAACCCTAGAATATGCAAATGAGGGGGATTTGTGGGGCAGCGATGTGGTAGGAGGGGGGTGTCTTAGACACCTGATTATTTACTGTGGCTTTGAGGAACTTGATAAAGATTAAAAGGACACACCTAAGACACCTCTTGTGCCATGACTGTTGTCAACTCATAACCATATGGTGACTTTCCCACATCATACGATGGTAGTGAAAAGGCCGACATTTATAAATTTGGTTACTAAAGGTGACAAGGGCCAAATTGGAAGCATGATTCCCTATACACCCAATTAAGCCTGTGATGCAAACATCCTCCTCCAGGTGATCTGTGTCATGGAAGATTCCCCTTAGTCCAGAGGAGGCTGGGTGGGCTCTTTCTCTGTGCCTCAGAAAACAGCTCTGAGCCTCTGGACCTTGAGGCTGATGAGTCACTAGTGTCAGCTTTGTGTACAAAGGCTCAGCTTTTCCTTTCCTGTGACCATGTCCCAGTATGACTAAGAGCATTGTTTAAATGCAAACACTGTATTAACACAAAGATAAAGCTGTCTCAGCATTGGAAAAAAATGGTTCTTCAGAAAAAGAGAAAAGCAAAACTCAACAAGGGAAAAAATAACCTTTGTACACAAAATAGTACTCTGCTATTTCATGAACTGATTGCTTTTAATGTGTGTGTGTGTGTATTTGTGTGTGCATATATATATATAGATAGATAGGTATACAGATATGCCAAAGCTTAACAAAGGGAACACATATAACATGCTCTTCTGCTTTTGTGAGATCCTGTACTTTTTATTAAGTTCCTAAAATTTTGAAGAGAATATATTTTAAGTGCTTGTTAAGCCAAAGTCCCTCTGACTTTTCTTCCCATATCTGCAAAGTTTTATGACATCCCTTATCTTGAGGCCCTGTGAAGTATGAATATTTGACTTAAAACAGAGCTGAGCTTTTATTGCTCATCTGCAGGACAAGAAATCCCAAAGACACTGCCCTACAGACCTTAGGCTTCATTCTTTCCTGCAAGTTGCCGATTGGTCAAGCTTACCATGGGATCCCTTTACAGTGTCTCCTCCCCCACCTTCTCCACTCACTGCTCTCTCATTCTTGCCCGTCTCCTTTCTGTTGGTAACTTCTTGATCCCTTTCATCTTTCAGGGGTAATACTATTGTCAGCTGGAGTGGATACCTGTTGACTATTCTTATATAGTTGACTATTCTTATCTTTCGTCTCTACTCTGTGATTTGGTACCAGAACCTCTCTTTTCCATTTGGTAAACACTTCATGCGATTTTGGAAGCAGACCCATGATCCAAACTAGTCAATACTCATGCCTTGGACTGAACGGCATGTCCGGGAGTGGACACCAATGAATGTGTGACCAGTAGGGCCCTAGAGAGTTTCACTCTCTTTATTTGGAATCACTAGTTACAAAGATTCATGTGGTTGCTAGGGAAACGGCTCACCTCTTTCACAGAAACTCTAGCTATGAAAATGATAAATCCAAAATTTCTGTGACCATATTTCCTGGCACATGGACAGAAACAACGCTGAGAGGAAACCTCCCTTTATTTTAGTTCTTGAAGTCCATCATCCCTGAAGCCAGCCTCTCATCTTAGACTGCCATGTTCTTGGTACCAACAAATTATCTTTTTAGCTTAAGTAAGTTTGAATTGAGTTTTTGTTAGTTGCAACTAAAAAAACCCAGATTCTTTTACTGTTTTCTAGAATTTTGCCATCTAATGAGGAAATATATAATTGTAGTAGAAGTCAGACTGTGATATGTGCATGGGAAGGACCTGCAGACATCACTCAGGGGGCATAAAACAAAGACGGTTAATTCCGATTGAACACATGGGGAAAACTGCAGTGAAGGAGGAGGTATCACTGGAGTTGAGCATGGTAGAGTAAACACAATTTCCAATGGTGGATAGGAGGTTTGCATGGAAGGAGCTAGTATTGAGGCAGGGCATAATTCTCAGAAAGGACACAATAAGGAAAGCCGTGACATGTTCCAGGATTGGTGAGCAGTTCAACGTTGAACGTGGCAGGACCTCAAGTGTGTGGATATATACCTGGAACAGGTAGTCAGCTGGCTAGAGTCAGATTTTGGCGACCTCTGGTAACCATTCTAAGAAGTAAAGCCATTATTCTACAGGCAGTGGGGAGCTGCTGGCGTTTCTTTATAACAGAATTAGTATGATCAGATCTGTATTTTAAGAAGAAAACCCTGGCTCCTTCTCCGTGTCCAGTGATTATTCCTGGAGGATGGCTTTCCTGGCCTCCCGGCTTAAATTTATTGCCTCGGTTCTCTGTCCTCGGCATCTCATCCCATGCAAACAGAAAGTGCAAAATGTGAGCAATGAGTTTCTGAAACAATTCTGAGATTTAATCAGAGGATAAGTTAGAGAAGGCAGCATACCCATCAAGCTGAAGGGCACTGGCACTCACTAGGTAACATAGGCACGTCACTCGATGCAATGGACCCTGGTGGTGCCTCATTCCCATTATAGGCAGGTGCAAACGTACCCCAGGGGATTTGATGACGATGATGTCGATACAGATGATAAGTGCTTCTTCCAGAGAATTGCCTGAACCACCGATTACCACTGACTGATTGATGAACAGTATAAATGTCCAGCCCCATTCCTCGAATCAGTTCAACCGGTGGTCATATTCATGCTCCCGCATTCTTGCAAGATCCCCTGCTTCTCACTCCCTCAATAAACAACTTGCCCAAGAAAATCTAACTCAGGCTCTGCTTGTAGGGAGCCTGACCTAGGACGCTTGACCTTACTGGTAAAATGGGGGTTGCTGTAAGGCTAAATGTTAACAAAAGTAACAAATAAGTAACAATCAGTTCACATCATTAAGCAAATAATTTAATGTATGTTAACATAAGTA
Organism: Neofelis nebulosa; assembly: GCF_028018385.1. NCBI lineage: Eukaryota > Metazoa > Chordata > Mammalia > Carnivora > Felidae > Neofelis > Neofelis nebulosa. The sequence continues at coordinate 120,678,497 of NC_080782.1, read as the reverse complement.
AAGCACACATTGATTTAACTAAATAATTAGATGTATGTTAATATAAGTAACACAGAACAGTACCTGGCACATAGCAAATGCTGAACAAGTATCTGTTTTTATAATGTTATAATCTTAGTTCTTCAGATAGCTTATAAATCTCTGCTCCACTCTGATCCTACTACCATTGATTTAAACTTGATTTCTCCACTCGAGTGTTTACAACAACGGTCTCCTTATCTGATTTCTCCTCCCAATCTCCCTCTCTCTTTTCCTCCCTTCTACAAATATGAGAGTTGCTTATGTATACCAGGCACCATTCTAGGGATGAATTAGGGCAAGTTATCTAACAGAGCCTCAGTGTACTCATTTGTAAAGCAGGGATACTATAAATCTACTGCACGGGATAATGTTGGAATTAAATGAGAAAATGAGAAATGTTCACTAGTTCATGCCTAGCAAGCACTCCATCCTTTTCCCTTTTCCTGCCCCCTCCCTGATAATCATTTCTTGACCTGAAAGAGACAGCAGAGACACCCGGAGGGAGGGGTGGGTGTTAATTAATGGTCCTGGGCTCCGTTTGACAGGTGTGTTATTCCTCTGTATAAAAGACAGTAACAAAGGTCACAGGGGTAGCTCAGTAGGTTAAGCGTTCAACTCTTAATTTTGGCTTAGGTCATGATCTTATGTTTCATGGATTCGAGCGCTGCATCAGGGTTTGAGTCCTGCTTTGGACTCTGTGCTGACAGTGCGGACCTGCTTGGGATTCTCTCTCTCTCTCTCTCTCCCTCTCTCCCCTCCTCTCATGCATGCTCACTCACTTTCTCTCAAAACAAATAAACTTTAAAATAAAATAAAATAAAATAAAATAAAAGGGCAGTAACAGAGCTTCTCTGACAATGATGACCCTGCTTTTCCCAATAAAAGCTTTGTGATCCCTGCATATATCCCTGCAATGTGCACACTGCTGCAGAAGGCTTGTCTAGCCATGAATTGCTATCAACTGCTATGCCAGGAATTGCCATCATGGAGTCACCTTGAGCAGCTTAGTGGTCTCCTTGATGTCAAAAGTCCATGTCCCACCCTCCTCCCTCAGCCACTCACATTAATGAGATGTGGCCCGTGATGAAAGCCTGCATGCTGAATGCAAGCCGAGATAGCAGGGGGGAACTTGAGAATAAAGCAGAGTTTGAACCCGATTATGTAAACAGTTCTTTCAGTTTCCTTGATCTTTGTGGAAAAAAGGTTTTTTTTCATCCTGCCTCTTTCAGTTCAAGTTCAGGGTCTCACAGTTTCCTGGGCTCCTTTTGAGGTCTGCCATAGTTTAAATGAACAAAACAGAAAAGAAGTGGAGTTTCTTCTGGATTTCAGCAGAAAGCAGCAGAATACATTTAGCACACTCTTTGGTGAATTTGCTGTGTCAGTGGTTGGGGATCAGATCCCACCCACAGTGAGAGTAGATGTGCGTGTGTGTGAACTCACACTGAATCACTTTCTACACTTTTATTAAATTTTGCATTTTTTCTCCTCCAAGTTTTGTTCATTTTTTATTCTTCACTTTGGAAAATAACTGTACAGCAGTTTTGCCCACTTGAGACCTTACTTTTTTTTTTTTTATGTCAAATTCTGGATGGTAAATGACATCTAAAATGCACTGGTTTTTTTTTCTTTTTCAGTCATGATTTTTCACAAGGATTTGTTAAGACAGCACATTTTTCTCTTGATTTATACAATCCCATGTAACCGCAGTCCATCAGCACAGTTATTATGGTGTTTCAATAGGTAGCCAACAAATGTGTTTTAACCTGAATTCCTTTCTTAATATTTGAGCTTCTGGTTTTATGATTCTTTCAGGTAATTAGTTCGCTTTGTTGAGTAAGAATGCCTCTGACTGAATCAAAAACTAAATATTAATACAAGATTGAATGGTTAGAGATGGATAAGGAGTTGTCTTGAAATTGTAATAAATTTTGAAATTTATTTTAAATATGCGTACAGGATTTGTTCTAAGAATCTATATTCAAAGAGATTTGAAAAAAAGATTCTAATATTCATAATAATTATACTTTGACATATTGCCTCTTTCTTCCCAAGCACTAAAGTGCTTCAGAAACACCATAGCTGAATCAGTAGAAGGCAGGGCGTGGGTTGCATTAAATGCCTGACTTAAAAGGAAAAAGGTTAATAGGTTATAGTAATGGGGAAAACAAAACATGAATAATATAGTGCCAAGAGGGTGAATTGCTATTCTATCCTAACAAGGGTACAGAGAAAACAACTATCTGTGTCACTTTTAATGTACTTATTAAGCCTGTTTTGTGTACGTATTATGTGCCTATCTCTGTGCTAGGTGCAGTGGAGGAAAAGAAAAACTCTGACTCTTGTTTGGTCTGTGGTCTCAAGGGAGATGAGGTTCTCGCAGGGAGAGAGAAGGGTTCTCAGACATACCAGATCATAGCTGAGGGGTGTGAGTGGGATCTGGGAGGAAAGTTCCGTGGGAGGTCTGAATGTGAAATTACCCAGCTCCCAGGCTCTGCATTGTAAATGCTGCATCATGATGCAAACTCACCCCAGTAAGCAAACCTGTGTTAGAGAGCCCTCGCTGCAGAGTCTGGATCTGGGAGAGCAGGTGGAGGGCTCCTCTGGGCGTGCGCTGGCCATCCCTCCAACCCTTCAGTACTTGCTTCACCCACTTAGCAAATTCTCGTGGAGCAAGGTGAGAAGTCGTGTCCTGGGTGCTGTGCCAGGAGCTGTGCCAGGAGCTGAGGACAGAAGATGAAGCAGAGGCAGTTGTGGTGCCTACATTCTGGTGGGGAAATGGATATTTAGCAATTATCACCTACCTCATTCACTGTACTTATAATAAGAGCTTCAAAGAGGTACAGATTGCTAAGGGGGAACCACCTCTGGTCTGGAAGAATCCCCTCCATTCTCCCCCTTTTGGACACAGTTCCTGTGCTGCCCTCTGGAACCATCAGCCCTAGGGAGGCAGGCATGGCAAACAGCAGTTGTCCACTCCGCGAGGAGGGTTCGAGCTCCCTGGAGCAGTGTCAGAGAGGTAGAGGCTGGGGTTAAGGTTACCCATGTTTCCAAGCACTGCGTGACCCAGCCATTAAGCTGACCTCTTCACGGATCCTGAGCAGAGAGACGGGAGTAGGTTTGCTCATCACACAGCATGATTATAATCCATGATGTCCTTAGGTGCGGGTGCATTTGATGGTGGTTTGATGTATCACACAGAATTTGAGAGTGGAATAGAAAGCCAGCATGTTGTACATACCCAGACTGTTCTATCAAAAAGAGAAGCGGGAAAGATGAGTTTCCACTTTGCAGGTCATCAGACAAAATATAAAATCATGTGGTCTTTCTCAATCTAACCAGCCAGAGGACTGCTCAGACCAAGTCCACAGTTCAAGTTCAGTATAGTTCCTAATTTGGTGTCAAAACGAACTTACCATTTGGATGTTCAAGTTCATCAATTTAAGTAGCTGTTTGGGTGATATATTGATACCAGTTCTCAAACACTTCTAATGGGTCGTGAGTTTTTCTTTGTTTAAACTGCCAAAGACACCATTCAAAATGGTATGGAATAGAAGGGGAATACCTTGGTAAATGACTAATTGACTGGTTTGGTGACCTGTGAATGTGCCTTTAGATCATAGAATTGCATTCCATACTCTATAACTAAGGAAATTTGGGAATATTTGGAGTACAGGAGATAATAGAAATAATAGCTGCTGTGCATTGAGTACAGGCACTGCGCTTTCTACTTCACCAGGACCAACTTATTTAACCTTTATATAAAACTTATATTTTAAATGCTTTTATTACACTAATTTTATCAAGACAAAATAAGGCTTACCAAGAACAATTAATTTGTTCAAGATCACAGCTAATCATCGACAGGGTCACCATTTGGCCTCAGGTCTAAGTGCAGAGTCTGCATCTAAACCACTACCTCTGCCCTGTGCTTCTGTGAAAGATCAAATGAAATCTCACAAATCATTCCTTTCTGCTACCATCAGAAATGTTCCTGATCAGTAAAAGGGGCCCATTGTAGTAAGCAACTGATTGTATGTATGTATGTATGTATGTATTTATTGCTTTTTATTATACCAATGAATTTAATCTTACATACTAATTTGCTTTTTGTTTTTCATTTTTTTTTTTTTTTTTAGTTTGGATAGTTGGCTTAGGTTAATTGAAAGTTATCTAAATATGCTTGGCTTAGGTTAGGACCAAACTGTTCTTTTTTTTTTTTAAGGATTTTTTTAATGTTTACTTATTTTTGAGAGAGAGAAACAGAGCACAAGTGGGGGAGGGGTAGAGAGAGAGGGAAGCACAGAATCTGAAGCAGGCTCTAAGCTCTGGGCTGCCAGCACAGAGCCCGATGTGGGGTTTGAATTCACGAACTGTGAAATCATGACCTGAGCCGAAGTTGGCCACTTAACCAACTGAGCCACCCAGGTGCCCCAGGACTGAACTATTCTTATAGCCATTATTATTTTTACATTATGAGAGAAACAGAAGAAAATCTGAAAAGCTCAAATTTCCCCTAATGCATTGTAATACAGCAAAACCTTGGATTGCCTAGTAACTTGTTCTGCCAGTGTTCTATAAGATCAACAAACATTTCTAATAAATTTTAACTTGATAAAGGAGCAATGTCTTGCAAAACGAGTAGTAGGTGATGCCAAATGTCACATGATCACAACTGAGCCAATGGTTCTTGAAACTTGCTTTGATATACAAGTGCTTTGGATTACAAGCATGTTTCTGGAATGAATTGTGCTCGCAAACCAAGGTTTTACTGTATATTATGATTTTCCTCTAAATGTTTCTGTTATGTCTGGAAAAAAAATCTGATAGGAGCAAAAGAAAGAGGAAGTGAATTAACAGGGTCCCTGGACACAAGTGAGAGGGAAGTGGAGGAAGGAGGAGTTGGCATGTTGGCAAAAGCATTGAGTTTGGAGGGTTGTCCCAGAACAACTCTCACCCCAGCTACTTAAGGACTTTGACCTTGGGCAAGTTCCTTACACTCTCCGAGGTTTAATTTTCTCATGCATAAAATGGGAAAACTTAACAGGACTCATGTGAAGACTTACTGAAAGAGGAATACCATTATCACTATTTGGTGATATTTTATTCTGTGCCAGTCATTACTTGCATCAGTCATAAAACAAAAAGAGAAACCATAAAACACCACTGTCCCCATTTTATAGATGGGTGAACTGAGGCTTAGAGAGCTGTTATTTGCCTAGGGTCATTCCCCTGCATCTCTTCTGAGTGCCCAAGCCGCGTTTCTCCATAGCGTGTGACGAACTGCTTCAGTGTCACAGTGAGAGCTGCCATCTAACAGACCCTTCATATGAGGTCTGTCTGAGCACTCCATGCACGTTATTACTTGAAACAACATTTTGATGAGATGGGCATTAGCATTAGCATCCCCATTTCACTGATAAATCAGTTTTGAAGCTAGGAAACTGAAGTAATTTGCCCGAGGTCACCGTGGTAGGTGATGGGCCTGAGCTCTGAGTCCAGATCAGTGTGATTTTAGAGCTGTGCTATTCTGTCCTCCAGGACATATGTCATAGGGGCAGGTCAGAGAAGCCATATTGTAGCCATGCTGGTGGTTTTTATTGAAATTCTTTAGTTACCTCATCAGCCTTCAACTCCACAAAGTGGCTTGGCAGTATGTAGTCCCAGAACTGTCAGGGCAAGAAAACCGTTCTGGCTCTTCTAAGCCGGAGGAAGTCGCTTCAGAATATCTGATTATAAAGGAACATACAATGTTGAAAAATCTGGCCAACATCTAGTGCTCACAAAGCATGGAATGAGTGTCAATCATTTATATATCATATGATACTAGGACCTCTTGGTATAACCCAAAGGGAAGGCCTGAATGTTTGTGCCTTGCCTTAGAGAAATTTGCATGCAATATACTTATCCTCTGCTTAGGTCTCCTCCCATTGACTACAGTGGTATTAGAAAAACATTGTTTTCTTTTTTTTTTTAACGTTTATTTATTTTTGAGACAGAAAGAGACAGAGCATGAACGGGGGAGGGGCAGAGAGAGAGAGGGAGACACAGAATCAGAAGCAGGCTCCAGGCTCTGAGCCATCAGCCCAGAGCCCGACGCAGGGCTCGAACTCCAGGACCGTGAGATCGTGACCTGAGCCGAAGTCGGACGCTTAACCAACTGAGCCACCCAGGCGCCCCAGAAAAACATTGTTTTCAATAGGATTGGTGGGCTAAAGGCCCATGTGTGACTGATGCAGGAGGTATTTTGATATCTTACTTTTTAAAAAAAAAAATTTTAACGTTTATTTTTGAGACAGAGAGAGACAGAGCATGAATGGGGGAGGGTCAGAGAGAGGGAGACACAGAATCTGAAACAGGCTCCAGGCTCTAAGCTGTCAGCACAGAGTCCGACGCGGGGCTCAAACTCACCGACAGCGAGATCATGACCCGAGCTGAAGTCGGCCACTTAATCGACTGAGCCACCCAGGCGCCCCTTGATATCTTACTTTTATATCATAAAGATGATTTAATGTGCTGGCCCATTTCAATGGGCCTTTATGGGTACCAGAACTTTAGGGAAGAAAAACTCTGCACTGTGTTTGACGTAAGGGAAATTGTCCTTACTAGGAACGAGGAAGTGGAAAATGGATTGGGCTGGAAGAGTAGAGACTTGGGTCTTTGTCCCAATCTGTCTCTATACAGCTGTGGGACCTGAGACAAATCATTTCCCCTCTCTGGGCCTCAGTTTTGCCAGTGGCAAAATTAAGTGATGACCCATATGACTTCTAAAGTTATTTTAGAACTAATAAAAAAAATTTGAATGTGCTCTTTTCTTCCGTGAAGAGGTTTTTCCTGCCACTCATGTGAGGTTGGAGCCATGCAGGGAGTTAATAGGGAAAATCTGCACATAGCCTGAATCTCCTAGTTTTTCCCTCCTGCCCAAGGGTACCACCAGTTACTGTCAGCATCACTACTGATGTGAGCATGACTTGCCAGAAGCTCTCGGTTACATGGACAGCCTGCTTTAAAAGCAAAGTATATTTGTCTAAATTCAAGTTTATCAGAAATGATGTTTATCCTCATTTTTTAAATGCTTATCTATTTTTGAGAGAGACAGACAGACAGAGCATGAACAGGGGAGGAGCAGAGAGAGAGGGAGACAGAGAAGCTGAGCTGTCAGCGCAGAGGTGGACATGGGGCTCAAACTCACAAACCACGAGATCGTGACCTGAGCTGAAATCAACTGACTGAGCTACCCAGGTGCCTCCATTTATCCTCATCTTTACATGATAAGAGTGATTCTTTTTTACAATCAGCAACTGCAAATACAAAGTGAATCTGAAATGAGGATCGAACTAGGAATGAGAAAGGTAAAATGACAGAAACTATTCTGTATTATCTCTCAAATAAAACTGATATTTTAGAGGTAGTATAACACAAGCCCATTTAAAATATGACTCTGAAAGAATGGGGAGTGAGTGTGTGAAAATCAAAAGCAGACTAAGTCCTTTGACTTACCTTGGTTCATAATAACTGAGTTTACAGTGAACGAAAAAAAGCCATTCAACAATTCAAAAACGAATGTTAAAACAGCCTCTTGTCACTGAGATATCTTTTTTATAACTCAGAAGAATTATAAACACTTTGTCTTTTTGACAAATTATTTCCTAAAATGATATGTTGACCATTAATATCTAACAGGTGGAGGTTCACTGCTGGTCAGGCTCTTTTGTCACGCCATTATATCTAGAATTCCTTCCGTGCAGTATTTCCCATGCTTTAATCATGTCTCAAAGACCTAATCTGCAGAGGGAACATAGTCTGCAGAGGGAACAGACTCCCAATGCAAAGGCTCGTTTTATTCCCCATCTTGCCTAGCACTTGTTTCTGGGTTTTTAAAATGTGTCATTTCAGCACAGACCGTGTCTGTAGGCACTACATGAGTGGACTTTGATTTGGCCAGCCCATTTAATTGAGTGCATCTTAATAGTCACTGGGGAACACAGACTTTGATAGACTCAGTAATGGATGGATTGGTTATTTGATGTTAAAGCTAGTTCACATTTCCCTGGATAAGAACAGACCATCAATTCTGAGACTGACTGAGACACATTTAGCAGATCCTGGTGGGTGAGCTATGTCTGATTCTGCCAATGTTATAAATGATTGGTAGAGAAGAATCAACATGCTGTTTAAAAAGTCTATAGACATTGTATTGCAAGATGTCATGAATACAACTGAGTTAGAATAAATTAAAAAGTTATTTGGAGCTTCTAAAGAGGTTAAAAGTACTATTGAAACTAAGTAAGATACAACATAGGAAAAAAAAAAGCTTATGGGTAAGAATCACAAGCATAAAGATTATTGTTTGGAAAAGCTAAGATTCACTAGCATAAGTACTTTTGTGTAGGAAATATAAGAAGGACTGAATAAAAATAGGTGGTCGATGCACCAGGATGGAAAATAGAGAAGTACAGATCAATAAAAGAGAATCACATTACCATAGCAGAAATCCTTTTCACACTTGTCAGCCTTTAATTGCTGGTCACACTCAAAAGAGGCATTTGCAACTGCTTTTATATTGAGAGTCTGTGTCCTCTTTAAAGATAACTCTTTGACGCATAATTGGGCATGGTAAAAAATGGATGGAAACAACTTAAAATCCAACACAGTGTGTGTGTGTGTGGGGGGGGGGGTGGTATCAGAGAGTGGGTTCTAAAGGTTGAGAAAGTATGTTAACATAGCAATTCTTAAAACCTAGATCCAAAGTGAGAAGGTGAATATTTTTTAAAAAATGTTTGGACCTGAGCACCTTAGTTCAGTACAACCATGTGCATGCAATCAACAGATAGTAGACAAATCTACCCTGAATCACCCAATGCAGAGATGTCTTCGTCATTTTAGTTGAAAATATTATTCATCATTTAGATTAAAAACCTCACTTTACTGTGGCTGGAGATACACTTGAATGCAATTATTTTCATAGGAATTTCGAAAGGTGGATTTACTTTCTTCTTTAAGAAACTTCTTAAGAGACTTCTAAGTCATATTGGTTCACTATTTATTCCCCAAGCATTTGTTTTAATCATGCATAATCTATGGCTGCATCCACCATGAGAAGTTAATAGAAGAACTAAGACCAGTGAAACCACATGAGAAAGAGCAGAATGTCCGCTGCTTTTCATAAATATGTATTGAGCACTCAGCCATGCATGAAGCCTGCTTTCAATGCTAATGGTGATGTGAAGATAACTTGGCTAATGATGCCACTGTGCTCTGCATTAGTTTAATCACATCTGGAAAAATATATATAGTTTTCGGTTTCTTGCCTTACGTGTTTGACCTGGGGATAAGAAATATGTCATATGGGGGAAATTAAAAGGGATTAGTAATGATAAGCATGCAAAATAAGAGGCTTGATGAAAATAAGGTAGTGTCTTCAAAACCGTGTGAGGTCAGAGACCACTTCTATTTTACCCTCTCAGCTCCTTGCATCCTGGCATAAAATACATATTCAGTAATTATCTTTGGAATGGGTTTTGAAGGGGAAATCAAGTTAGAGAGGAATTACGTATCTTTTCTGCAGCTCAAAGAAGCAGAGATATAAGTAAGGGTTGCAGTCATTTAGCCATAAATTCTATCATAATGTAAGTAGAATTTTCCAACAATGGCCCAGAAGAGTGAAAGCTGCTTATGAAATGTGGAGCTTGTTAAAAGTAAATGTTCAACTAAATGCTGGATAATTGTATAGAGGTAATTTCTGCTTTGGATAGAAATAATTGCCAATATTCTATAAAAGCATAATTAACTTACTTGACAAGTTTTACATCAATTATCTTGATGGCTTATAAGAAAACAAATCCGTACATTTGTTTCAACTTATCTTTAATATACCTATGAGAATAAAGCCTGATCACCTACATAAGGATCCATGACTTGGACACTTGGCTCATGTTTCAGTTGGTTTTCTTTTTTTTTTTTTTTTCCCCAGATTCATTTCATTTTATTTGTTTTTTAAATTTAAATCCAAGTTAGTTAACATATAGGGTAATAAAGATTTCAGGAATAGAACTTAGTGATTCATCACTTACAGGGTTCATCCCAGCAAGGGTCCTCCTAAACACCCATCACCCATTTAGCCCATCCCCCCCACCCAACACCCCATCAGCAACCTTCAGTTTTTCTCTGTATTTAAGTCTTTTATGCTCTGTCTTCCTCTCTGTTTTTATATTATGTTTGCTTCCCTTCCCTTATGTCCATCTCTTTTGTATCTTAAATTCCACATATAAGTGAAATCATATGATATTTTTCTTTCTCTAACTTATTTTTCTGAGCATAATACTCCCTAGTTCCATCCACGTTGTTGCAAATGGCAAGATTTCATTCTTTTTGAACACCAAGTAACATTTCATTGTATTTTTATGTATACACATATATATGTGTATATATGTATATATGTACATAATATGTGTGTGTATATATATATATACATATAGATATCTATATATCTATATATATATCTATATATATATATCTATATAGATATCTATATGTATATATATATATATATATATACATGTATATATATCTCACATCTTCTTTATCCATTCATCAGTCTATAGACATTGGGGCTCTTTCTATAATTTGGCTATTGTTGATAGCATTGCTACAAACATTGTGCCCCTTCAAAACAGCACTTCTGTATCCTTTGGACAAATACCTAGTAGTACAATTGCTAGGTCATAGGGTAGTTCAATTTTTAATTTTTTGAGGAAACTCCACACCATTTTCCAGAGTGGCTGCATGAGTCTGGGTGTTGAGTTTAATAAGTTCTTTACAGATTTGGGATACTAACCCTTTATCTGATATGTCATTTGCAAATATCTTCTCCCATTCTGTCAGTTGTCTTTTAGTTTTGCTGATTGTTGCCTTCATCGTGCAGAAGCTTTTTATCTTGATGAAGTCCTAAAAGTTCATTTGTGTTTTGTTTCCCTGGCCTCTGAAGACTTGTCGAGTAAGAAGTTGCTGTGGCCGAGGTTAAAGAGGTTTTTGCCTGCTTTCTCCTCTAGGATTTTGATGGCTTCCTGTCTTATGTTTATGTCTTTCAACCATTTTGAGTTTATTTTTGCATATGGTGTAAGAAAGTGGTCCAGGTTCATTCTTTTGCATGTCACTGTCCAGTTTTCCTAACACCATGTGCTGAAGAGACAGTCTTTTTCCATTGCCAAAGATTAGTTGGTCATACATTTGTGGGTCGATTTCTGGGTTCTCTATTCTGTTCCACTGATCTGAATGTCTGTTTTTGTGCCAGTACCATAGTGTCTTGATGATTACAGCTTTGTAATACAGCTTGAAGTCTGGAATTGTGATGCCTCTAGCTTTGGTTTTCTTTTTCAGGACTGCTTTGGCTATTCGGTATCTTTTCTGATTCCATACACATTTTAGGATTGTTTGTTCTAGCTCTGTGAAGAATGGTGGTATTATTTTGATAGGGATTGCATTGAATGTGTAGCTTGCTTTGGGTACTATTGACATTTTAACAACATTTTTTCTTCCAATCCATTAGCATGGGAAGGTTTTTCTATTTTTTTGTGTCTTCTTTCAAGTCTTTAATAAGCTTTCTATAGTTTTCAGTGCATAGATTTTTCACCTCTTTGGTTAGATTATTCCTAGGTATTTTATGGGTTTTGGTGCAGTTGGAAATGGGATCAATTCCTTTACTTCTCTTTCTGCTGTTTCATTATTGGCGTATAGAAATGCAACCGATTTCTGTACATTGATTTTATATCCTGCAACTTTGTTGAATTCATGAATGAGCTCTAGCAGTTTTTTGGTGGACACTTTCAGGTTTTCCACATAGAATATCATGTTGTCTGCAAAGAATGAAAGTTTGACTTCTTCCTTGCCAATTTGGATGTCTTTTATTTCTTTGCATTGTCTGTTTGTGAGGCTAGGACTTCCAATACTATGTTGAATAACAGTGATGAGAGTGGACATTCCTGTTGTGTTCCTGACCTTAGGGGGAAAGCTCTCAGGTTTTCCCCTTTGAGAATCGTATTAGCGGTGGGTCTTTCATATATGGCTTTTATGATCTTGAGGTTTGATCCTTCTATTCCTACTTTCTTGAGGGTTTTAATCAAGAAAGGATGCTGTATGTTGTCAAATGCTGTCTCTGCATCTACTGAGAGGATCATGTGGCTCTTATCCTTTCTTTTATTAACGTGAAGCATCACACTGATTCATTTGCAGATATTGAATTAGCCTTGCATCCCAGAAATAAATCCCCCTTGATTTTTGGTGAATAATTCTTTTAATGGATTGTTGGACCCAATTTGCTAGTATCTTTCTGGGAATTTTTGCATCCATGTTCATCAGGGAAATTGGTCTGTAGTTCTCCTTTGTAGTGGAGTCTTTGTCTGGTTTTGGAATCAAGGTAATGTTGGCCTTGTAGAATGAGTTTGGAAGGTTTCTTTCCATTTATAATCTTTGGAACAGCTTCAAAAGAGTAGGTGCTACCTCTTCTTTAAATGTTTGGTAGAATTTCCCTGGAAGTCCATCAAGTCCTGGACTCATTTGTTGGGAGATTTTTTATTACTGACTCAATTTCTTTACTGGTTATGGGTCTGTTCAAATTTTCTATTTCTTCCTGTTTCAGTTTTGGTAGTTTATATGATTCTAGGAATTTGTCCATTTCTTCCACATTGCCCAATTTGTTGGCATATAATTGCTCATAATATTCTCTTATTATTGTTTGTATTTTTGCGGTGTTGGTTGTAATCTCTCCTCTTTCATTCATGATTTTATTTATTTGAGTTCTTTCCTTTTTCTTTGTGATCAGTCTGGCTAGGGGTTTATCAATTTTGTTAATTCTTTCAGAGAACCATCAGCTGTTTTCCATTCTTAATGGTGACACTGGTTCTTTGACAAATTCACAACAGAAATCCAGCCTGTACACCTAGCCACAAACATATGGGGTTAGAATGTCTATGCCACATGGATAGAAGCATCCTTTGAAATTTAGCTACTGAAGAGAGCCAACTCTTCCCAAAATATGGTTCCTTTTTAAATTTTACCCTCTTTATGATTTTCCACTGCCACCCTGTGCAGTTCAGAAAGCAAGCCAGGCCATGGTGCTTCACTGTAATGCCTAGCCAATAGCACAGTACCCCATGCTGCTCTCTCAGCCCCTTTTAGAGCAGTAAGAAGGGTTCAGAGATTCCACAAGTCAACCAAGTTGCAATCACCAGCTGGACCTCAGAGTTGTGGGTGCAAAATGAGGAAGGAATTTGGCTAACTGGCCAAATTCTACTGTCCCAAATCTGGTTGGTTAAAATCAGGCAGAATCAACCTTATTTTCATGACAAAAAAAAGGAAAAACCAGATCCGTTCACCACATTTTCAACCCACAGCAATGAAACGCCTGTGAGAAAGTTACAAAGACTAAAAAATCTTTCTCAAAATTGTTTACTAGTTTCATATCATTTAAAAAATCTGAACTAGTGACTTTAATATTTTATTCCACTATGTTTACCTTAATAACATTAAACATCAGGAGTTCTCAGTTATATGCTTGACTGTTTTTCTATTTGATTTAAATGTATAGGAACACATACTGGTTAATTAATGTGTAGGTTAAACCTCTCTCTTCGTCTAAAATATTTGACGTGGTCTACCCTCTGACACCATAGAGTGAAAATAAGAAGAGTAACGACAACAACCACAAAAATACCAGCAATTATCTTGAGTTAATGTGCTTTTTTAGCTCCCTCAACAAGATCAATTTTGTTCTTATTTCTCTTATTGAAATAAGAACACTGGAGCATTGGGGCGCCTGGGTGGCGCAGTCGGTTAAGCGTCGGACTTCAGCCAGGTCACGATCTCGCGGTCCGTGAGTTCGAGCCCCGCGTCAGGCTCTGGGCTGATGGCTCGGAGCCTGGAGCCTGTTTCCGATTCTGTGTCTCCCTCTCTCTCTCTGCCCCTCCCCCGTTCATGCTCTGTTTCTCTCTGTCCCCCCCCAAAAAAAAAAAAAAAAGAACACTGGAGCATTGAGAAGTTAAGCATCTGGCATGAGATTACACAGCCACTAAGTGGTAGATGTGGCATTTGAACCTACAGCACCTGACTCTGGAGTACTTGCCTTTACCTGTGACCATTTCCCACCTGCCTATAGTCAGAGAGCAAAAGCACTTAGAAGCAGGATTTAGCATAGCCCTGGAAATAATGAAACAGGGACCAGAGAAAGGGTCCGATTACAAAACACCCAATGACAGAGCAGTCTCAACCTTCTCTTGGCATTAGTGACTGAGTCTACTAAGGCAGTGGGCTCAATGATGCCAAGTCTCTAGTCATGTGGGAACAAGGACGGGTGGATCCTTCCTGTTGTCTCTGACTTTCTACTCACTGAGAGTGGAAATCTTCCACACAGCTTACGATCTGCAATCATTCATATGACTTCGCTACTCTGCATCTTCATCAATGTAGTTTTACTACTCCAGAAAACTCTTGCCCAGGAAAAACAGAGTTGCAACCAACCTTGTCATTCATTCCAGGAATTGAAAGACTCATGAATTATTGAATAGGAAGTCTCATCTAACAGTTTATATCCCAAGACTCTGAAGCTGTTGCCTCAAAATCCTCACTTTGCTTTTTCTATGAATCCCAAATTATTTTGTCACGGTGTCTACCCAATCCTAGCTAGACCCCCTGTGTGGAAAGGCCTACCTTAAATCAGACCTCAAATCTCAATCAGTATCTCAACTTAGTCTTTCTCTCTGAGATCCTGTTACAGTTCTGGTGAGGGGTGTTCTCCTCAGCATACCAAGTAGTGAACTTGGCTTTGTCAACATTTGGTATTTTGTATATTTTGTGGGGCCAGCATTTAACACCTCTCAGGGGAAATTCAGTCACTTCTTCCATGCAGGTTTCTCTGACATCCCTTCCCCACTCCAAAAGAAAACAGAAGTAGTTAGGACTTGCTCACATGCTGAATATTCAAAACTCTTTGACATTGTTAGAATATTGATCATTTATCTCATCATTGCCTAAGCAAAAGCAAATTATTATCAGCATATAAGTATTAAAGGATTCATGATGTCAGTTCAATGTAATGTTAAATGTTTGTTCTTTATTTAAAATTTCCATGAAATTTATTAAAAGTCATGCTTTGTTTGCCTAAATGAATTATTGTTGTGGAAACAGTATAATTTAGTGGGGGGGGGGAGGGAGAGAAAAAAATGAGCATGTATGGCTAGATGTCATCAAGAAGGCTTGATATACAAATTAAATTTGGTACATTATGGAAACATTAAGTTTTTCTCAAACAGAAAAAGTTGTTTCTTGTTGTTTTGTTTTTCATATATATAATGTTACAGAGACTATCTGGAATGTGTATGTCTGATTTAAGAAATAGTAATGAAAGGAGATACCATGTACTCACTACCCAGGTTAGACTGGAATGTTACCAGGACACCAAATGGCCTAATTTTATGTTTTTACAATGTATTATTGCAGTCTCTAGATACACTTTTCACCAGTATGTTTCTCAAACATACTGCAATGTAGATACGCCAACTTTTTCTTCAAGTGGCATCGCTACAATCTGATTTATGGTAAGCATTTTATCTGTTTGCTTGTTTATTTATTTATTTTTAATATAATTTGTTATCAAAACGGTTTCCATACAACACCCAGTGCTCATCCCAACAAGTGCCCTCCTCCCTGCCCATCACCCACTTTCCCCTCTCCCCCCCCCCACCTACCCTTGGTTTGTTTTCAGTCCTTAGCATTTTATCTGTTTAGAAAGGGAATTGACAATAAATCTTCAGATGAAAAATCCTAGTAAAAAACCAGGAAAAGACTTGGCAATTTAACACAATATAGTGATTTCTTTTCCTGCTTTATTCCTTTAGTCCATAATGAAATTGTTCTCGAGTACTTCCTTGCTCCATGATGCTCTGGACCAGTGCCTGTGCCCCACCTCATGTGAACCCTACCTCTGAGCTATCATTTACAGACTTGAGCAGTGTCTACGTGTTTGGTCACAGTCCCATCCTCAGCGCCCTCATAGCCTTTTATACCTAGTATGTGCTCAGCACATGTTAATTAAATGAATGGCTGGCATTCTCAGCAGCCTGCAAATCTTGACAGAATCTTGGTTGTTCTTCAGCATTCATCTCAGATCATGATCTAAGGTTTCATTAAGATCGAGCGCCCCCTGGGGCGCTGTGCTGACAGCACGGAACCTATTTGGGATTTTCTCTCTCCCTCTCCTTCTGCCCCTCCCCTGTTCTCAATCTGTCTCTTTCTCTCAAAGTAAATAATTAAACATTTAAGAAAACATAAATTTTCATTAGACTTCTTTTATTTCAAACAAATTGATGTTATTAGTAAGAAATGAAATACTGCAAAGACAAGTAAAGAAATATGCTTTTTCCAATCCCATCTTTCTGAATAACCAGTGTTAACATTTAGGATTTTCCAGTCTTGTATCATTGTTCTCAAAACTATGTACAAATCTCTCTCTCTCTCTCTGTCTTTCCAGAAAAAGGATTTCCCCCAACTTGCCATATTGCTCTCAGAAGGAATTGTATTATACACATTATTCTAAAAGCCTTATTTTCTCACTCAAATATATCATGATTTGTAGAAATGAGACTAACTTGATTTTTTAATGGCTACTGATTTTCCATAGTACAGATGTGCTATAATATATCCAACTGTTTCTTAATGGACATTCTGGTTTTCAGTTCTTTGCCATTTCAAGCAATATTGCAGTAAACACCCGTGTTTGTGTGTGTGTGTGTGTGTGTGTGTGTCTGAAGTTTTTATTGTTTGCCCCATACACTGCCAGAGATAACAAAAAATGAGAAATTGCTGAAACTTCTTTTCACTGAAGTTCTTCATGTTACAGGAGTTTCTTTATTGAGGACAAAATAAGATCCCCAATAAAGAGATGAGACATTTCAACTCATCTCTAAGAAGATGTGAAACTTTGCTACATACAATGTAAAATTTTGTTACAACATAAACTGAAATGACACTTTAAAAAAATTTTAATTTTTTGTAATTGTACAAAAATTGTTGTAATCGTACGCCATCAAAGGAGAGTAATCATAAAAAAAAAGATTTCTGTTCAAGGAAATGTAAATAGAACCTTAGAATGAGTTGGATGGCAACTGTTCCCTGTTAGAAAAAAACATTTTTTACTACAAAATAAATGGAATATTTAATGTTTCAGTTCCATTTGGGAGTGATGTATGTTTTAAGGCCCAATTCCCCTTGCTAATCACAAACTCAGATGTCCTTGGATCTTCATGATACAGGAGGAATGTGTTCAAATACCCACCTGCCTACTGCAGAAAGTCTGTAAACCCATTATTGGACTGGCCAGAGCACACATAATGCATAGTTCATATTCCACTTAAGGAAAGCCCATAAGGTGTGCAGAAACTGTTTACATCCTAATCAAAATGTCTGTATAACAGAAAGGACTCTTAAACTACTTTGAAAACTAAAACCTGAAGCATAATGCATGAGTATGAAAAATACTTATAACAAGAATATTTCTTTTTATAACATTATAGAATTACACCAAACTATAGAATTTATACCTCATGCTCCATATATAAGGAATCATAATATTTTAACAATTAATTCCTTCAGTTTCCAAAGATGAAGCCTTCTTATAAACTCATGCTATGCTATATAGCATATATGCAAATATAATCCCTTGTTAATTTACACCCACCCCCAGTTTACAGTGAGAAGACAGAAATTATCATGCAGAATGATGATTGTTGTAATGGGGGAAGTCCAAGTGTCCTGAGAAGAAGTACCTGGGCTGGACTTGGGGTGAGGAAAGATCTTCTGGACGAGTAACATCTAATCTCAGGGAAAAGTTACAGCTGGATGAAAATTATTTCAGGCAGAGGATACCTCCTCAAAAATCAAGGAATGAGGGGCACCCGGGTGGCTCAGCCAGTTGAGGATCCGACTCTTGATTTTGGCTCACGTCATGATCCCATGGTCGTGAGATCAAACCCCACATCGGGCTCCACCCTGAATGTGGAGACTGCTTGAGATTCTCTCTTCCTCTCTCCCTGCCTCTCCCCCACTGTCTTTCTCAAAAAACAATTTTTTTTAAGTCAGAGAATGAAATAGAACACAAATACATTAATGTATTAGAAGGCATTTGAAAGGGATAGAACACAGTAAATAAGAGGTGATGAGGATGTGACAGCTCAGGCTGTAGTCACAGGAAGAAATATCCTTTGGGGTTTTTGCATCTGCAAGATCATGCCAGCTGCAACATGGAGAAAGGTATGAGAGTAGGGCATGCACAGAGACCTGGAGACCAGCTAGGAGGTTGCTGCCAGTTTTTTAAGGGAGATGATGGTGACCTGAATTAGGATAATGGTGATGGAGATGGGGAAGAGATGGAATCAATTCCCAAGCTCATGGTGGAGTCTCACTAATTTAGAAGTAGAACATCAGATAGTCTCGCAGTTGGTTTGACAACAATTCCTTTTCTCAAAAAGGAGAAGAAAGCAAGATGGAGCATTGTTTCTTTGGATTTAATCCTAACCATGGAAGAAATGACTGATGCTATAGTGACTGCTTGTATGTAAAGATCTAGTGGCTTACCTGACAAGCCCGTCAGCAAAAAACCTAGATGTGATTTAATAAGCATGGTTACAAACCTACTCAGAAATATCAGTACCACTAGTAGTGAGTAACTTTAGCTCTAGAAGTTTGTACTTAAGTCTATTTCTTTTTCCCATGTTCAAAATAGCATAATACATTGCCATGTGTTTGCTGGAGCCCAGACATGATGCACTGTGTAACCTTTGCTTTTATTTAGGGAGGTTAATAAGTGCCATTTTTGCACCATTATTAACAAAATTGGCTGAATGGAGAGTGCTCAGAATGGGACAGCCATGAAGATAAAGGAACGCTAAAACATCTTCCATTAAAACATGTTTGAGCACACACTGAGCAAGGCACTCTGTGAGGAGATAAAGACATCGTGGTGAACAAGACAGACGACCCAGGTCTGTCCTCAAGGAATCACACGGGGACCACTTTAGAGAAAGTGGGACCTGGAGAAGAGGTTGACACAGGATTTGGCTTACGTGAGCTAAATGCAGTAGAAGGTAGAACAGGGATCCAATTTATTCTGCGATACTTTGGAAAATAAGTGGTGCAGCCACTTTGGAAAACAGTGTGGAGGTTCCTCAAAAAATTAAAAATAGATCTACCCTATGACCCAGCAAGAGCACTGCTAGGAATCTACCCAAGGCATACAGGAGTGCTGATGCATAGTGGCACTTGTATCCCAATGTTTATAGCAGCCCTCTCAACAATAGCCAAATTATGGAAAGAGCCTAAATGTCCATAAACCGCTGAATGGATAAAGAAGATGTGGTTTATATACACAATGGAATACTACTTGGCAATAAGAAAGAATGAAATATGGCCTTTTGTTGCAACATGGGTGGAACTGGAGAGTGTTATGCTATGTGAAATAAGTCATACAGAGAAAGACAGATACCATATGTTTTCCCTCTTATGTGGATCCTGAGAAACTTAACAGAAGACCATGGGGGAGGGGAAGGAAAAAAAAAGTTAGAGAGGGAGGGTGCCAAACCATAAGAGACTCTTAAAAACTGAGAATAAATTGTGAGTTGATGGGGGGGGGGGGGTGGGAGGGAGTTGTGGGTGGGTGATGGGCATTGAGGAGGGCACCTGTTGGAATGAGCACTGGGTATTATATGGAAACCAATTTGACAAATTTCATATTAAAAAATAAAAATAAAAAAATAAAATATGTTTCAAATGACAAAATTGTGGAGACAGAGAACAGATTAGTGCTTGCCATTGGTTGGGGGATGCATGGTAAATGGATGTGTTTATAAAAAGGATCCTCGTGATACAATTGTTCTGTATCTTGATGTGGTGGTAATTGTAAATCTACAACAATGTACACATAATAAATCTACATAGGACTAAATATACACAGACACAGACACACACACACACACACACACACACACAAGTGCATGCAAAACTGGAGAAATCAAAATAAGGTTGGAGGATGTCAATTTCCAGGTAGTGATATTTATCCAAGATGTAATTATCCAAGATGTTACTACCGGGTAAGACTCCACAAGGGTATAGGTGTTTGATCACTCCATATTATTTGTTGCAAGTGCATGTGAATCTATGATTATCTCAAAATAAAAAGTTAAAAATAGATGCGATTTAAATACATGAAAATGACTCTACAACAACTGGTCCCTGCCCTACCCCTGCACACTCTCCTCTACCCCATGCAACCCTACTGGGGGAAAACCTGGTTACTGCTGAGCGCTCTTCCTCTGTATTCCCAGGAATTAGTCTGAATTAAGAAATTTACCCCTAATTTTCTGTGTCCTGGAGACATAAATAATTCCACTTAGTGGAATTACTTAGTGCTTTTATTTACATTTCTACACAACATTCAGGAGAGTGCCTTCTGGAAAGAGCATGCTGAAGAGATAACAGAAGATCCAGTATTTGTAGTTCATAGAAACAGTGAGGGAATGGAACCAAGGAGGAAAAATCTGCATGACCAAACTATAAAATTAGATCCTTTTAGCATTTTATAAATACAGAATTTGAAGCTTGAATATTATCCCCAAACAAGACTGACTCAATTGTCCAACTTTCCAAAGAGGATTTGGAGGACTGCTATCTTTTTATTCTGACCCTCTGTAAAACTAACACATCCACATTACTTAAAAAACAACAACAAACCATAAAAATCACCTATAATGCTGCCACTCAAATATACACACCAATTTCACTTCTGTCACTCTTCTTAATCAGGACACTTGATTATAAGTGGCAGTCATTGAGACCTGCCACACTTCAGATACAACCAGAAATAGAGGCTCAAATGATCTGCTTAGGACTGATTCTCAGGCTTTCCAGCCCTTGGCTCTGTTTGCTTTCGTTTTGGTTCCATTCTCAGGCAGGTTTTTCCCTCTTGGTGGCAAACATGGCAGCCAGGGTCCAGGGTTTTGTCTCATATTTAGTCCATCCTAGATGGAAAAAGAACTTCTTCCTCACAGTCCCCAGAATGGATCGAATTAACTTGACTGGGAAAAGAAAGGATCTAATTAACTTGACTGGGCAAAGGGGCTATTTCTGAACTAATCACTAATCATATAGTTAGATTGTCTTCATTTGCCGGGTCTGGGTCATGAACATGAAATCAGGGCAGGTGATGAGGCTATAGGATCGGAGCTCTTTTACCAATATAGTTTATTATGTTATGTTTTAGTGATCACTAAGTCACCTGTAAATAAATTCTGTTTTCTCTTCTTTTGCCCTGATTTCATTGTGGTAAGGATAGCATCTTAAACACAAAGAAAAGATGCACATAAATATAAGACCACTCTTGTCAAGCTGATATCCACTTAGGACAACAAATCATTATAGTTGGGGGGATAAGATAACTTTTCATATGCTGAGACTAAGAATCAGAATTGGCTATTAGTTTTTTTTTCAATATATGAAATTTATTGTCAAATTGGTTTCCATACAACACCCAGTGCTCATCCCAAAAGGTGCCCTCCTCAATACCCATCACCCACCCTCCCCTCCCTCCCACCCCCCATCAACCCTCAGTTTGTTCTCAGTTTTTAAGAGTCTCTTATGCTTTGGCTCTCAAGAGTACATAAGACAGTAACAAAAAAGAGATCGAAGCAGACAATAAAATAAGAGACTATCACTGTACATCTCAACAATTTACAAACTTTGAGTCAGGATTTATTTGGGGGCCACACAAGTTAGAGAATCATGACAAATTTAAGGAAAGGAAACAGGGCGCCTGGGTGGCTCAGTCGGTTATGCTTCCAACTCTTGATTTCTACTCAGGTCATGATCTCATGGTTTGTGAGTTGGAGCCCCAATCTGAGCTCTGCACTGACTGTGTGGAGCCTGCTTGGGATTCTCTCTCTCTTCTCTCTCTGCTCCTCCTTCGCTTGTGCTTGCCCTCTCCCCTCCTCCCAAAACAAATAAGCATATAAAAAAAAGAAGGGGAAAAAAAGGAAATAGAGTAGAAAATATGAAAGTGCAGCACATATGGTGAAATTAAGAATAATTTCATAAAACTTTTGTTACAATTTATGTGTGGGCACGGACATACATGGACATGCTCTGGGTCACAAGGTAAAATATATTTTACCACAGATGGAGTTAAGTGAAATCACTATTGTCATTGGTATATTTGTAGCTAGTATCTATAACATTAAAGAGGAAAGTCCAGTTGACATAATCTTTACTGAGTATGAGTCACCACTGAAGGAACACCTCCTCAACATTCAAGTCCCACAAAGCCTGACAGGGTCAATGACTTGCATTGTGCTGGAATCATCTGGTTTAGATTTACCGACAATTCTAACCAGATTTGGAATGAATCTCACAGATCTACCTGTGTTTTCCTTGCCAGCTTGCTAAATGTCCTTGGTAAACATTGGAGTTTCCAAGGAACATTGGTCAAGGTATGTCACCTTACCTTTAAAATAAGCACAATTTTTATTCCTCTACTAGGAGTAGTGTCAACATAACTGAACATGCAAGCAAATTTTAAACTGGCTGAAATGCCTTCATTAAATGCTTTACACATTATCTAATATCCAATTATATGCTCTCTCTGATCATTTCTTGCAGTGACTTGTAGAATTTATGTTCATGCACAGAAATGGTGTAGAGTTCTAGCAGAGCCCGAGTGGTCTGAACTGTCTAAAAGGACTTCCTGTCTACCTAATCAGAATAGTGCCAGCTCCTTAGGAGTCCCCTCATAAACATCATTTCCCTCTCCCATTCTAAAAAGAAACACCTATATTTTTCAATCTGTTGCAAACTTATATATACACAAGCTCATTACCCCATCTCATCACTGGATTCCCACTGCCTCCCCTTCCCCATACAGAAATTCTGTAGCTGCCTCTCTCATATTTCTTGATAATCCCAGTAACTCAGTGGAGAATCTGATCTGCCTTTCTTCAATCTCTGGCAGCCTTCACAATACCTTTCAGATAATAAATAAAGTTGAAATGGGCCAACGTTCCTTTCCACCATAGGCCCAAGAACAATGATTTTGAAATCTTTATCCCCAGGCTTTCAAAGGCCAGGCCTGTAAAGCCAAATATTCACAAGATGTTCTCCATTTTGACATCCTTCAGACTCAGCAAGTCTAAACTCGAACTCTTTCTGTCCCCCAGAACAGCTGTTTTCTCCTACAGACTTTCCTGTGTCTGATAGGACCCACTGTTCTCCCAAGATTCCTTGGTATAGATACTTATACTCCAATCTTCATCATCTTGGATTCCTTCTTTGGAATTAGAGGAGCTCATTGGGAAGAGCAAGTGGTTTCATAATTTTCCATTATTTTTAAAAATTTTTTCTAATGCTTACTTATTTTTGAGAGAGCAAGAGAGAGCACGAGAGAGCACGTGTGGGGGCGGGGAGGGGCAGAGAGAGAGAGGGAGACACAGAATCCGAAGCAGGCTCCAGGCTCTGAGCTGTCAGCACAGAGCCCGACACGGGGCTTGAACCCAGGGACCTGAGATCATGACCTGAGCCGAAGTCAGACGCCCAACCGACTGAGCCACCCAGGAGACCCTTCTGTTATTTTTTAAAACAAAGCCAATCCTCCTTCTCACTCTCCTAGTCATTATTACTTGTGTGTGACTATATTATTTCATTTCATATTTAAGTCCCTTCTATAGCCCTGAATGTTTGGGGCTACTAGATAAAACTAAAGAAGACCCATTTCCTCATCAACTAAGACTGTTTGTTGCTACCTGGAAGGCTATGTCAGGAAAGGCTGGTGGTCACAACCAGGGCCTGTGGTCAGTTAGTGAGGTTTGCTGTGGGCTTGAGAAGGACAGATGGTGACTTATATGTCATCCTGAGTTAAAGGTGGAATCAATCAAGGACTACCTTAAAGACAACAGTCAATTGGGCACCTGCACGGTATTGGAATGGTGGGTAATTAAGGCTTTTTGCATAAAAGTAGCTATTTTGCCATTCTGTCTCAATAATGAAATTCCAGGATGAGCAATTTATAAAGACTTTTTGAGGGCTTCCACTGCTGAAAAAAATTGTGGAAAACTCTTATTATTAAAATATTACAACTATTGCCCTTATTCTGGAAAAGATAATGGATTTGAGTTATTATCAGCAAATATCTCAGGAGACACAAATCTATCAGATTGCTCTTCAAGCTTGAGTGTGAATGACAAAAATGATCCTGTGTATTGAAATATCAGAAATAATCAGTAGGAAAAAAAAGTGCGAGCCGGGAGGATACAACTAGGAGTGGGCACAGAGAAATGAAAGAGAGATCGAACGGCCATAAGGATGTGTTTCTGCCTAAAACTGACCGTCCTCCCACCCACCAAAACAACAAACAAAAGGCCTTTTTAAAAGAGTAACAAAAAGTAAAGGGAAAAAGGAAAGTAAACTAAACAAATAAAAACATATGAAGGTAGAAACCAACCCTGGTAAGACTCACTCAGCAAAGGCTCTAGCTCTATCTGCTGATAGGGCAGCAGCAGGTACATCCAAGGAGCACAGACTTCTTGAATCCTATTCAAGGTAGAAATGGTTTTGCACCTGCTAAATGGAAAAAGGGATTTAGTCCTGTCAGACTGTGGTGGCGATGGCTACAATAGCGATAAATATAATGGTAAACACTCCCGTGTGTTCCCTGTCTCAACACCGTGCCGAGCTGCATGCACGGGATTGTGGTCTGTGAGGTATCGCTTTTCTAACTCTGATGTACAGCTGGACTTCAGGAGTTGGCTGAGTCCCACAGGGAGTAAATGACGAAGGCAGAATTTGAACCCAAGTCTGTGTGAGGCTAAAGCTCATGTCCTCCTTCCTCCCTTCCCATGACACCTTCCAGCTGCTTATAGAGTCTTACGTAACTGTCCACATCAACTCCGGGGCTCAGACAAGATGATGTGCACATGCAGAAAACAAGAGAGGGGGCTAAAGCTCCACGGCATGGAATGTGGTTTTCCCATTGTTTATGCTTAAATGAGACCCTCTGGACTAAAAGGCTCTCATTTACGCACTTTGTGTGGATATATAAATTGTTCCAAAATGGGATTCACGCGACATGGACACAGCAACATTAACCCTGAATCTCTCAGTGGGAAAAATCCTGTAAACTGATGCTAATATTCATGTTGGCACAGGATAATATGGACAAACCAAAGAAAATGGTTTCTGTTTTGTGTACCTTGTATAAACAGATGTTTGAAACTTTACTTTGCCTACGTTTACCAAGGATATAAATGGACCTAATTAAACTGAAATTCCATGGAAAGCTTTCCAAAGCCCCTAGTTTACTCATCCAGTATAAACACCGTAAATGAGTAAAATACAGTGGATTAAACAATTTAAATGTAGAATCGAAGTTCCTTAAATTCAAGAAATACAGCATTCCAGCTGCACTGAGAGACCTAAAGTTACTAAAGTTTTTTTTTTTTATATACATATACTGGAAAAGCAAATAATATAGAAAAGTACATGGTATAAAAAGACCCAAGAATTAACTAATATTAACATTCAGCCATATGTACTCCTAAAATTGTTTTTCATAAAGAAAGAATAAAACGTTACAGAAAAAGCTGGAGGATTTTATACCCCTCCCCTTGCCCATATCCCCCTCTCCTTCCCTCTCTCCTGAGAGACGGCTTCTCTTTGGAATTTGGTGGGCATCCTTCTAATCCGTGTTTGTATAGATTACTATGTAGCCAGAAACCAAATATTATATTACTGTTTCTGATTTTAAATTTTACAAAACTGGTCTATTATATATGGCACATTCTGTTATTTGCCTTTTTTTTTTTTTGCTAAGTGTGGCATCCATCCAGCTTAATACATAAAAATCTTTTATGTTAACTGCCATATCATATCCCATTTTTTAATGACATCAGAGTTTCTTACTCCCTTATCAATGATGTTTAGTGCTTCCCCCTCCCCTATTTTTTCTATTATGAACATGGCTTCTTGTGTACATGTACCTGTGCTTTTCCAGGGTACATACCTGGTTGTGAGATTGCTGGCTTGTAGGCGTTTGCATTTTCAACTCTGCTAGATAATTGCCAAATTGCTCTCCAAAATGATTGTGCCATTTTACACTCCCACCAGCAGTGCACCAGGGTTCCTGTTTCTAACAGACTTACTAACACTTCAAGTTGTCTGATTTTTGAATTTCAGAGTCCCGATTTTAATTTCTTATTTTTGCCAGCCTTTAGGTTGTGTACAGCGTATATCATAGTAGCACCGGGCAGGCATTTTTATTATTATTAACAACAAACACAACATATGCAATGCTGATACCTTGAAACCATTTGTAGCCAATATATATTAAATGCGTTTGGTTATGACAGAATAAAACAAGTATTTCTTTTCATAGAGCTTTACTGAATCAAGCAATCACTAGGCAATACGCACAGGCTTGGAAAGTATAATTGTTGTTTTATGTTAGTTTCCTTTGCTTGCAATATCCGCCACTTATTTTTTTTATCAGTATTTGGCACCACACTGACAATGACTTGTTCTCTCTTATTTGTATTCAGACAATCTTTGCTTGGTACAGAGGCATAGCAGCTATTCAACCTAACCATCCCTGAGAGACTGTATTAATGTTATAGTCATTACTACACACATAGTCTTGCAAAACTTTCTGATATAAAGGTACAATGTCAGGCACAAGCAGAAAGAAAGAAAGAAAGAAAGAAAGAAAGAAAGAAAGAAAGAAAGAAAGAAAGAAAGAAAGAAAGAAAGAAAGAAAGGAAGGAGGGAAGGAAGAAAGAAAGAACAGGTGAGATAGCAAAAGGGATGTTACAAAATAGACTCTCCCTCTTTACACCTAGCGTTTGAAGTCATTATTTTCCATTACATCTGGTTGTGATGATGAAATGTATAACATCTCAGCTGATAATATCTGCATGGCTGATCCATAAAAATGTACTTCTGTGGTTTGATATTGATCTACTTTTCTTCCACCTTTAGACATATGAATGGGATTACAAGTTCATAAAGAGGGAAAGACACCCAACTACACAGTGTTTAAGCATGTCATTCAAAAGACAAATGCAACACTTAGAAGCTGAAGAAAGGAAAAATAAATATCACGACTTCCCCTGCCCCCTACTTTTATCCTCTTTGTGGGAGTAAGAATAATGGTAGGCCAAAAAAAAAAAAAAAAAAGAGTATGAAAAACAGAATTTTAGAGATTCAGAGGTTATTGGAGAACATCCAGTCTAATGCTTTCATTTTGCAGCTGGAAAATCTGAGGCATTAAAATAACTTTCTAAGGCACACTTTGCACTTCATTACTCTGACTCTTCTTGTTTTCTCCATGAAAAGGAAGAAGTCCCTTCTCCTTTCATAACGAAATTTCTGAGCTTGGGTGGCTTCAATTACCTGATCACTGGAGCCTCACACTCAAACCCACCACAATACATCAGTAATTTTCCTCTGAAGTAGCATTAATGACCAAGGAAAGTGACCATTTGCTGGGAGAAGTTTCCAATTTTATTTTGAAAACCCACATGAATTTTGCACTTCATAACATGATACAACTGTTCTTGTTTTAATTTAAAAACACCCCAAATCTTTGAGTAAAACTGGTTCTCTAGGAAGAATGCCCAGGTCTGGCCCTTTCTTTCATTTAGCAAATATTTATTGAGAACCATTTATCTGTTGAGAAAACAAGAGAAGTCACTGCTCCTCTTGGCATGTGCCATAAAATCACAAAGCACATAATTAGAAATAATTACACAAAGAAGTGGTGGGTGCTGTGTCTAGAAGGGAGAATCAAATCAGCCTGGGGTGGTTAGGAAAAGTGACGGTTAAGGTAAAAATTGAGTAAGAGGCAGCTTTGAATACTGTGTGGCTTATGTTCATTAGGTTAAGAAAAACAGCATATAATTTTTCACCTTGGTCTTTGCTAAAAGGTAAGTAATAAAGTTTTTCTAATGCATTGGGCTTTGGTTTTTTTCTGCATAGAATTTTAATTCAAATAAAATTTATGTGGTTTAAATTACTTATTGTTTTGGGTTTTTGGTATGTTTTCCTCCCCATTGACATATTAGTTGCTTAAATGTGAGCTCGAAAATCTTGGGGTATGCAAATGCTGAGGGTGATCCTGGATTTTAAGATGGGGAGGGAAATAACCCAGAAGAAAGAATTACATGGATGCCCTTGACAAACTGAACTTCATTGCTTAAGCAACAAACTGAATCTCTGCTATACTGACCACTGTTTTCAATTCCACAATGTTCTTTAAAATCCAAACTCTGCCCTGCTTCTTCAATCTCAGTAAAACACGAATGGTACAATGGAGCTAACTAGTAATTAATTTTCTTAGGTATATATTTTGTTGGGCTCTTTTGTCATGTTCTTTTACATAAAGAGATGAAGCTTTCAGCTGATGGTGAAGACTGTTTGCTAAAGGTCCTAGATTTTCATTATTTTAGAAAATGAGTTAAGAATGATGAATAAACATGGATGACAATTAGTTGATTCTGTGTTGGGTCCTCTCATGGAACCAGATGGTTTAATGATGCATGTAAATAGATCATTTACTTCATTTGGAAATATGAAAGTTGAATAAAGAATTAGACATTTTTTTCATAAGGTGCATTTACCAATGGGCTCTAATTCATTTATTTTTATATATTTTTTGTTTATTTTAAAAAAAATTTTTTAATGTTTATTTATTTTTGAGAGAGAGACAGAGCACGAGCAGGGGAGGAGCAGAGACAGAGGGAGACACAGAATCTGAAACAGGCTCCAGGCTCTGAGCTGTCAGCACAGAGCCCGACACGGGGCTTGAACCCACAAACCATGAGATCATGACCTGAGCTGAAGCCGGATGTTCAACAGAGCCACACAGGTGCCCCAATGGGTTCTAACTTAATACAGAGTGAAATTAAGGGACTTAAATTATTTTGGTCAGCTGGCGATGCAGCTTAGAATCTAGCTCCTGGGGACTGAATGTTTGTGTCCCTACTCAAACTCATATGTTGAAGCTCTAACTCCCACTGTGATGGTATTTGAGGTAGGGCCTTTGGGAGGTAACTAGGTTTAGATAAACTCAAGAGCATAGGGCTCTCATGGAATTAGCTTTCTTATAAGAAGAGGAAGAGACCAGAGGGCCCTCTTTCTTTCTCTCTCAATTTCTCTCTGACAATTAAAGACACAGGGAGAAGATAGTCATCTGCAAGCCAAGAAGAGGGCCCTTACCAGGAAAAAATCTGTTAGCACCTTGATCTAGAATTTCCCAGCAGCCAGAATTGTGGGAAAATAAATTTCTGTTGTTTTTAAGTCACCCGGCCTATGGCATTTTGTTATAGTAACTTACTTATTTTTTCTTGTCTTTTAAAAATCAAATTTAAAATAATAATTATAAGTAGCAACTATTGATTTTATTTGGTTTTCTGAAAATATTTGCACCTATAACTGGGAAAAACAGCATCCCATTGTATGTCATAGCATTACTTCTTGTTTTATGGAAAGTTACGGATTGATTTTACCATTGAAAATGACAGATTTCTGCCCCAATGAACATTAAACACTGTTTCCTTCTTTTCATGCTAATGTACTTCAACGTTTCACATGTTTATTATGGTAAATACCCATAATATTGGTAGAGAGATTTTAGCCAGGTAACCAAGAGGTTTACCAAACCATGTTCTTCAACAATGGGTATGACATGATGCCATGCCAATGTATTCATTACAACATTGTATTTTGTATCACAAACAGAGAAAAGTGTTAGAGTTCCTTATAAACGATTATCTGAAAAATATCCTCCTGAAACCTGACAGTCAGAATATCACAGATAAAAGAAGCATTTCCATATAAATTACTGTGATAAAGATGAAAATTAAAATATTTCTGTAATCTCAGATTAATAATTAGCATCTTAGCTTTAAACTACTTATGCAGAATACCCTGGTAAGAACAATAAGTATTAAAGGAATGATAAAAGGAGAGGAGGCATTATACATTTGCCTCCTGCACCAGCAAAACACGATGCCCTGTACCTAGCTACCTTACAACATTGTATTTTGTAATTCTTTTCTGAGAAAGTATCATGTGATTGACTCTAACTGGAAGTTTCCTAGCTGAAGAGGAAACTGGGAAATGTAGTTTTTGAATTCTACCTTGTAATGAAGGGATTCAAATATGTAGAAATACCAAAACATAGTAAAGGTGTCCGAAAATTTTGAGTAACCCCTAATGACTAATGTGTTTTTTGATAAAGATACTGGGAATTGAGTACCCTCACATAATGCTGGCAGGAGTATCAACTAGGGAAGGATTTTTGAAAAGCAAAGAATTTTGTTAATTTATTTTTAATTTATTTACTTTGAGTGAGAGAAAAGAGATCATGAGCGGGGAGGGGCAGAGGGAGAGGGAGAGAGAGAATCTCAAGCAGGCTCCACACTGTCAGCACAGAGCCTGATGCAATGCTCCATCTCACCAACTGTGAGATCACAACCTCAGCCTGAGTCGGACGTTTAACTGACTGAACCACCCAGGAGCCCCGAAAAGCAAGGATAACTTCAAATGCACATCCACTATGACCAACTCTTTCACTTCTAGGCAACTATCTGCAAAACCAATCACATTTGTACCAAAAATATGTATAAGAATGTTTGCTTAGGCATTGTTTGTAACATTAGTAATAGTCAACGTCATTCAAAGGCTTACTATATGCCAGTCATTGCTCTAAGTTATTTATAGGTTCTACCTACTTAAACCATACTCAAACCCATAAGGTACGTAAAATTATTGTTCCTATTTTTAAGGCCCAGAGGGGTTAAGTAACATGCCTAAGGTCACTTACTTAATAAGCAGGAGGAAATATCCTAAATGTTCATCAATATGGTTCATCCAAACTAGGGAACTATGATGCCATAGTTTAAAAGAATAAGGTAAAAGAATTTATACTGATATGAATAGGTCTCTAAGACATAATTACAGGGGAAAAAACAGTATGATCTCATCTCTATAAGATAAATGTGTGCACACACATACATATGCAGGTAAATGTGTGTAGAGGAATAAGGAAAGATGTGTTCTAAACTTCTGACAGTAATTAGTTACCTACCAGGATGGAGGAGATTAATCATATTTTGTTCTCTGTGTTTCTGAATTAAAATTTTATATGAAAATGCATTCTTATACTTCATGTATAGTAAAAATTTTGAGAACACATTTTAATGTTTGAATTCTTATAAGGAAAAGTTCTCAGTTGAAAGCCTGGAAACTTACAAAAAGTTCAGGAAGTCAATTTGAGAGAAAAATCTAGAAATTTGGAGATTTAAGTGTTCCTGCCTCAAGGTTATTCATCATTCACACCTATGCTGGGTATGAATGTTTTGTTTTTTGTTTTTTTTTTTTAGTTTAGTTTTTTGAATTGTGATACATGACTTGGAAATTTCTCTAATGTTTGTAAGGAGAAATATTCACCCAAGCGCTAATTTCTTTGCTCCTAAAGCAAGTTTCTACAATGGAATGTCCCTTCTCTTCAAGCTAGCCAGAACTGGTTCCATTGTGAGTTAACTCCAACAGAGCAGCTCTCTACAACTTGTGCTTTTGGGTTAACTGGGAAAAGAATCAGCTAGTATGCTGCCATAGTCCAGCCTGATCCTGTAACTACTAACGGTCTAAACTGTAGCCTTGCCTTGGCTGAGAACTGCCCATACTGCCATGTAACATAGATGACCAGACATGATGGCCTTGAGAGGTGGCTGATGACACATAGCGTCACCCTAATCCACCAGAACTACAGTGTCGGTGAGGAGTGGGACCAGATTCTCACTTAGGCCTTTCCATCATCATCTATTTTCACCACCAAGCCAATGAATATGCAAGAATCCCCTAGGGAGTTTGATATAAAACAGATTCCTGGACACCATTCCCTAGAAATTCTGAATCAGTGCATCTGAGGTGGAGCCCAGGATTCTGCATGATTAATAGGCTTCTCTGACATTGTAGGTAGAATAATGCTTCCTCACCAATAAAAAAGAGGTCCATATATTAGTCTTTGGGATTTGTGAATATATGAACTTACAAGGCAAAAGGACTTAGCAGATGTGTAAATTAAGGATTTTGAGATGAGGAGATTATTTTGGAGACTGTCTAGACGGGTCTGATGTAATCACAAGGTCCTTAAATGTGAAAGGGGAAGCAGAAAAGTCAGGGTAAAAGTGACAGAATAGAACAAAGACTCCACCAGCCATTGCTGGCTTTGAAGTTGGAAGGGGCCCACAACCCAAGGAATGCAGACAGCCACCAGGAGCTGGAAAAGACAAGAAAACAAATTGTCCCCTAGAGCCTCCAAAAGGAACACAAGACTGCTAACACATTGATTAGCTCAGTGAGATTCATTTAAGACTTCTGACCTATAGAACCGTAAGATAATAAATGTATGTTGTTTCAAGCCATTCAATTTGTGGTAATTTTGTTGCTGCAGCAATAGAAGACCAATACACATAAAGTTATGGTAAAAGTCCTTTGTCCTCTTTCCTCTCTATACTCTTTCTCATTGTAATGCCTTCCAATCTCATGGCTATAAGTATCATCTTTATGCCAAAGATCCCTAAATTAAAACTCTGCAAAACTTCCCTCCTGAATTCTAGACTCACATATCTAACAGCCTTCTCTACATCTCCAACCGTAAATTAATACACATCTCAAGCTTGACCTGTCCCAAACTAAACTACTAATGTACTCTTTCCCTCCCTCCAAAATCTTCTCTACTCACAGACTTCCCATTTTACTGAGGGTATCTCAGTTCCCCTCTTTCAGGACAAAACTGTGGAAGTCATTCTTCATGCTTCATATCCCATGTTTAATCCATCACAATCCATGGAGTATCAGTCGGTACTGATAGGATTTCCAAACTATCCTACGAGTCCAATCATCTTTCGTCATGTATCTATTGCCCTGGCTTGATCGTCAACTGGATTACTACATCACTGCAACAGCATCTTCACTGGTCTCCTGATTTCATCTTGCCCTTCATATTCTATTCTCAACTCAGAAATCAGAGCCATACACTAAAACACATCAGATCTCTCAACTCTTTGCTCAGAATCCACATTAGCTCCCTATTAATCCACAAGTCTACAAGTCCTAAACAATCCACCCTTCCTGCCATTAACTCCCTGATGTCATCTCCTTCTGCTCCCACCTTGCTCTCTGTCTCAGGCACACTCCTCCTGCTTTAGGACTGTCCCCTTTTGGAAGAATGCTCTTCCTGCAGACACCTGTATCTCTGTCATTTCCTGTGTCCAAACACAACCTTCTCAATAAAGCCCATCCCAGTGAATGTATTGAAAACTGGTCTTCACTCCATGCCCCTGACACTTAATCTCCTTTTACAGATCCACTTCTAATAAACACTATTGTTTGCTTATTCATTGTGTCTACTCTTTATTGTTTAACACTCCCCACTAGAATGTAGGCCCCATTAGGGCAGGAGTGTGATTCATTAATGTATCTCATGCTCTTATATTAGTACCTATAAAGGACTAAATAATTGTTAAATTTGTTGAGTTAGGACCACAGATCACTTTTTGAGAAACAGACTTAAGCATCTCTTGCAAGATGTATTTATCACATCATCATGGTGGCATTAGAATAAAATTCATATAAACTTGTATTAGTGAGTGTCAGAATTATGTTCTTTTACTAATTTGAGACTTAGGGATTGCAAAATGTCTGCCTCCTGTACCAGATATTCTTTCCTGCTAAAAGGTCACTTACTTTTGATGGTTTAATGAAGCATTTTAATATGTGGCCCACACAGAACTCTGTCAGGAATGTCATCAGAACATTTTGTCCCTTGAATCTTGAAACGAAGTTGTGGATACAGGGAATAAGTTGGGCTTCATTTTTACATTTTTTTGGAAAAACTATAAAAGTCTAAAGTTTTATATCTTTTGTACTTCTGCCTACTGAAAGGAACCAAATAGCAACTAATTACTGATCACACAATATTTCTAGCCTAATGCCTAAAGTTTAAGAAAAATATCCAATTGAGGGACACTTCCAAGAAAACAGTTTCATGCATTTTGGAGGTCAGACATGTTGCGTTCCAAATATGTAACTGAATTTGTATCTCAATCAATAAAATAACCCAATCATTAAAATTTTCCACTTGGTTTTTCTAAATAACCTAGCTTGGTTTGCTCTGAATGAGTAAACTAGCGATATAAAAACAAAATCTACTTTTTCCCTTGTTCTATAGATCTGATTCCTCCTGCAATGTTTTAAAAAGTGGCAATTGCTGAATACTAGGAATATTCCTCAGAAAGGGTGATTGCACCTTGGCTACCTTGCATTTGAACTTTGCAAAACTACTACTGAGACATATAGTTATTGTGGCCTGTCTTGCCTCAGCTTCACACATTCCCTTCCTCTTCTTTTTATCTTTTGAGTCTGAGCTCAAGATCCAATCTCCTGTACCTTTATCCACTTAATCCCATAGCTTCCTTCCCCTCCCTTGCGAAATCATCCCAACCCCTACCACTGTATGTTATAATCCTATGCTGCAATCATCTGTTTCTTTTGTAGTTCCCTACTAGCCCATGTCTTTCCTCTTTCTGTCCTTGTTTCTACCAGGGTGTATGGCACATAGTTCTAAGTGGGCACATGGCAGTGAATTCTTTGATTGATCAATGGATGATAGATAGAAGGCGCCTTTGGACATTGGGCCATATGCAGGCAAAGAAATTTTACAGAACCGGATACCTGAGCGTTAGGTAAGAGAGAACGGCTCTGATCTCTGTATGACTTTATAAAAAAACCATTACCTTTTCCCCCTTCTGGTCCATCCTGAAGCAAGAAATGAGAGAAAAATTAGTCTCAATGAGATATTTATTAACATAATAATTCCTTTTATACATGGAGTAACAAAAGCTCAAAGAAATTACAGAGTTTTTCTAGTTATACACATCTATCAAATCATTGGAAAAGGGAGAATAAGACAAGTTTTGGCCTAACACTTCATGCAGATCATTCTGCCCAGGGTAGCATTATTATGAGAAAAATGTACCCATAGAGGGAGATACCCCCTCTAATACCCCCACTAACACCTCCAGTTCAGCCACCTTTGTAGTATAAGGCAAGCACTGTATCTACATCATTTCACTTCACTCTATTTATCCCCTGTAGGGCACTGATGATCAGAGAAGAAAAGCAATGTACCCTGGGTCATACAGATACCCAGTGGTAGACTTAGAATTTGGCCTCAGGGTCTTATGACTCCAACATAGGAGCCTTCCATAATAACATGCTGCTTTCAATAAAAAAGAAAAAAATTGAAAGTCTTGGCTGCAAAAGAGCATGATTTGAATCACCAGACATTAATAGAACATAAGTTTTTCACTAAGTATGAAAAACAAGAGGTATAATTATGATTGTATTAGAAGAGTCGGGATATGGTGAGTACAAATACCTTGGTTAATTAGCTCTAGCCTATCCATAGAAGGGCTTCCTGGATTGAGAGGAAATGTCTCTATCAGCTCAGAAGAGAATTAGTTGACTCTGACTTCCTTCACAAGCCCTTCACCATTCTTCAGCAATGGTATGAAAAAAGAGAACCACCTGTAAGACCCATGATGTAACTTTCACTAACTGAGCCATTACTGTATGTCTGGCACC
Organism: Neofelis nebulosa; assembly: GCF_028018385.1. Taxonomy (NCBI): domain Eukaryota; kingdom Metazoa; phylum Chordata; class Mammalia; order Carnivora; family Felidae; genus Neofelis; species Neofelis nebulosa. Next base: position 120,642,749 of record NC_080782.1, on the reverse strand, counting down.
CAGTGCTTCACAGCCAGCACCTCACTTGATCTCCCAACAACACTATGAAGTCAGTATCTCCATTTTGAATGAAGAAACTGTAAGTTCATCTGCCTAACCTTACACAGATAGTAAAAATCAGCTCCTCGGTTTGACTCAACCTTACCTGCCCTGAAGTGCATTCCTTAAACCACTACATTTTATTGCCTCTACCTTGAAGTAGGCAGTTAAGTACAAACAACTACAAATGAGTGACCCTTTGAGATGCTGGTATATTTAAACTAGTGTCTATTAATCTTTATATATTGCCTCTTTCTCTATTTTTTTTTTTCAGAGAAAAGCTTTAGAAAGGGCCGTAGGTTGTATGGAATGTACAGTGGACTTGGTTTTTGCAAACTGTGGCAAAAAGTAAAAGGTCTTAGCCTCAGCATGTATCTCTCCTGCAGATGAGAACTGCTCCTCTAGGAGAGGCCATCTTTCAAGGAGAGAAACACTTAAAATAAATCAATTCCCAAAGGACAACAATTGGCTTAAGGTTTACACAAGAAACAATGGGCCATTTCCCCCTGGTGTCCCAGAATTAATTATTACCTACCTCCCTGGGAACTCAGTGATTTCTCTGGGATGGCCTGGCTTGATTGAATAAACTGATGAGTTTAGTCCCTAATCCCAATGGAGAGCATCCATCAGTCTCTCTTTTCAACTCAACCAGAATTTGCTGAGCACATACTATGTGTCAGGTGCTGTACTGGGTGCTTAAGACAAAGGAAAAGAAAGCAACTGAATCCCTTGAATCATGCTCTCCTGAAACTTAGAGTCAAATGAGGGATTCCATTATTTATCCAAGAATCACACTAAAAGACACACATTAACAAATGGTAATGCAAAGCTTTAAAGGCAAGGATTCAAGTGACAGGAAACCATGAAGGAATGCAAATGGGCCTAGAATGGGACTGGGGAATGTTTTACCAAAGAAGTGAAGGCTGAGCTGAGATCTGATTGTGGTAGAAGTAAGATACTCCATGCAAGAAGGATGGCATGTGCAAAAGCCATAAGGCAGGAGGCAACAAGGCACACGTAAGGAACATGTAACCTGAAATGAAGGGAAATCAGGCTACCTAGGTGGGCCTTGCAGCCCTACTTAAGGACCTTTGCCATGGCTCCCAACGCCCTACATAAGCCTTGATTTAATACAGAGTGCGGAGAGGGATAGCATGTACATACCCCTATTTTGAGGTCCTCTAGAACCTCATGTCTAAGATGATGGCTATCTCTGAGTTTCAGGCTGGCCCAGGAAGGGGACCCTAGGAGAAGCTCTTTTTTCCATTTGACTTAGCTCTTCCCTTCTTTTTTTTAATCTTTTGGGGGCCTAAAGGCAGAGATTTTTTTTTAACCACATTTATCAAAGCACCTGGGATTCCAGAAATAAGATAAGAAAACAATATTTAAAAAAAAAAAACCTTATGCTAACTAGAGCTTTATTAGATTGTGACTAGGTACTGTGCTGAGCATTTTACATGAATTATCTTATTGAATTTGCTCAGCAAACTGGTAATATAGGAATCCTCAAGGCAATGTAGGCTGAGGATTCAGAAAGCTGGAACTCTGACTAGTGGAAAGCAACACAAGCAAATTTACATTGTGGAGGTCTGAGAAGAGCCTTTAAAATGACCAGTTTCTGCAGGAATACTGAGCAGTGGTTGGCTGTCATTGTTAATTATGCATGTAGAAAGGGCTTTCTGAAGCCATTAGGAACATCCACCCACAGACCTTTCTCTTTTTGATGTCAGGGACAGATTCTGTCCTACTCAAGGTGAGTGAGCAGGCTGCGCATCAGGGATAATCATAATGCTCAGCATTTGTACAGAACAGGTTGTTTCCAAATGGTTTTGCATTCAATGGTGAGGTCACCTTCAGGGCCTTCCTCTCCTGGGCAGCATGCCTCCCTACCATTAGTCAGACCTCTTGATTCAAAGTTAGAAAACCAGCTCGAACTGACCGTAGGAGAAAGGAAAATGATTGGCTTACATAACTCAAAAGCTTGGGGGAGTCGGGTTCCAGGCTCAACCTGTTCTCAGCTCATTCCCCTGTCTCATTCATATCTCTCCTCTCTCCGTGTTCCCTCTGAAGTGAATGCCTCCCTGGTCCTTCAACAAGACTTATGTGTACCTGCCTTCCAATCATCGAAGGTGCTGTTTATGCCTCTCCCCCCACAGTGAGTGATACCTACTCACTTCTCCTCCCACCATTACTAAAAATAAAATGATTGACCACCTAGAGAGGTAGGTAGTCTCTGAAGATGGACCCCACCAATGAACCACATCTCTGACAGTCATACCCCTGTTTGGTCCTCTCCCTCACTGAGTCTGGGCTGGCACTGGAGTTGCTTTAACCAATAGTATGCAGCAACAGTGGCTCTACTCCAGGGTCCCACCTAGGCCTTACAAAGGCATGGCAGCTTCTATTTTTGCACTTTTGAGATATCTTAGCTGTCATTTAAGAAGTCCAGTCATTCTGCTGCAGACACCACACAGAGAGGCCATATGGAATAGAAGAGCCCCTGGAATGGCATGGACAGAGAGGCCCAGCTGTCTCAGGCATTGCTGCTGAGTCCAAGTCTTCCAGCCAGCCCTGCCAAGGTACCAGAGATCAGAGGGAGCCACTGTGGACATTCCTGCCCATCTGAGCCTCTGGATGATGGCAACTGAAGATGATGGTATGTGGAGTAGAAAAATCCTCAGTGGAGTCCCAGCAACACGTAGAATTATGAAAATTAATAAACAGTAGTAAATCCATATTTGGGGTGGATTGTTACACAGCAATGATGAACAAAACTGAGCATCTTCCAGGTCGTGTGCTAGTTCTGGGTTTACAATCATAAATACAATATGCATGGTCTAGAGCCTTCCACATCTACTCAATCTCCCAGGCTCAACCCTTTCAAGATATTTCCTGACTTTGCTTTTCAAATGAGCTTCCTAATAAGCCCTAACAATACTTTTTACTTCTCCATCATGGCTCTTTGCACACTCAGATGAAACTTAATTATTTCATGTCTGTTTTCCCTGGTAGGAGATAAGTACTATGAGGGTAAGGTCCATGCATGTCTAGGTCACTGCTGAATCATCTGCACCCCATGTATCACCTGAGGCATGACAGATGCCCAATTGGCATTTGTTGGTCATCTGGCAGTAGCTTCTCTCTAGTCTCCTTTTTTTTGATGTTTTTTTTTTGAGGAGTCGGGGGGAAAGACAGAGAGACAGAGACAGAGAGAGAGAGAGAGAGAGAGAGGATCTGAAGTGGGCTCTGCGCTGACAGCGAGCCTGATATGAGGCTCAAACGCACAAATAGTGAGATCATGACCTGAACTAAAGTTGGAGGCTTAACTGACTGAGCCACCTAGGTGCCCCATGCTTTTTTTTTATGTTGGGGAGGATGCTGGGATGATGACTTTTTCACTTCCCATGGGACAACTGAGAGAAGACAAGTTACTTTTTAAGGGGGTTGGAATGCTCAAGTCCTACAAAAGCAATCTGAACCTAAAAGATACATTCCTTTAAAACAAGGATCTTTTGCTTATTTTCATATGGAATTTATATGCATAGTAGTTTCCTGGTTTTTGTTTGTTGTGATTTTCTCCATATATTTCCCTCAAAAGAACTTAACCTACTAGAACCTTTTTCATTCTACCCCAAAACCTTCAAAGGCCTAGCTGTTATAAAGGAGGATAAAAGAGCAGAAAAGAGTATTTTTTGGTAGATTTTAGAGGCATAGGAAGGTGTAATGTTCAATTTTCAGAGGAGCACAGATCATGGCTTTTGGAGTCTGCTAGACTGACACAAAATAAAGACTAGAACCCTTACTTTCCTTTGTGGGACCTGGGTCCCTCTCTGTCTTAAATCAGCAAACTCATCTGGGGTTGAAAGCACTTCCTGTTAGCTGGCTCTGAATCAGCTATTCCTCTGGCCCAGATTCCATTCTCTCATCTGACTGGAAACTTAATGCAACTTTGCTGAAGCAGTTCTAGCAATATGCTTGAGAAACAGCCTTATCAGCCAAGAACATTTACATGTGGTTTGGATTTAATATATGTGCTAGATTTAAAATATCTTCTCTTTACTGGTTGATGGATCATTAAGCCTTCTACTGTTTGCTGAAAGCTAAGGCTTTTCTCTGTGGTTATTCCTTAACTGCCATGGCAGCTAAAGAATTCACAAACTATGTGACATAATCCAGTATCATGGAATAAGGACAATAAAATTAGCAACCTTTCATGTAATAACAACGTGAAAGGTATTATGTGATTTAACGAAAAAATAATGCAAGTTAGCAATGCAAATATGGCATAGTGATTCCAATTGGTGGTCTTTTTTTTTAAGAGAAAGCAAGAGCACCAGCTGTGTATGGGGGGAGGAGTGGAGGAAGAGGGAGAGGGAGATCTTAAACAGACTCCACGCCCAGCTTGGAGTCTGACACAGGGCTCAATCTCATGAACCGTGACATCATGACCTAAGCCAAAATCGAGAGTTGGACATTTAACCAACTGAGCCACCCAGGTGCCCCAGCCAATAAGTGTTTTCTTATACTAGCTGCATGATCTTGGGCAAATTATTCCTCTTTGAAACTCAACTTCCTTCTAAAAAATGGAGAGAATAACTCCTATCTCAATAATTTCTCATAAGGAAAAAAAATAAATTTATTTACTCATTATCTATCCATCAACAAATTTATGAATTGCCTACTGTGTCTCAGGTAGTGTGCTAGTCACAAAATTCCCACTCTTAATTAACTATACATTTGTGTGTGTGTGTGTGTGTGTGTGTGTGTGTGTGTGCAGAAGACACAACGAATAAACAAGCAAACTAATTGAGGTCTTCACAGGAAACAGATGGCTCAGTCCAGCAGGGTAATTGATTGGAGAGAGTTTAATAAAGAGACTTATTAGAAAGGTGTTACAGGATTATGGGAAACCAACAAGGTATGGTGAAGTACCCTGGGGCTCTAGCAATAGCAAAGAGCTGCTACCTCCCTAAGCCTCAAAGGTTAGAGGAGGGGAGCAGTCATAGACAGGAACCCAGTGAGAGATACCTGCAGCTATGGGAAAACACTGTCCAGTATTCCTGTGGCCAAGGAAAAAGAAACAGAAACACTACAACAGCAGCATGGCAGGAAGGGAGACAGGGAGTTAACACTCCAAACTTGCCCTCCTCCCATAGTCCCATCTCTTGCCAGTGGCCACCACTGGCTAAACCTAACTAGAATCTAGAAGGCCAGGGGCCAGAATGCCCATGTGACACAGTCCATACTGGTGAGCCTCCCAAGACACAGAGCGAGTCCAAAGAGTAGAGAGTGAATCAGGAAAGACAAAAAGAAAATCTAGCAGAGAAGTTAACATGTAATGTCTCAGATGGTGGGAGGTGCCATGGAGGAAAATAAAGCAGGGTAATAGGGATGGGAGACATTTGGCAGATAGGGCATTGTTAGGCTGTTTTACATGGGAAAGTCAGGAAAGAGCTCTCTAAGGAGGCATCATTAGATTGGAGGAGGCCTATAGGAAGTGAGAGATTGAGCCATGTGTTAAACAAGAGGAAGAACCTTTCAGGCCTAGGAAACAGCAGATGCAAAGGCCCTGAGAAGGAAGCATACTCAGTATATTCAAGGAATGATAAGGAAGTTAGTATGGCTGGAGTAGAGTAAGGGGAGGGTGAAAGAAAATTCAGTCAGAGAGCCAGATCATGGATGGCATTTTGGGCTTTTATGTGATCATGATGGGGAGCCACTAGAAGGGTCTGAGCAGAGAAATAAATGAGCAGACTTACATTTAAATATAAAGTGTATCTATTAATGATGAGAATGAACTGAAGAAGAGCAAGAATGGGCCAGGAAACCATCCAGAAGTTCATGTCAATAATCTCAGGGGAAAGATGATGACAGCTTGGATCAGGTACAAGTTGAGAATATATGAGAAATGACTGAATTCTTACATATTTTGAAGATAAAGAAGACAGCACTTTCTGATGAATTGAATAAGGATTACGAGAGGAAGAGTTAAGAATGACTTCAAGGGTTTGGACGTTAGCAGCTAGAATGAAGAAGTTGCCATTTGCTGAAATCAAGAAGACCAGGGAAGCGACAGGTTTGGGGGTTATAAAAAAAAACACTCTGTAAATGATCAGTGCACCACCCTTACCACTGCCTTAGTAGCAACTCGACCAACAATATTCTTACACAAGTAAAGCATGACTCAAATGCCTTCAGCCTTCCCTATTAGGACCTCTTCTCCAGCAATTTTAAGATTCAGATAATTTAGTTCTATCTCGTCCATATCAATCATATCTCAACCTGATTCTCTGTCCTTCACATTTATCATGTTGTCCTTGTTTACCCCATCCCTTCACATTTAGGTTTACATTTTTTCTTTGCCTGAATCCCTTACCTTTGGCCTATAGAGCTTCTTCCCAGCTTTCAAAGTCCATCTCAGTTCTCATATAACCCACAAAAATTCCTCACTGTATCATTTGACATTCACACAACAGGTATAAAAGGAAGGTTCATAAATTATGAATGTTTGTGATATTCCTTCTCCAAGAGTGAAGATTCCCATTCACTAGGTTAGAACTAGGGGTTTCCTTTGGAGGTAAGATGTCAAAAAATTGGCAGAAAAAAATACAAAACTGTGGAATCCAGAGAGGTTAAACAGCTTCATATATTAAAGAGCAGAGATCGAGGAGACAGAAACAGTTGAGAGAGTATACATGAGAGTGGGGAAAATATGTAATATATATAATATATATTATTGTTCTCCAGAGAGGAGGACACAATGAGGTGGAGAGGAAGACTGGAATAGCCATCATGCTTGTGAGAGTAATTGAGAGAGAGAGAACAGAACAAGAAGATTCTCTAAAAAGTGTTGATGTATGGGGCACCTGGGTGGCTCTGTCAGTTGAATGTCCGACTCCAGCTCAGGTCATGATCTCCCGGTTTGTGGGTTTGAGCTCCACATCGGGCTCTGGGCTGACAGCTCGGAGCTTGAAGCCTGCTTCAGGTTCTGTGTCTCTCTTTCTCTGCTTCTCCCTCGCTCCTGCTCTGTCTCTCTCTCTCTAAAATAAATAAACATTAAAAAAATACCTGAAGGTTAGTTGTCTCTTTAAATAAAGTTTGTGATTAGACTAAACATGTTAGTCTAAAACCATGGTTTTAAGGTTATCAGGTGATCAGTATGAGTCTCAGCAAGAAGGTAACATCAGAACGATAATTTAAAGGAGGCAATAGAGTAGCCATCTGGTGGACATCTAGGCGCAGAGCACTCTGGGTCAAGGTAAAGACCTGTACTAGGACTGTATGTGTATTAAAAGCAGCAGGGGGTTGGGGGCAGGGACCAATGGAGTACCTCAGCATGAGCAAGGAGCAGAAATGTTATAGATGAATTAGAGAGGCAATGGGCCAGATTATGTAGGGTCCCAGAGGCCATTATAAAGATTCTGCTTTTCATCTGAATAGGAAGCCATCATGATTTGAGGCAGAGGGGAGACATGGTCTGACTTACGTTCTTAAGAGCATCACTCTCATGAACTGAGAATAAACTATGGAGGTGGAAACAAGGCTGCAAACAGGAAGACCAGTTAAGAAGCCACTGCAGTAACCCAGTAATCCAGTTGATAACTGCTCAGATCTTAGTAGTAGCCGTGGACATAATGTAAAGAGATCAGCTTGTGAACACATTTTTAAAGTAAACCCAATAGGATTTATAACAAATTATTTTGGGAGTCTCAAAGAAAGAGTGACAATTCCCAGGTTTTTGGTCCCAGTAACCAGAAGAATGTAGTTCTTGTTAACTAAGAGGGTGTCAGTGGGATAGGTTTTTGTTGTGACTGACAAGGCTAGCTGGGATGGGGAGAAATGAGGAATTTAGTTATGACTAAACTCCCTGCCATATTTGAGAAAACTTTTAGATCTCATAATGAGCATATGTAGTAGATAGCTGGACATATAAATACAGGGCTCAGGGGAGAAGCTGAGATAGAGAGGTAAGTTTGAAAGTCATTGGCATATATTTGGCATTTAAAGTCATGACATCGGATGAGCTCAACAAAATGGTGCGTATAGATACAGAAGAAAGAAAACAAGACTAAAAGCTGAATTTTGAGTGTTCCAATGGTAAGAGATCAGACTGAAGAGGAGGAAGCAGCATATGATCTACTTTCCTTCTGATTCCTTCAAAGAATACAGGAAAAATACTGAACACACAGAAGATGCCTGATACTACATGCTGCTTGATGAGAAGCTGATAAACTGGTAAAGATGAGTAGTTCTTCAAGGGCCAGACAGATTAGCTACAGATTTCAAATGACTGGTGAAGGACTCTGATACCTATTTCAATGTGTATGTGTCTGTATCAGGGTGGGGCGTAGGGAGAGGCAGTGCTGTCACATCACCAAGCAATTCCCAGACACTAGCTGAGTATCATGCAATTCAATTTTGACACTGTCTACCTCAAGAATAGCAACAGACCCCATGGGTTAAAATCTAAATCCCACAAAACTATCCCCCTCTTCCTTCAGACACCAGTCACAGGTCCAAGTTATTACCTGTACTTCTAACTGACTGGCTATAAATCAGACGTTCCCACAACTCCCTCCTTGGGCCTGATTAATTTTCTAGAACAGCTCACAGAACTTAGAGAAACATTTTAAATCACTATATTAGCAGTGTATTATAAAAGAGTGTAACTCAGAAACAGCTGCAAGGAAGAGATATATAGGACAAGGTGTGGGGAAAGGGCATGGAGCTTCCATGCTGTCTTTGACATGCCACTCTCCCCAAATCTCCACATGCTCATCAACCCAGAAGCTCTTTGAACCCAGTCCTTTTCCTTTGGGGGAAAGCCCAAGGGAGGCTTCATTACATAGGTGTGATTGCTTAAATCACTGACCATTGGTGATTGTTTCAATCTCCAGCTCTTTTCTCCTTCCCAGAGTTCAGGGAAGTGGGAATTAAAGTTGTAACCTGATAATCATATGGCAGTTTCTCTTGGCAACCAGCCCCCATTCTTAGGTGTGGCCCCAAATTCATAATATTAATATAACAAAAGACACTTTTGTGGTGGTCATCACAGGAAATTCCAAGCTTCAGGAGCCCTGTGCCAGAAATGGGGATGAAAATAAATACACATTTCTTACGCTACATCACAATATCACAACTGCCTCTCCCTTTATTGCTTTCATCATCACTTTCCGGATCCGCTTTAATAAAAAGGATGTTCATTCCAGAGGTTAGTGAGGCTGACACCGATTCCACACTCCTCTTGATTAATATGCCCTTCCTAATACGGAAAATATTATTTCTCCCATTCTACTTCCTATTGTCCCCATTGGTCATGGTAAGACATGGGGGAAATACAGAGCAGTACCACTTGCTAAAAGGTTCAGATAACCTATTCTAAATTATTCTGCTTGATTCTGCCACTGAAGGAAAAATAAAAGTAATGTGCAAAAGCTAAAATAATCCTGGCTAGGATGTAATCAACACTTAGCCTCTGCCTGACACACTTGTAAGTGCTTTACATGTATTGTTTTGCTTAATCCTTTCATCTACCACATAAAATAGGCAATATTAGAACAGGAATAGAACTCAGGAATATCCAAGGGAAAAATGAGCCACCTGATATTACAATAAACACTTTGGAATGGCTTGACCTTGCTTAGTACTAATGATACGTAAGTACTATGCAGGACAGAAGAGTCAAGAAGACTCTTTCATAATTCTTATGAAAACGATAAAAGCAAGCTTCATATTTTTCAGAATCTTCTCACTGTGGGAGGGTAGAGTTTTTGGCAATTCTTATGACCTCATGAAGTGTTGAAGACCTGAGTAACCAATATATCCAATTGGAAGCCTACTGCCTTATCTCATCATGTAATATGTCCATAATTTTCTATTTCTCTTTCCATAAATAAGAGTTTACATCCTTTAAGTGTTTTTTCTGACATGTGTTCCTCAATCACATTGCCATCTTGTAACAAGCACATACTTTCTTTTTTTTCACTTTAGAGAGAGAGAGTGAATGCATAAGCAGGGGAGAAGGGCAGAGGGACACACACACACACACACACACACACACAGAGTCTTAAGCAGGCCCCACACTCAGCATGGAGACTGATGGGGGGTTCAATCCCACGACCCTGGGATCATGACTTGAGCCAAAATCAAGAGTTGGATGCTCAACCAACTGAGCCACCCAGGCACCCCACAACCATATAATTTCAATTCCCAGTCTTCTATGAGAAAATAGAGATTGATAATGCATAAAAACTTGCTCAAGATCGTATAAGTACTAAGTAGTAGAGTCAGGTTTAACTCAGGTCTACATCATTCCATAGACCAAGCTCTGAACCTCTACATCATACTTCTCCTCTAAAATGGTCAGCAAGGTGAATGAACTGCATATGTACATGCAGATCTTTTGGAATTCTATAGTTTGTCAGTTACCAAATGAACAGAAGAGTAACGTGGAACCATTTTCACCTTCAAGACACAGTGATTTCTCAATGTTCTTTTCTGCTCAAAGTACCAGCCATATATGTCACAAAGAGATGAACATGAGGAAGGAACTCACGAATAAGGAAACTCTATATGTTATTGTTGGGGAAAATAAGACATGGGAATTGTTACATCTGAGAGCTGAGATTCCTTAAGTCTTTAAACTTAGATTTGAGGCAGAGTGAGATGGGAATTTCCTCCTTACAAAAGGAAGAACATACACAGAGGCAGGAAGACTATACATGTAGTCAAAGAAGAAAAATGGTCCCATATTTATAGGTTATCCTCAAAGAAGCAGACACTTGGGTAGGCTAATTAACCCCTTCTTCAAGTGACAGCATTGATGCGATTGATAAAAGTTGAATCACACAGCCTATAGGGCAGAGAGTTAGAATGGGACCATATATCACAGGACCATGAACACAAGGCTGAGGAATATGAACTTTATCAGCCAGGTGACAGGCATTGCTAAGGTACAAAGCATCTGAGTGACGTGATCAGTATTGCCCTATAATAGCAACATATAGAATGGATCTGGGTTGGGAGACACAAAGTGATCAGGAAGACCAACAAGACGCTGTTGCCATAGATAGATATGGGGCTATATGCTGTTGGGATAAAAATTTGTGTAGCAGGTAGTTAGAAAATGTCTGTTGAGGGATGGAAGCATCTTTATGCCATAAATATAAATGTCCCAGTGAATATATTTTGGGAAGATTACCTGATATTCTACAAAGTAGATTATAAGGGTATATAATTTGAAAGTTACAAAATTATAAACTTTTTCTATCTCAGACATAGAGCAGAGTCCAGTTTCTTTCCCTCTACTTTAGGATTATATTGAACACATCTCTTATTCTCTAGGTTGTCACTGTAAAATCTTATTCTATGGGGCTCAGCGTTTCCTCTAAGGTTTAACACCCTTGTTGTAAATTAGTGTCAAATGTCTCCATGCTGTTTACTCTAATTGGAGTTTGTCTCCATCATGAATCAATATTCAGAATGTCCCTTGTACTACTTGCACTAGAAACTGAAATCAACATGTTGCTGGACATAATTTTTATTTTTATTTAAGTGAAACGTGATAGAAAATTCACAGGATAGGAAGGCTTAGGAACTGAAATTTAACCTATAATTGAGGTTCTCTTTATGTCAAATTATTTAAGAACACTGAGTATTTTTTTCTCTGAAAAAAAAAGAGAATGAAAAGAAAGATAAAGAAAAAAATCATATTTATTGGAAAAGGAAGAGAAGAAAAATGTGAACAAAGACTGATGCTTTTAGAACTCTCAGATTTATTATTTCCCATTATTGGCTTTGTATGGGCTAATTTCAAACCACTATCTTCCTGCCTATAGTATGAAGACAGTGCATTTGTAACATAGCAACGTATTGCTAGAAATAGACAGACCTCCCACTATAGGGAAAGACCTAATATGCCCTTATTGCAGCTCATTTTTTCAGTGGCTCTGATGAGAATACAAAGATTGACTGCTTTGGAAATAGAATTCTGGATCCATGGTCATGGTAAATAAACTTTCAAGCTTAAGAATTTTTAGTGAGTATATAAGGGGGGGGATAACATGTGGAATATTTATTGAGGGACCTTATACAGGAGAAAACTCAAATTTGTTCTGTCTTAAGAAGAATTGCTTTCCAAGCAGGATATTTTATTTTGCATTAATTCTGGCATTCAAAGTTATGTTTACCTTATTGACAAATGAGATCAAACCACTGGATATGCACATATTGTTCCCAAATGGTTCAATTTGGGGCAACAATTTAGAGAATATTTAGCTTTCATTTGAAACAGACCCAGTTCCATGGAGCAGTTAAGATAAACTCATATTTTAAGGTCTTTCTTTACCCCTTAGGATTGTATGAATGCACTGTAATACAGTCCCTTTTCTGATTCTAAGCCTACTGGACAATGGTTATATAGCTAACTATTTGAATTATTTGAGAGCCTGGGAGTCATCTCTCACTCGTCAGCCCTAACATGCACTTGGTCACTAAGACTTATCTGACTTTTATGGCAGACAGCGCCATCTGCCCAACTGCTATTTCGGGCCTTCTTTCTTATGAGCAAATTCCAACTTGGTTCAAGTCATAAGTGACCATGTGCTTTAGGAGAGACTGGGTGAAGAGAGGCTTAGAGATTAGTCTAAGCCAGTAACACCTTTTCCACTCCCCTTGCAAGTCACTGGTTCAGGAATGGGTGTGATTGAATCACGGCCGACTGAATGAGGAGACATCTGTTAATAAGAAATACATGGAATTAAATAGTTCCTTCTCCTCACTCCCACCAGATTATTCTAACATGTAGCAATCTATGTCTGTTCCCTAAATTCCAAACTTGACAACTGTGCCAGGGCCCCAACCTCTTGTCCTAATGGTCCTCTGAATTCACTGTGTTATTAATGGAACATACCCATCACACCCTTATGCCTGGGTTTTTTTCCCTTGGTTAAAATGGCCTTCCCGGTCATTTATTCATCCTGGTAAATGACCATTTATCCTAACCTATGATCATTCCATCCCTATTAGTTACTCATTGCATCTTTCATGCTACATTATACACCGTGTACCCACTATTGTAATCACAATAGCGTTATAATAGCCATTGATGTACCTCTCTTCTCCAATTGTCCATGTCCTCCTCAGGAAGAGATATTAAGTTTATCATTGCAACCCTAGAACCTAGTATAGATCTTGGCCAGATATTCCATATATAAACATTGAATGAAAAAATAAAGAAGGAAAGAAAAGAAAGAAGGAAGGAAAGGAGGAAGGCAGGAAGGAAGAAAGGAAAGAAGGAAGAGAGGGAGGGAGGGAGGATGGAAGGGAGAGAGGGAGGGAGGGAATAAGGAAGGAAGGAAGGAAGGAAGGAAGGAAGGAAGGAAGGAAGGAAGGAAAGGAGGAAGAAAGGAAGGAAGTAAAGAGGGAAGGAAGGGAGATGATGCATGTATGAAAGTTTCCATAAAGTAAAGCTTTGAGTAACTGAATGTACTATAAAGGTTGTTTTCCATGACTATAGAATAATAACAGAGAACTAGTAGCACTACAACTTCAATAGCTAACACTTATTAAACATTTCACAAGAACAATGCTAAACATTTTATATGATTTATTTCACTTAAATTGTATGACAACAGAGTGAAGAAGATACTACTACTATTATTCTCATATTATAAATACATTCGTATTTCAAGGTAAGTGATGGCAGAGGCAGGATTCAAACCCAGGTCTGATTCCAGAACTGTAACCAACTAGTTGTAAATATGCCATTCTTCTACTGTTGTTGTTCATAGAAATAGAGGAAAAATCTGAGCCTGGGGCCTTTGTCTGGTGGTCTATCACTGACTGTCCTTCACAAAATTCACATTAGAGAGAATTGGGATTTTTGAAGGACCAGGTACTATAAAGTGGTTTTCTATATCAGTAATGTCTTCTGGCTCTCAATATGAAATACCCTTTCTAATATAGCTCACCAGAGTCAGCTGAGTTAATAACTCCACGAGCCACTTATACGTATGCTGTCCACCACTGAGGTAACTATTAATACAGGTACAGGTGATTCTAAGACTGAACAAGATGAGTGGCATGCTGGATTGGCCAACCACCATTGGCTGCTATAGCTTTCCCTAAAAATGAACCCAGCAGGTCTGAAAGACTCCCCCAGAAAGACACACTGGAAAAAAATTCAACCTCTTTAGACAAGGTTGGGCCATTTCTCCTGTATTCTTCTCCAATATAGGATTCTACTGGGCCTTCTACTAGAACCTAACCCCATCCTGACTCAGAGATGAAGGTGCTGGTGATCCTATAATAAATGCAGAGTCCTTTTCTGAGACTCTAGGGACTATTAATTTATCAGTTCTGAGGCAAGTCACTGTTCACTACTACATGCAGGTACTGTGCAAATGTTGCACAGCACTAACACAGACATGGTCCCTACCCCAGAAAGCTGCAGTCCAGAATACATGTGTATCTTTACAAAGGTGGAGAAAGTGTCATTTAAAAGTTGCTATCAGTTCTCACTCATTAGACACGAAAATATATATGGAACTCACTTTGCTTTGGGGAAGCACAATGGGTACTTAACCCAATGCAATGTCATGGTTCTTATGAAAACTTGTAAGGTCATTACTGGCCTAAATGAAGATGCTTCAGACTGAGATAATGACTCATCTGTTTACTGAGATAAACTGTCTCTTATAGAAATGTGCACTTACAGGGTTAATAAAATGTGTAAATTTTTCATAAGTATAGATTTCAATTAGCCTGTTCCTGGTAATTATTATTCATTCTCAAGAAGAGGAAGGGCTAAAAAGTTAACTAGGAAAGAAGAAAAAATGTAGTGAGGACTTTATGAGAGGGGCATTTATAATTCTATGGGCATTTAGAGGGACAAATAGCTTCTAGCTAATGGGATCAACTGTAGAATAATCCATAGGGAAGCTGACATTTGGGCAAGAGGAGGTTTTTGACAGAGAAAATGATGGGAGTAAAAGTATGGCTATAATGTAGGCATGAATGTTTAGGTAATTTTATAGAAGGTCTGGTTTGGACTGAGTGATAGAACCCTGAAAAGGAGGTGAGAAAAGTTATTTTAAGGTCTATTTGGTCATTCATCATTCACCATACCTATAAACCCTGCTCATTCCACACATGAGTAGTAGAAGTGAAAATAGCTGACATGATCAGGTACTCAGGTTTTTATTTAGCACCATCTGTCTCCTTTCTGGATGGGCATTCTGCACAATTCACTCAAAGTTTATGATTTTATAATACTCTCTTTATGAATTTCTTCCAAACTCCAGCTGTTCAAAGCCTCCCTAATCTTGAAAATTTTTATCTTCACTCTTCAAATGTATATGAGTTAAAACACATGCTTTATGTTTCTCTCAGTGGAAATTTGAATACACTGGGACTGAGAGAATTCTGACAAGCAGGTGAGTCAAGAATCTTTTTATGCGGTTCTTGAGTAATATCATCTTTCAAAAAACCAAACAACAACAGAAAAAAAAAACACATTCAACTCCACTGCTCTCTACAAACGATTTTCCACTACCTACCTTATTTTTGCTGAAAGCATCAATGTTTCTCCCCTTGAAGTGAGTATTTGTTCCTTTCAGGCCACTCAGCCACTCCTCCCTATTCCTCACAATGCTCTAGCCTCTATTGCGGTATTTAACTATTCTCCACCGGGCACTGTTCTGGTTAAACGGTGCATCTACAGGCCTGCCACTGACAGAAGATGCTCCCAAGAGGTCCTGGAAGCCCTCTCTCATGGATTATTCTGCTCATTACTCTGGCTCAGCCCAAAGACAGACAGCTGACCAGAACCCAGACAATCAGATGCTCCCTCCCCAAACTGCAGGTGCTGGCCTCCCAGCCAGACTATTATTCCCTGCGAGAAAACGACTACTGTACTTCCTGTTTCCTTCCCATTTCCAAGTATAAGTCTCCAACTCCTATCAATAACTTCCTTTTTAATCTGTTTCTCAAGCATATGTAAAGTATTTGCACTTGTTCTTCCTTCTATCTGAAATTCTTGCTGCCCAATGTTTGGGAATGCAAGGATTTAAAAGAAAAGTTTTTTTTACTTTGCCAGGTAATTATCAATGATTATTCAAAGGAGTTAAGTTACTAGAAGCACCCAAAGAATTCCAAAAGTGATAATACAGTGTGATTCAAAATAATAAATTATAACACTGCACTTTCTTAAAACATGGAATATCATATACCTAATTCTTTAGATTTGATTTCTTGGATCCAAACTCGTTGTCTCTGTCCACATGAAATGTAATGTGTTCAAGACCGAAATTATTTTCTTGTCATATTTCACACTTTTTTTTTTAACTTAGTCAAGTTTCCACTCAACTGAACAACATGCATAATACATTTGGGCTTTCCTGTTCCTATGCCAAATATCTTTGTCTGCTGTCTGCTTCAACCCAAATATCTTTGTCTCCCTCTTCCCCCACCCTTTTTCTACATAAAAATTTCTAGATTAAAAAACACTTTTTCCACAAACCTTCCATGACCAACTGCTCAGAGCCATTTTCTTTCTGAGTTTCCAATGTACTTTGCATGTACTATTCTTACAGGACTTACTACTAGGTATTTTATGCCCCCTACCAGTCTGTGAGCTTCCCACTAAGGGAGTAGAGAAGGGGATATTTGTTTTACATAACTGAAATGCCTGACATCCAAATATTTATGGAGTAATGCAGGGCATTAGTCTAAGTGTTTCACAAAAGTGAATCAACTAATGCTAGCTATTGTCATAACACACATGTTAAATGAAGAGTGTCTGGGTAGATAATATCTAATATTTTTGTTTTTCTTTAAAAAATCGAGAAGTCACAGTCCAGCAGTATAGAAATATACATATAACAAACTAAGTAAGAGAAATATTGAGAGAAAATAAATATTAAGGATGGAGGAAACTTATATGAGATAATTAATTCTCTAGAGGAGAAGGAAGTTGGGGTAGGCTTCAAGCAGGAAGCCCAGGGGTTCATATATAATAATTGAGTATGTATTTGTGGAGAAAAAGTATATGCATGGACACATCTACCAAAATGTCTTATGTTAAGTTTTGTGTTGGAGGAGAGAATAGTGCTTGAATGACGCATACTCAAAAACAACTCTCCCCAAGTTGATATTTTTATTTTGAAGTGCACTATAGGATTTACAATCCTGTTATTTCCAGCATAGACTTCTCTCAAAAGAAGTTTAATATCTGAGGAATAAACTGAAGAAGGGAAGCCATCCTGGAGCTAAAATCTACCAAGTAAGATGCATTTAGTGAGTTATGAGGAATTGGTTACAGTTAGTTATAAAGAGAAAGAAAGAATATAGAAAATAAGGCTAGCAAGGACTCTCAGAGCATTGGTACTAGAAAGTGGAAGGATAAGGACCAGCTCTTCAACTCCATACCTCCTTGTCTTGCACTTACAGATAGGGCTGAAGAAGTATGCATTCTTTTGAGAACACAGCTGTCAATCAGGAAAGCAGGTGGGTTCAAAGGAGTAACTCTTAAAGATTGAAAGCAGATGGGTTCAAAGGAGTAACTCTTAAACCTGAAATGCCAAACTCACTTATTTTGTGATCACAGGTGGATCCACACTTATGGGGAGTCTACCATGTTTCTTTCCAATTGATCAATACTGACACCTGCTGGTTCAGGAAGGGAGACACTTGCTTGTCTAATGTGATCCTATCTGAATTAACTGTGCTAAATTGTGGATATAGCCATCAAGCCTAAATATCAAAATGAAACAACTTCTAGACCAAGATGACTATTATGTGGAAATTCTTAACATGATGACAAAAATGGGGCACCTGGGTGGCTCAGTCAGTTAGGAGTCCGACTTCAGCTCAGATCATGATCCCACAGTTTTGGGTTTGAGCCCCGTGTCGGCTCTGTGCTGACAGCTCAGAGCCTGAAGCCTGTTTCAGATTCTGTGTCTCCCCCTCTCTCTGCCCCTCCCCTGCTCCCACTCTGTCTCTCAAAATTAAATAAATGCTAAAAAATTTTTTTAAATATGATGACAAAAATGAATCAGTATTGGAATGCAGACTTGGTGGTCATATAGAAACATGGCCCCAGCTGTGCATATTCCTTGGGGAAAAGGCAAAGACATCGTCCTCTACCTGATCTGCCCCACTGCATTGACAGTGAATGTCCTAGATTAGGACATCACTTTCCAATCCTTGTTTCTGCTTTTAATCTCATTTTGCTCCAATCCATCCTACCAAGGCAACTAGTCTCATTTGTTACATCACACTCATGCTCCAAGCCTGAATGTAATTTATGAGATGAAAGGGAGCCATACAGTACACAGTCTCACTGTAACATCCACTTGGATCCATGGGCAGGACCCAAGCTCAGGAGATGCTCCAACAGGCAGATGTATGTGCCAAGGGTCTGAGCTGACACATTCACAGTATAGTGCTTGTGGAGTAGCCTGGCAGATCTGGAGAGCAGGACTCTCTCAGGCCCTCCAGCCCCTGTTCCTGCCCTCCTCTTAGCTTTCATTGCTGCTTCCACTGCCTCCCAATCTTCCTGTTCTCCTGGCTACGCAGGTTCCCTTCACTCCCACAGCTCTGCCTCCTTGGGCCATTATTCTTGAGGAGGAGAAGCTCATCCTCTGAAATTATTCTTCCTGACTCCCTCCAGTTTCCCTTCCACTTGTTACCTGCTCTTAGTTATTCATCCTGGAAAAAAATATCAAAGTTAAGATAAATTAGGTAAATTTGCATTGTTAATGAGAACACATGGGAAGAACATATACTTAACTCAAAGAAATGTATCTTTAATGCCCTAATTACCATTGTGCCAAGGGGCAAGACATATTTGGGGTGGTGGGAAGGGGAGTGTAAACATCCCAGATGCAATGGAAATAAATACCTGTAAATAATTACAAGTCATTCCAAAATTTATTGGATACTCACATGTATGAGACATAATGCTATACATTTGACTTCTCTTACCTTTCACAACAATACTAATAGGTAGGAATCATTATGCCTAGTTTATAGATAAGTATACAAATGTTCAGAAAATATAAGTAACTTGTACAAGCTAACACAGCAAATATGTGGTAACTCTTGCATTCTAATCAGGGTCTTCTTGATTCAGAATGCATCCATTTAACAATTATGCTTTGTTGCACTTTTCCTTAAAGGTTCGCCCAGATCACCAATGACATCCCACTGCTGAGACTAGGGGAACAAAGTTTGGGCTCCACAAGCAACTGTTCAAACAGAAAATTTTACAAAAGGGCCGTATAAACTGTGAAATACCTGCTATTTATTGTTATAGGAGGGAGAACATAGTACTAACGTTTTATCTTTTCTCAAATTCTACAGACAACTGAAGCAAAAGGGAGATTCAGCATGAGAGGAGGCTGAGAAAAGATCATCTCAACAAACACAATTTCTTCTTTTGTGGAAGCATGCTCACAGGAACATAGAACAGCCAGCCTGGGTCTGGGTTACTAAGATACCTGCCCTACTGTTCCACTGGCGATTAACCTCATTTATTGGGCCATTGGTGTTACCAGCATGGTATTAGGTTCTGCAGATGCATAACACCATAGTCTTGTGTAAAACAGCAGCCAAAACATTGACTAGAGGGTATGCTTATCTGATATATCATTTATATCAAAATGATATAAAAAATGTATACACAGAGAACCCCATTCATATACCATCCCCATTCTCCCTGTTCTCTCTTAGTTGTGCAAATAACCGTTTCATTAATAGTTTTTTGTTACCTTCCAGTGCTGCTTCATACAAGTATAAGCAAATAGAAGTATATATCCTTATTTTCCCACTTGTATCACACAAAAGATACCATGTACATTGCTCATCAGAATAATCTTTTCATTTAAACAGATCCTAGATCTCTCTCTCTCTCTCTCTCTCTCTCTCTCTCAGAATTCCAAATTCTTTTTAACATATCTGGACAATGTACCAAAGATAACAAAAGACTAGCACTTCTTTCTGAGTGTTAGGAGTGGTAATATAAACATGAAAGAATTTCAGAGACGACAGAGATCACAGCTTAGAAGGGCATAAATAAAATACCCTGGGGGACTTGAGGAAAGAGGTAACTAAGCTATCGCACCGCATTTTTAATCCACAGGCTGGTGGTTTTCTTGCTAATATCAATGAAATTCTTTTAACATTTTCTCAGTTAGCTTCCTCCAGTCTCCATTTAGATTCATGCCAAGAAGCAAACACTGTGTTAATTGGTGCATTTTCCTGTAGAAACTAATTATAGCCCCATGCTGTCAAAACAGGGCAAATTGTTAATGATACTTTACCTGACAAAATAGAAATAAAACTGTTTTGCCGTGAAGGAGGATGCTGGGATTCTGCCACAAAAGCCTTTTTCATCACAATTATAACAATGAAGAGAACTGCTGGTGAGGACCCATCCTGGGTCCATCACGCTCAAATGGCTCTCTGGAGTTGGGGGACATGGGAACGTAGGAGGGGAAGCATCTTCTCTTGGCTTGGGCTTCAGCATTCCAGATGAGAGTACTGAAAATGACAGTTCCTATAGCATGTGGACCACTTGGGACCTTGACTGTTTTCACAGATGTATACACCGCCACACCATAAGCTATTTGAAAGCATTCGTTCATGTGTTTAAAAAATATTCACTGAGTGTCGACAATGTGCCAGGCACTGTTGTAGAGGCTGGGAACACAGCGGGGGATAAAAGAGGGGGAAAAAAAGAAAGAAAATAAAAGAAATAAAAGCAGAGTAAACAAAACAAAAGAAACCCTGTCCTGACGCAGCTTACACTCTATTGCACAAAATAGGTAATAAATAAGATATATAAGCAGTGTGTGTGTGTGTGTGTGTGTGTGTGTGTGTGTGTGTGTCAGATGGCAGTAAGTTCCAAAGAGAAATGGAAAGCAGAGGAGTACAGAGGTACAATTTAAAATAGGGGGTTGGAGCAGGACTCACAGACAAGGTGACATTAGGGCAAAGATCGGAAGAAAGTAAGAGGTTAAACTCTTGTAGGCTTCTAGAAAAGGAGAAAATATAGCAGAACCAAAGATGACATTTATCCAGGAAGGTTTATAAGGCCAAATATGTTGCTAAAATCCTGACATATATCTGTATTGTTTGGTATAATCATCACCCAAGGCAGTAGACAACTAAGGGATATACTCCTCACACAGCAGAGGGCCCCCAGACCTCAGCTCCAGCCCTCAGGCCCATATTCATTCTACTGTTTTATGCCTGAGCATAGTGCTTAAATATTAGAGTATCACTTCAGGACCAAAGGAAAAGCAAGTGCAAATGACCTGAAGCAGAGCAGTGGGGTGTTTGAAACAAGGAGGCAGGAAGCCAGGTGACCGGAACAGAGTGAATGAGGGAGAGGAGAGGGAGCTACCTGGAGGAAATGGCAGATGCTGTAGAATCTCCAAGACCACTGCAAGAACTGGGTTTTGCTCTAAGAAGTAATTGGAGGGTTTGAAAAGGGACATGATCTCAGTTTTTGGAAAGGATCATCTGTCTACTATATTGAGAATATACTTAAGAATTCAGGTGGAAGGGCACCTGGGTGGCTCAGTCGCTTGAGCGTCTGACTCTTGATTTCAGCTCAGGTCATGATCTCATGGTCATGGGATCAAGCCTTGTGTGGGTCTGCACTGGGCTTGGGAGCCTGCTTGGGATTCTCTCTCTCCCTCTGTCCTTGCCTCACACGTGTGTGCTCTCTCAAAATAATAATAATAATAATAATAATAATAATAATAATACAGATGGAAACAGAGAGTCTAGTGAGGGAAGCTATTGCACTCATACAAGCACAGCATGAGAGTGGCTGTATTAGTTTCCTGGGGCTGCCATAACAGATCATTATTGGCTTCATGGCTTAAAACAACAGAAATGTATCTTCTCACAGTTCTGGAGGCTGTAATTCCGAAATGAAGGTATTGGTAAGCCATGTCCTTCCTTCCTTGCCTCTTTCAGCTTCTAGCGGCTCCACACATCACTGCAATCACTGCCTCCACCATTATATGGTTGTCTTCTCCTGTGTCTCTGTCACTCTATCCATATTTCCCTCTCCTTTCTCTTATAAAGACACCAGTCATGAGATTTAGGACCTACTCTATCCAGTATGACTTCATCTTAGCTTGAAGATGTCTGCACAGATCCCATCACAATAAGGTCACATTCACAGGTTCAAGGCTTAGAATTTAAGTTTATCTTTTTTTTGGGGGGGGGGGGGAGGGGGACACAGCTCAGTCCATCTTAGAACAGAGTAGCAGCACTGCATATGGAAAGATGGATTCTGACTCTCAACATATTTTGAAGACAGAGCTAAGAAGATTCTCTGAAAGGTTAGAGATGTGGGATATGAGAGATAAAGAGAAGTCAAATTTGATTCCAAAGGTTTTGTTCTGGATACTTGGAAGGATAAGGTTGATATCAAGTGAGATGGAAAGAGTGAGGCTGGGAAGTGGGGAGGGGGTGATTTTAGGGCAGGGATCAGGGGTTCAGTTTTGAATATGTGAAGTTGAGATGTCCAATAGATACCAAAGTAGAGGATGAACAGCTTTTTAGAGTATTTCTCCTAATTTTTATATATTCCTTATAACCTACCTCACTGCGAGGGATGGCAGCTGTGTGTGTGTGTGTGTGTGTGTGTGAATAAATCAATGACTATAAGGAGAAAAAACACAGTTAAAACAAGGATTATTTTTCGATTAGGATGAAAATGGTACTTAGTAAGAAAAGAAACTAACATTTGTACATACTTTTCCCATTTGCAAATTGTCCTTCACTGGCCTTAGTTTAACTATTCCTTAAGTCAGTGATCTATAAATGCTATCACTGTATCTATCCTTCAGTGAGAAAACAAAAGTAGTGAGCTTCCATCACATCACTGAGCTCACCAGAGATTTCCAGAGCATCATTCTCTGTAAGGCAGGCCAACAGATGTACAGATGACCCAGGCAAGGTTGTTGCCCTTAAGGAACTCACAGTTGGAGGGGAAAGAGATGACAGACATAGAGATAAATAGGAGACAGAGGTAAATGTGATCATGAGGTAGCAAAGAGGTGAAACCAAGAGCTAGGGGGATGTTTCTGCACAAGGTGCTTGTCACTTAGGGAATGTATTTAAGCTGAACATTTTAAAGACAAAAAGGTGGGACTTCCACTTATACAAGGTGTATATAGCCAGCAATCCTTAATGCAGCTTATCCTGAGTCTCCACTTTGGTACCTAAAAAGACAGAAAAAAAAAAAGAAAAGAAAACCAGCCACAGTGAAGACTAATAGTGAAAGGAAACCCATGGCCAAGCTCTAGGATGATTTTCCACTAAACCTAAGATCAAGGGAGTTAGTTTAGGAAATTCAGTTATGTAAAACTGTATCCATACTTTACCTCTTGAAGCAGCCTTTTCAATTAGAGAAAGATGGCAAAGAACTATCCTTCTACCACTGTCTGCTACCTTGTTCAAAGACCTGGAAATCTCTACCAAATGGAAAACTGGTCAGCCTTTCATGCAGGGCTGCAACTTTTGAAGATCCTCTTTGCTCCCATGTTTCTATATCCATGTGCAAACAACTTCCATAAAATAACCAGCTAGAAAGCAGTATTTTGGTCTGGCTTTGTTACATTGCATCCTGAAATATAGTTTCTAGAAAAAACCTAATAACAATGCATGCTAGCAATTGTGGTTTTTTAACTAGTGCATTATTTTATACTATCAAAGAACCAGACACTATATGCATGAGAAAATGTTAGTCCCATATAACAGAACCATACTAAATGATGGGTATTTGAACTAGGAATGAGTTGTAGGTTAGAAGAATTTAGAATAGAATTTCATCAAAACCAAGGGGATGATGGTCAGGACAAGGGAGATCCATAAAATCTGTCTATAAACAAATACTATGCTCCAAAAGATCTCCTCTTGCCTGAGGATAAATAAAGAGAACCTAAATCATACCGAGGGTCCATTGAAAAAATAATGCAAAACAATGGGAAGCAAAAGTCATCCTGAATGGGGGGGGTGCCTGGGTGGCTCAGTCAGTTAAGCATCCCACTCTTGATTTCCACTCAGGTACTCAGGTCATGATCTCACAGTTTTGAGATCAGTCCCTTGTTGGACTCTGCACTGACAGTGTGGAGACTGCTTACAATTCTCTCTCCCATTCTCTCTGCCCCTCCCCTGCTCATTCTCTCTCTCTCTCTCTCTCTCTCTCTCTCTCTCTCAAAATAAATAAATAAATAAACAAAAAAAATCCTTAAGTTTGAGAAGAACAGAATTCTAAAAATTATTTCTAAAGAACTCCAAAGAAAAATTTTTAATATCATGTGACATCATAAATAGGATATTAGAAGACATGATCTAAGCAAATAGGAATAGAAAGTTATCAGGAGAATGAATGGAGATGAAAAGGCAGCTGTATAATATAATTAAAAATCACAAGGCGCCTGAGAGGCTCAGTCAATTAAGTATTGGACTTCAGCTCAGGTCATGACCTCATGGCTTGTGAGTTCCAGCTTGGCATTAGGCTCTGGGCTGACAGCTCAGAGCCTGGGGCCTGCTTCAAATTCTGTGTCTCCCTCTCTCTCTGCCCCTTCCCCACTGGTGCTGTCTCTCTGTCTCTCTCTCTCAAAAATAAATAATCATTAAAAATAAAAAGAATTGCAAAGAGACCAAAATTATAATAAGATCATCAAAATTTTCACTGGAGGGAGTAAAATCAGGCTTGCCAGTATAGAAAATTGAATCATTAATATGAAGGATGCACTTAGAAATACTCCCTGAGGATACAGGGGAGAAATATAAAAAGATCAAAGGATAAAGAAAGAAGATGGCATGTAGGGAGAAGAAAGAAAGAACGGAGATACCTGAGAATTGTAGGGATTCCCAAGGAGCAAGCTAGAACAACTGCTGTATATGCATCAGAGTAAGAAATAATTGGGGGTAAAGGAAAACTTCCAGAGGTGAGAGAAAAATGGATTGGCATTATAGAAAATAATGAATCATGGTAATAATGAATATTTCTTGAACGTCTACTGTGTCAGGTGTTTGTCTAAACAGTTTATCCCTATCAAATTTAATTAATTCATGACCATACAAAATTATGGTCTCCACTTTACAGATACGGCAACTGACTCACACAGAGATTAGCTAACCTGCCTGAGGTCAAAGAAGCAAAGGGCGAAGTCAGGACTAGAACCTTCTAACTACTGCCCTATAATAATGAAATAAAGCCCATGTTTAGATAAATCTCAGCAAATATTGGTAGTTACCTAGGTAAAGAAAAAAAGTCAACAAAAACACTCAAAAGTGAAAATAAGCAAAAAACAAACAAACAAAAGGAAGTCATCTGCAAGGCACAACTAAGCTGATAGGAGCCATAGGAGCAGTTTCAGAGAAATAGTTGCAGTTACACACAGCCCATCAGTTTGTACCATGTGACCTAGGATTTTTTTTTTTTAATTTTAGAGAGAGAAAGGGGTGGGGGAGGGTCAGGGGAAAAGGGGGAGAGAGAGAGAGGGAAGGATAGAAGGACAGAGAGGGAGAGAGGGAGAGGGAGAGAAAGAAGGAGAGAATCCTTAGTAGGCTCCATGCTCAGCGTAAAGTCTCATGCAAGGCTCATTTCCACAATGCTGTGATCACGACCTGAGCCGAAATCAAGAGTCAGACACTCAACTGACTGAGACACTTGGTACCCCAAGAATTGCATTTCTAAGATTTCAGCTTGAGGAAATAATTGATTATTTTATACACGCACACACACCTATTTATACATATATACATTATATAAAATATATGATATATCAATCTATATATTACATATGATTTATGTAAAATGATATTTATCACCATTATTTATAGTAGCAAAACTCCAGTGACTAGTGACCAACAACTAAGATATACTTAAGTAACTTATGTTTGATATGTGTGATGAAATTATTATATAGTCATTTCAGTTATGTTTTGGAAGACTTTCAGTGACATGGAGAATGGCCCTTGATATAACGTTAAGAGGAAGAACAAGAAATGGAACGCTGCATATAGACAGATCACTATTTTTCTGATTCAAAATGTGTGCTAGCAGTGATGTTATCTCTAAGTGGTGAGAATTCAGGTGAATATTTTTTCACGTCTAAATTTTTCTGCAATTTATAAATTTCATACAATAGTGATGCATATTAAAGAGTGTTTAAATAATCAATAGTCAAGTGTAAAGAATTAATTTGTGAATAATCAAGAGCAAATACCATCCTAAGTAAATAATCTTTGTAAATAAAAATTCTTGGTAAATAACGCCTATGCAAATTGTCTTTGTAAATAATCAGTAGCAAATATCATCCTAAGAGAATACCAGTGACGATAAATCAAGGACCTTTGACCCAGAGGTTCTTTGTAAATAATCAATAGCAAATACCACCCTAAATAACAAGAGGACCATAAATCAGTGATGATAAATCAAGGACTTCATTTATCAGTGACTATAAATCAAGGACTTTTGACCCAGAGGAGTATTTTATGTATGACTCTGCCTTCATCACCTGGAGGATTTTTTTTGTCTAGTTCTTAACCTCTGTAAAGTTTCCATACTTAAAAAATGGCTTCTCCTTTTGGAACGAAGGAGGCTACTGTCCTTCATTCTCACTATTCTCTCCCTTTTCCAAAGAACCAAATGAAAGTAATATGAACGTTATTTGTAATTTGTCAGCTTCATCAATGCAAAGTCCTGTATTGAGGAGAAATCTGTTATTATTTTGGGGATTCCAGCACCCATTGAATGTTCTATTTTTGAAGAATTCCCCACCTTTGAGTCTGTACCTCTTCAAGACAGACACTGGGAATTCATTTTCAAAATATCTCCTGCAGTGGGACCTCAGGCAAGTGACCTAGGCTTTGTCACTCAGATGCTCGCACATACAACTTGAAATGAAAGTTAGGGACACAGGGGTGCCTGGGTGGCTCAGTCGGTTAAGCGGCCGACCTTGGCTCAGGTCATGATCTCGCGGGGCTTGAGTTCAAGCCGGCGTTGGGCTTTGTGCTGACAGCTCAGAGCCTGGAGCCTGCTTCTGTTTCTGTGTCTCCCTCTCTCTCTGCCCCTCCCCCATTTTCACTCTGTCTCTCTCTGCCTTTCAAAAATGAATAAATGTTAAAAAAATTTTTTTAATAAAAGAAAGGGACACAAAGATGCAGGCACAGAGGAATTCCTTCAGGGACAGTAGATGAGGCTCTAGGTAGGACCCACGTGCTCAACGGTGAGGAGTCTACTGCAGCAGTCAGATGTTTCCACAAGACGTTTTCCTTTTTGTGTTATCTCCATGAGTGTGTGCTAGCTAGAAGTCCTAAATAAATTACTTTTTTATTGAAACTCAGCTAGAGTGGATTCTGCCTTGGCCCCACCAAACAACCTGAATTTGAGTTCCGTTCCAGCTAGTTATCAACAGAAGTCACATATTCTTTCTAAGCCTCAGTTTCTGTACACAATATCTCATTTGATGGCAATAACCTTATGACACTGGATCTGTCTTCTTCAAAGACCCCATTTCATACTCCACTAAGGCCATACACATGCCTTCTTCATTCTCTCCTTAAAGTTACACTCACTAAACTGTCTCTCCTCCCCTTTGATTTGTGAGAATGTGTAAATTTGGGCCATGGGATTGCAATAAATCAGAACCCTAGAATTTGGGGGATGGATAGGATTTTAAAGAATTTCTAGCTCAACCACTCAACCGATAGATGAGAAGTCAATGTTGGGAACTTGTATGTTGACACTTTATTTCCAATCCATCCAAGCAGCTGAACATATTCTGGCCCTCCATATTGCTACGAACGTAGAGTAAAATGTGAAACTAAACCAGTTGTTTTGTCTCTGTGTCACCTAATTTGAGAACTCTTAATAAATGGACGGAGGTGATTAGCAGTTCATGTACTAGAGAAGCTCATCCCAAACAATCATTCCAGAATATAGTAGACATAACAATCTTGTGGGTCATTCTCCTGAGGAAAGCTAACCTGGTATGTCACTTTTGCCAGTCACCAGCACTTTCGCTGACAAGATGATATCTAACAGTTCAAATAGAATTGGTAAAAGAGCCAAGTTGGCAAACACACAAACTGTAATATCCAAACTGTTCTACACTGAACCTTAGGCAGTTTCTCCAAAGTGAATTATTGACCAACTTGCCTAGAGTCTATAAGGCTTCTACTTCAATTTTTCTTTGTATATTTATAATTACACACTTCTCTCAGCATTGTTGTCCTTTGCCTTGGGTAGATTTCAAACTAAATGTAACCCAGACACCCTGTCCCTTTGCTTACCTCAGATCTTTTACTGTGGGCTCTAATTTTCTGGTTGAAGACTCCTAGTCAGTGACCACATCTTGTTTTAAGAGCATCACGTTTCTTCTTATTTTATGAATATGGGCTGACACAGATGCCACTTGGCACCATAGGAAGAGGCTGAAGGCAAAGAAAGGCCTTGTAGATGAAGACCACAAGCTAGGCTCAGACTCTGAAGCCCTCCAGTGCCCAGCTTTCGGCAGCCAAACATGGCTGTTCCTTTCTACTCTTAGAATCAACATCTCAAGAGAATGTATACACCAAAGCTTTGAGGCAGATGTTCTAGGGATGGGACGTAAGAGTGGGCTCTCCAGTGAACTATTTGGTTCCACCACCTGTGTTCTGCCATCCA
Source organism: Neofelis nebulosa (assembly GCF_028018385.1). Lineage (NCBI taxonomy): Eukaryota > Metazoa > Chordata > Mammalia > Carnivora > Felidae > Neofelis > Neofelis nebulosa. The sequence continues at coordinate 120,614,008 of NC_080782.1, read as the reverse complement.
TTGAGAGTGCCTTTGTGTGCACACGTATGTATGTACACAAGCCCACGTACACGTGACTTAACAGGGGCCGGTCTTCTGGTCCACATGTGGACAAGTTTAACCTCAATGCTTCCTCTCCCTGCCTTTGCATTCTGACTTATTCCTCAGTCCAAAGAGGCATTCTCACACTCCCTAGGGCTATCGGGCTCTCATGCTCCACTCTCATTTGCCAAATCAAAATTTCCTCTCAGTATTGAAAAGTCATTTACACTAAAACATTTGGACTTGATGCCCCTACTCCTGTTACATTCTGAATTTCTCATACTTCTTCCTCATTCCTCAATGACTTGGGCACCTGACTTTCCTTTCCTCCAGAACTACTTCTGCCATCATGACTGGTGGCTTTAGCCTCCACATGCTGGCCCATCTACCATTTTGGTGTCTTAGTTCCTTAGCTCAAATGATTGTTTCCCCACCTCACCTCAGATTCTCATTCACATGGTCACTTCCTAGATTTTTGTGACTAGAAACGGTGTCAGTTCTCTATCACATTACAACTACTATTATTTTTACCAATTGCCACACCTTTATATCCTCACTGTCCTCTTTATACAGTCCAAATCTCATGATGCACCACAAAAATAATCTCCTTTAAAACACCTAACATTTTTTACCTCACTCTCTATTGTGCTTGCCTGGCAAACATCAACCATAATTATACTCATTGACCCCTATATGAATAAATTTTACTAGACAAAACTAGGTAATTATACCAACTGGACTCACTTCAAATTTATAATCACAAATCTCAGATAGGCATTCAATATTGCATGACGATTCTAGAAACTTCTCTAGTAAAATTAACTTTTCCACTGAAGACAGTTACTTCATACTTTTTTCCCCTCAAATCACACACTCTTTTCCCTATCTCTGTTGATGACTTTGCCTCAGACTTTGTAGGGGGAAAAGGTGCAGTAAGATCAGAACAATCTCATTTTCCGACTATCAGTTCTGCCAACCTGCTTACATCATACGTTCTATATCCCTGCCTGTGAAAATGGAGGTAGTGTCCCTGCTCCCATCAAAGAGAAACCTCCATTATGCCCTGGATCCCATCCCATTTCACCTTCTGAAGTACTTTAAGGCAAATGTCTTTTTTTTCTGTTTTAGGTGAAGTATAGTTGAAGGCAAATGTTTTCTTATCTGACACAATTGAGAACCATACTTGATCCATAAATTTAAAATGCTAATTAAACCCAGGCATCATTAAGATAATTCTAACTAACACATACATATTCATTCATTTGCCAATCTTCTGCAGGACAAAGATTGCATTTCTGGCTCACCTTTTGCATACACTGTATCTTCTGCAAATTCTAGCTTTCGTTTCTTTAAAGTACAGTGAGAACTGAAAGATATTTAAAGATGATGTGAGGTCACTGTCCTAGTTTTACAAATTCTCCCAATCTTTTATAGTTGCCTTGCCCATAACAATGGAACAGCACCTTTTTTAGCAACTTGCTAAAAAGTCTTTCCAAAGCATTCAGCTAATTTTTCATAAAAACAATTTTTTGCATGATTTCTTCATTTTATGTAATATTTCATTAAATTACAAAATTACAGTAATGAATAGGCTGTATTAGTCTACTAGAGCTGCCACAACGAAATACCCCAGATGGGGTGGCTTAAACAACAGAAATTTATTTCTCACAGTTATGGAGGCTGGAAGTCCAAGGTCAGGGTGTGAGCAGGTTTGGTTTCCCTTGAGGCTTCTCCCTGGCTTGTAGTTGGCCACCTCCAGCATATAGTTGTTGTTGTTGTTGTTGTTGTTGTTGTTGTTGTTGTTGTTTTTCTCTGTGTGCATGCTCTGGGTGTTTCTTCCTCTTCTTAGAAGGACAACAGTTCTACTGGATTAGGGCCTTACCCTTATGACCTTATTTAACATTAATCATCTTCTTAAAGGCCCTACCTACAAATACAGTCATATTAGAGCTTAGGACTTCAACATAGGAACTTGGGTTGTGGAATACAATTCAGTCTATACATTAGGCATTGGCAAGTTGAAGGATGGACACAATTGCCTCTTTGTAAACAGTAGATCAAACTAATGAACACAGTAGTTCATGGAGTTTCAGAGTATGAAATACCAGCCACGGGTACCATTACTTTAACAGAAGAAAAAGAAGGAAAGAAAAAAGAAAAGAAAAGAAAAGAAAAGAAAAGAAAAGAAAAGGAAAGAAAGAAAGAAAGAAAGAAAGAAAGAAAGAAAGAAAGAAAGAAAGAAAGAGAAAGAAAGAAAGAAAGAAAGAAAGAAAGAAAGAAAGGAGGGAAGGAGGGAGGGAAGGAAGGAAGGAAGGGAAGAAGGAAAAAGAAAAAAGAGAGGACAATTAATCCATTCTCAAGTCAAGTGGAGGAAATGGAGGTTAACAGAATTTCAGTTGTACCTAGTATATCTGCATTGTTCATTTCTTCCTGTCTACTGTACAAATATGCCTTAAAATAATAAATATTTTAAAAGGTTTTTTAATGAATCTTCTTTGGCCTCTTGTCCTTCTGTCTAATACTGTTTCTCTTTTCTCTCTTCCCCTTTCCTCCCTTCCCTTCCCATCTATTCTCTTATTCTCTTAAGTCACAGAAGAGCTGTCCAAACTCACTGTCTGCAAGCCCATCTGCACTTCTCATTCTTTGCTATCCACTCTGATTGGGCATTTTTCCCCACTCTAACCCCACTGTACAAAAATAGTCCCGATCAAGGTCACTGTTATATTCATCTCGCCAAATTCAATGGTCTGTTTTTCTGTTCCGCCTTGAATTCTCTTCGATGTCTATGCAGCCGGTCAGTTGTTCCCCTCCTTTCAAAAATGTTTTCATCTCTGGTTCTGTGACATCCCCTCTCCTGGTTGTTTTCCCTATGATAAAATTAAACCTCTAATCTTGGAGCCCTCTTACTATCTTTGCTTACAATCCCTCCTTGAGGTAATCCTCATCCTCCCCTATGAAATAAAAAACCACTTCTATGTTGATAATTCACCTATATTGTTGGCTAGATATCTTCTCTCGTGATGGGTCTCATCTATCAGCATACACAACACCTCTACCTGAATACAACTCCTGTTCTCAACTCCCACCTCAACACAGCAAAACCCTCCTCTTTGCATCCTTTCTGTACTTAGTAATGGGGCTGCAGTCTAACCAGTCACTCACACCAACAACATAGGAGCCGCCCATGTTTCCTTTTTCCCCTAACATCCTACATTAAATTCACCAGGAAGCCATCAGTTCTTCTCCAGGATCTATCCTGAATCCTAACGCTGATTATACCTCTAGGCTTCCCTACTCTATTGCATCTGCCGCTCTCTCCCCTGGGCCACTCCCAAGACCCCTGTCATCTTCCACCTCCATTCTTGCTAGCATATCCCCTACAGACCATCCTCTACACAGAAAGATGTAAATTGGATCATGTCACTCCCCTACCATAAAATTCTCTGACGGTTTCCTTTATTTTTGAGTAAAATCTAAATTCCTCCTCTGGACTAGAAAGTGATCTCACCTCTACTGACTTTTTGGCCTCATGTTTCTTCATTCTCTCCATCATGCCCTAGCTTTCAGCCACACAGGCCTTCTCTCTCTGTCCCTCAACACAGCAAGCTAGTTCTCATCTCAGAGCCTTCACACATGTTGCTTCCTCTTCCTGGAGAGTTATTTCTCCAGATCTTTGCAGACTTACCTTCTATTCACTTGGCTGCCAATTTGCATGCCATCTCTTCAGAGGGGCCAGCCCAGACCACCCTAAAGCCACCTGGCCAGTCTTTGCTGACCATTTTCTCTGTAGCACACTTACCAGTATCACATATTATCATTTTTATGCATTTATTTACATGTTTTATTTTCTGTCTCCTCACTTGAATGTAATCTCCTTGAGTGCAAGGTTTCTGTATGCCTTACTCACTATTCTATCCATAGTATCTAGAAGAATGACTTACCATGGGAGATACACAATAAATAGTTCATTCCTGACAGAATAAATGTAGATGACTACTATGATTAATTACATACACACTTTTTTTTTCTGAGAGCAGGAAAAATCTTAAACCTAGGGAATTTAATTTTGTACATGGAATTGAGGGTGTTGGTATGTTGGGGGTAGGAGGAAGAGAGGAGTGGCGGCTTCCAGGGCTGCAACAATCAGACCATGTACACTGTTCTGGTTTGCTTGCTTCTTGCCTTCATTTTTTCTCCTTGAAGGAAGGAGTTCAGTTCTGATGATGTGAACTCACATGTCAACCCTGTTCCCCGTGATCTTCTATGAAACCTTACTACTTGCTATTTCCCTATTGTTCCTCAGATATCTATCTCCTGGGGGAACTCCTTTCCTATCGGCTCTCAGAACCAGCCACATAAGTTGTGTGGCCCAGTGCAAAATGAAAATGTGAGTATCCTTGCACAAGATGGTAATGGCACAGCATTAAGCCAAGAGTGGGTCCCTTCTAAGGATAAGGCTCCAGGTGACTACACAGGTCACACACCTATGAAATCCATCCATTAGGTCCTTCTTCTCCAGGTTATAGGCCCGTTTTCTTTCCACACATCCTCCAACACACCCCAATTCTTCCCTCTGTCCTGACTTCTGTCTTCTGATTCCATTCTCAAATGCAACTGAATCCAAAGAAAGGCAAAATGAAAATGAGAGACTAATGAGCAGAGGGATCTGGGAACTTGAAACCTCGGGGAACGAGCATGGGACATAAAGAATGGCAGGTATAAAAATAAAAATGCTTGCTCACATTGTGGCAGGTAACAATCACAGATAGCTTAAAAAGCCTGGATTTGTCCATATTGATGTTTTTATAATTCTCCCAGTTAGTTTTGCTCACAAAAGGGATTAGACACAGAGTGAAAAATGGTGCTCAACATTTACTGTGGTCATGAATTTCATCTTTTTTTTTTTTAACCGCCTAGCAAGGGAAAATCCATCTTGTTATTCCAAACTCACTGAGCCCGTCCTTCTTCATCTGTACACGAACTGAGCTTTACAATTTTCCACCGTTTCTTTCCGCTGGGAGAGATTCATTCCGAAACTGAGTTCATACATGAAGAATGAAGCACAGCTCATTGCCAACAGGCCTGGAGTTTGGCGCTTTTCAGTGCATCCAGGACATGAGCAAAGCTTAGAGAAATGAGGTAAAGAAATGAAGTAAAATATTGGGGCAATGAGAGAAAACTGTGGACTCGGGGACCTTTGTGTCAGTCTTCCTTTCAACAGCCACCTATATTTGATAGGTCAAATGCAGTTTTCTCCTCTTCCCTCCTGGCATTTCTTCAAATGACATGTGTCACCACTGCGAGGCAGTCAGGTCACTGGAAGTAATGTTTTCAACCCTTTAAAACTTTCAGTGAATCACAGTTCATATGAAAAACAAATAGGCTACTTCTTTCTTTTCGGGACATCACAGCTGCTTCTCTTTTCCCTGCACTTCCCAGAGATTTTTTTTTTTTTTTTAACAGAGTCTGGTTATGACCTATTTTGGTGACTTGGATCACCATGGAGATGACTGATTCCCTAATTTAAAATATCTTCTGCCCAATTCAAGCTACCCGTTTACTTCGACAGTGAAAGCTGGCACTGAGAGATTATTTTGGAGAACCAAAAAGCTAGAATGCAAATTATCTGAGGTGACATTGCGACGTAGCAACTGCAGTGTGTCACCATCTGCTCTCCAGTAAACCTTAGCTCTGAAGTGCAGGGAACTACTCCATCTTGTTTTCAGCCATGACCCGTGCCTCTTGGTTCCCTTCTGGAGCTGGACGGATCTTGAACCGAAGTTTCAACTGGCATCTGGACCTGAGCTCCTTCTCCAGCCTCTGCTGTTGGAGGGCTGGTTAACAGTCTACAGGGGCCTTTAGTACCGTGAGGTGCAGTCTGCTGTGTGAGTCAGTATGAGGCTCCTTTGGTCACTTCAGACTCCATTTGCCACTAAGCAGAGAGAAGTCTGAGTAATGAGTCAGCAAATAAGAGCAAGATCTTCAAACTAGAGACAACAGAAGGAGAACGTTTCTTGAAGTGTTACCGGAGTGTCTCACGGAAGCCATGAGTAGGGACTGCACCTTTAGGAGATAGGCACCAGGCACAGGCTCTCACCTCCCCTTTGCATCTACTCGTGTACCTAGCTGCCTCTCTGACCCTCTTCCTCAATCAACATCAGTGTATTCACCAACAGGAGAGCAGACTCTGGAGCTGGGGTTTGCATCCTAACCATTCCATGCCTCAAGTTTCTCTTCTGTAGAATGGTGTGTGGTAACAGTATCTACCTCATAGAAGTTGTTTCGAGGATTAAATGAATTAACACCTGTAACATGTTCTGCACAATACCTTACATCTATTAAGCTCCCCTCAAACAAAGCTTTCTCTGCTTGCTTATCAGTGTTTCCTGACTCAAGCATGGGGATCCCTGTTCTGATTTTTATAAATCGGGTCTAGAAGCTCTCTGCTAATTGGCCCTGCTACACTGCATGGCAATTTCATATTCCCAGGGAGCTAGCCACTCCTGGTCCAATTATCTGTGGTAAAGAGTACTGGTGTTGGGGACATATTAGCAGGAGTTAACATTCATTGAATGATAAGTACCGTTCTAAGCACTAATATTCATTAATTCATAACAACCCCAAAATAGTTACTATGATTAACCTCACTTGTCACACGAGGGTCTATAAGAGAAAGAAATGAAAGTAATGGAGAAGCAGAATTTGAGCACAGGACACATGCACTTACAAAGGCCATCAAAGTCTTGCTCCCAGTTTTGAAGCAGGCTCTTGGAAAGAAGACAAAGACAGGTTGAATACGATGGGACCTAAGACAGGGAAGAATGACTAGCCTTGCTTGTGCAGAAGAACCTTGAGGATGGACATCTTTGAAGAAGATCCAGTCTCTGTCTGTGTGAACTGATGTTATATGCCGATGTGACCTGAAACCCACGAAGCAGAATTATCTGACTTTCAGTCCTCATGACCTTTGAGTGAGTTTCCGGGAATCACAGAGAAATATAATACTACTGAGTCACACTGATGGAATTTGCATTTTGTTAAGTTCTTAAATACAATGATCTTTAGGCATTTGTTAAAAATTCTTCTCAACATATGCATATATTTATATGAATGCATTTGTATGAATGGATGTATATAATCCAATGCATTTATCAATATAAATGTCTTATGGTGTGAATTGTGTGGGTGTGTATAATACCATGGAAATTCTTAAATCTAAATATCACATAAGGTTAAATTTAAAACTTTTAAGTTCTGGGCTCATTTAAATTCCAGTAAAGCTAAAAAATAAAATAACCCTGTAGTCACAGGTTATAGCCTCTGATTTTCAGCTTCAGAATCATCTATTCACCCTGATAAGAATAGAAAGAGATCTTTGACTTTTTATAGAGTGACATATTTCTCTTTTCCTCTGTGGATCTCTAGCCATCTTTATTTTTCTTCTCTCCCAAAAAAGAAAGCTTATTATAATTCCTTTACCTAACACTTCTCACCCCCACTGGCATCAAACAAATTTCCACTTCTGAAATGCTTCTTTGTTGCACACACAAACCTTCTCTGCACATTGAGAATCAAATACTGAAAAATCATCTGCTGCATTTCTAGTACCCACCGGATAACTCAACGCCTGCAAATGTGATCTAGCCTTCTCAAAACATCCCAAGAATCTAATAACTTAAAAGAATCCACATTTCAGTAAAGTGAAACCCCTTCAAATTCTTTAAGTACAATTATTATGCCCTAAGAGGGTTCAGACTAATTTGTTCTAAAAATATTAGGCTACCTACCACCCATGTTCAAACTGAATTTGGTATGGAAGGAGAACACAAGACAAGCAAAACTTATGTTTGCCTTTAAGAGTCTTAAAATCAGGGGCACCTGGGTGGCTCAGTTGGTTAAGCATCTGACTCTTGATTTCAGCTCAGGTCTTGATCTCACAGTTCGTGGGTTCAAGCCCCACTTCAGGCTCTGTGCTGACACTGTGGAGCTAACTTGGGATTCTCTCTCTCCTCTCTCTGCTCCTTCTCTCTCTCTCTCTCTCTCTCTCTCTCTCTCTCTCTCTCTCCCTCTCTCTCTCTCTCTCTCTCTCTCAAAATAAATAAATAAACTTAAAAAAGAGTCTTAAAATTAAGAACAGAATTTAAGGCCTTTACACGAGTTAATTATTCTGTATCCTTTCATTGCCATGGCACATGTTGGAAAACCAGAATTTTTAATGGCTTAATGGAAAGATTCAAAATAATACTAAAACAAGTCAGTAGTAATCACAATAACATAGTACAGGAAAAACTGTCTACCAGTATCTGGAAACACATTAATAGGACTAACATTACCATTCCTTGTCAACCATTCAGTTCTTGCCCATTGGCCAGAACTCTTTACTGACTCAACCCTGTCATTTTGGATACTCAGAGACAAAATCCTCAGGCTCCAGGGGACAGGAAATCTTTCTTTCATGCCTTGACTTTGTTTTGCCACCTTATTTCTTACTTCAAATTGTGCCAAACCTTGTCCCATGTGATTAATTCAACATTAATAAGGTGATTATTTCAACATTCTATCACTGTGCAACACTGTAATGTCCTATAACCTTGACCGTAAGGAAATATATGCATGTGTACCAGCTTGTGCTCTTGTGTTGGCAATTGAGTAACCAAGCATCCCAGTTTGCCAAGGACTGAGAGGTTTCTTGGGATACAGGACTCTTAGTACCCAACCAGGAAATCCTCTACCAAGAGATAGGAAACTCAATTCAAATTGTCTTAATTTAAAAGGAAAATCAGAGGCGCCTGGGTTGCTCAGTCAGTTAAGCGTACAACTTCGGCCCAGGTCATGATCTCGCAGTTTGTGGGTTTGGACCCCACATTGGGCTCTGTGCTGACAGCTCAGAGCCTGGAGCCTGCTTCAGATTCTCTGTCTCTGTCTCTCTCTCTCTCTCTCTCTCTCTCTCTGCCCCTCCCCCACTCACACTCTGTCTGTCTGTCTCTCTCTCAAAAATAAAGATTAAAAAAATGTTTTTAAGGAAAATAGTTAACTTATGTAATGGCAAAGACAAATGGCTTCAGGCATGACTAAATCCAGGGACATGAAAATCACCGTAATATAGTCTCTTTCCATCTCTTGGCTCTGTTCCCCTCCTCCCATCCTAGGCAGACTTTAGTCTCAAACCCCACATGGTAAAGTCTCAGTTCTAGGCCTAAATACTCCCAGACTCAAATGGAGCAAAAAAAGGGAATGCTTCTTTCTTCTATTTCCAACACTTGAAACAAGGGCTTAGTTTTTATTGCCTCAAGTTGAGTGATGCACCCATCCCTGAACCAAATCCTAAACCAGAGGGAGAGAAATGCTGGTTAGCTTAAGCCTAGGTCTCATGCCCACGTAGGCATCTAGGACCACTTATTCATCAGGCCCATGGAAGCTGTGGCACCAAGAAGGAGTAAATGAGAGGTTCTCCAAAGGAAACCCAAAAGTAGGAAATAAATGGATTCTGGGAAGCCAAAAAAATTATTAATAATCTATGCAACAAAAGTTGGTGGTGTCCCTCAGTCACTAGTTACATGGAACAGATCAGTTGAAAGCTATTGCCTTAAGAAAGTCTTATAGATAAGACAGAAAATATTGATGAGAAGGGACAGTTGATCTAAGGAAGACAGTAACACAGCTGGACAGTAAGGATGGGGGTATAGCAATAATTCATTAACACTGATGTACTGATTTTAGGGTAGCTTTTTGGAGATCCTCTATCATTTTTACTATGCTTCATAGTGAACTTTTCTGAATTCTGTTACTGCTTCTTCCTGTTCCTACACGAAGGTATAGCTAAGCCACAGATGCAGAGAAGGCAGAAGCTGTATGGATGTCAGAGGAGGTCTGAGCCAATATCTACATTGGAGTTTGTTCAAATTGCCTCATCTGCTTTTGACTGAAGTTACAAGAATAGAGGCTTGGCTTTGTCTTGAAGTCATAAAACTCATTTTATTCTGGTGTCAGAAGAAGCCAACCGAGGCCAGAAAGTTAGGAACTTTTAATAAGAATACAGTCTTGACTAAAAATAAGAGAAAAGATTTCAAATCACACTCACTAGCTGACTTCATAGATTCTCTGGGGGGTTAATCACTCAATACAATGAAAAATAAAACGAAAAACAGGTGTCATTAAGACTATATCTTATCTAAACCATGGGCAGGGAAGAATAATGAAATAATCTCTTAGAATGCCTTTGTCCTTCCGGGAGGGAAACAACAGCCAAGTCTCAGAGTTCCACAGGTGGCCTATTCATCTTCAGGTTTCTTGGGAATAAATAGCATTTCATATTTCAAATGTTCTCTTTGCGTTCACATACAATGTTCTCATTCAGTTCTCACAACAAACCCGTGAGGTTGGCAGATAATCGGTTCCATTTTGCAGACAGGAGAAGCTATGTGCAGAACGGTTAAATAATTGGGCCAGTGTTCTAGGACTCATTCATGGATTTAAGAACACCCATCATGGGTTGTGAGATTTTGTTATTATAACTGCCAAATACCACCCCCAGTAAGCTGTGTACATCGGTAGTTCTGCTTCTCCAGAACTGGACCTTGGCAGGCCCACATGTGGAGCAATTTGTTAATTCATTCATTTGCTGAATGCCTGTTCTAAGGACTCTGCTGGGTGCTGGGGATAGAGAGACGAACAAGGCATATCTCCTGCTCATAATGAGCTCTCTGCCTAATGTGATTTTTCTCTCCTTATGTGTCACCAGAAAATGTTAAATATAAGTGGATTTTTGACTGTGCATCTTCTTTTCTTTTGTTTTCCATACTTCTATTTTAATTATTATAAATTTAGACAGCAAACATAATAATAATTGCAACTATTTACTATGTTGCATTAACTGCAGTAGGCACAAATTTATGGGGCTTTTTATTATATTTTTGAAAGAGAGAGACAGAGAGAGACAGAGACACACAGAGAGAGAGAGAGAGTGAGCACAAGTGGGGGAGGGGCAGAGAGAGAGGGAGACACAGAATCCAAAGCAGGCTTCAAGCTCTGAGCTGGTGGCACAAAGCCTGATGCAGGGCTCGAACTCATGGATGGTGAGATCATGACCTGAGCCAAATCCAGATGCTTAACGCACTGAGCCACCCAGGTATACCAACTAGGCACAAGTTTAATGCAGTTTTCAAACCAGATGTGCAGAGCAAATATAGCTTATTCAACCTAACTATAACTTATCTGATGTTCCTTCTAAGGCCCCGGGCTTTAGTCAAGAAGAACAAATAACTTTGCCCCAATTCTATGCAGAACTCCAGAATAATAATTTAAACAGCCCCCTAGATAGTATTTAAGCAATATCTAAGGAGCAAGTCAAGCCTTTCTGAAAAATCTTATTCTGAACGTTAGAGGTTGAATATCACCCATTCTCTTTCTTTGTATTTTTTTGGAACCAGACTCTAATCCTTACCACACACATACCTCGTTACTAGTACTCCTCAAGATAAATGTCCCATGCATCTAAGAAGGTCTTGCATTCGGAAAGGCTAAAAGGGAATAGTTATCAATCACTTAAAAATATAGCTCCTGTGGGGGCACCTGGGTGACTCAGTTGGTTAAGGGGCTGACTTCAGCTCAGGTCATGATCTCACAGTTTGTGAGTTTGAGCCCCATGTCGGGCTTTGTGCTGACAGCTCAGTGCCTGGAGCCTGCTTCAGATTCTGTACCTCCCTTTCTCTCTGCCCTTCCCCTGCTTGTGTTCTGTCTCTATCTCTCTCTGTCTCTGTCTCTCTCTCTCTCAAAAATAAATAAACATTAAAAAAAATTTTAAATAATAAAAATAAAAATATACTCCTGCGAAACATACATTATCTCCCCAAATTTTTACAGAAGCTCTAAGAGAGAAGTGGCATTTACAGATGAGTTAGCTGAGATACAGAGCAGCTTAACATCATGTTTAAGACCACAGAGCTTATTTATTTTGCCACGTGCTTAATAATTGGGCCATGTGACTTTACATGTGACTCTCCAGACATGGCGGGGAAAGAGCTGCTGTGTGGGGCTCTCCTCTTCCAGCCTGAAGGGTAGCTTCCTGTCTACTGGGCAGAGAATGCCTCATTGATGTTTGTATCTCAAGAGTTTAGTACAGTGCCAGGAGCACAGTAGATGCTTAGTAAATGTTTGCTGGGAGTTAACCACTTGCAGTCACTCTGGCATGGTTCTTATTTTCTTTTCTCAATGTCCATTTGACAAACTGGGAAACTGGGCCCCAAGGACACAGAGCTGGTGATGGCCAAGAGAGGGTTAGCCCAGGATCCTGATTCCCAGGCTAGATTTCTTCCCTTACCCCTAGCATTGCACACAGCTCTGAGGCATGCCTGAATCTTGCAGGAAGCCCCAGTGAATCGCTGTCAGATGGTCTGTTTTGGGCATTTTGGGAAGTGTTCCTAGAGGAGTGCGAGAGTCTTCTGTGAAGACAGGCTCAGCAACTAGAAAACAAAAATTTGAGACCCTGCAAGTTCTGCAATGCCTTCCCTCAGGGGAGGTAGGAACTCCCAAACCCAGGCCAAATTCTGGATTTGCAGGCATATACACTATCTGCTAGCAAGATAAATCAAACTTGATTTGTTATGTCCTGCAATGTGTCTCATAAATGCTGGCAAGAGTAGGTATAAACACTTTACTCATAAGAGCCATTCAATGATTATAGCAACTCCCCAACATAGGTATTATTACTATTATTATCCACATCCTGTAGCTGAGATACAGGCTCAAGATACTCCACTTTTGCAATGTCCAAGAGATCTCGGGGCTGTCTGACTTGAGAACTCCTTTGAAAACCGTGCACTTCTGCCTTCTAATAGAACAATTCCTGTTCTGTAACTCCAGAGTGCCTCAGTCATTAGGGAGTCAACTTTAACCCTGACCTTGGTTCTCAGCAAGGCTCAACTCTAGATCTCTTGCTTTTATATCTCTAAGAGGCTGCAAGCCATACTGGGGAATGAGCAGGAAATACCAATGTTGAAATCTCAGTCGGGAGATGCCAGCTTGATGGCCCTGACAGGGTCACAATGCCAAAGGAACATGGAAGGAGAGGAAGTGCAAGCTTACAGTGAGGAGTTGCAGAGGCCAGCATTCTCACTCTGTGCTCTATTCCTTTTTAGCTTGGAGCCCTTGGACAGGTAACTAAATCTCTCTGTGCTTCATGGCCCTCACTCATATATTGTGGTTATTTTACAGGGATATTGGGACGACCAAAGGAGAAAGCCCTCCCAAAGCCCCATGACTCGCACATGGTAAACACTCAAAATATGTCACCTAAATGGACAACAAGGAGATGGATGAGCAGGGAAAGAGCAGGAGAAGACACAAGATGTGCTGAGTTCAGGTCAAAGGGTAGAGGAAGCTGGGATACCCAGGAAGTGATCTTACTATCCTTCTGATTCTCCATGCTCTTACAAATTCAACTTTATTCTGCCCTGTGAACTCAGAATCTCTGTTAACACTGACGTTTCAATACTAATACCCAAAATGTACTGAGTACTAATAAGTGCCAAGTTCTGTGTGTGTTAAGTATGAATTATGTTAACCGTCTAAACATTACTGTTCAGTAGGCATTATTTGATCCCTGTTCTACAAGTGAGGAAACAAAGCACAGTGACATTGAGCATCTTGTCCATTCTAACAGGGGTGGACTGCAATTTCAACTTGGCTAGATATCCCCTGAGCCTTTGCTTTTAACTACTCAATGCCTCTTGATGTTTCTGCTACTGACCATGAGCACCACCATCATCCTTCTGATCATCATCACCACCATGCTTAATTTTTTTGAGCTGAACCGTCCTTCAGGATTAAGAGCTTTACATATATTAACCTGTTTAATTCTCAGTCTTATGAAGTACATATACTTAGCATCCTCATTTTATAGTCGAAGAAATGGAGGGTCTTACTCAAGGTCAGGCTACTGGTGAGTGCTACAGCCACAGTTGAGAGGCAGGCATTCTAGCTCCTGAGCCCATCACCAAAATACTTTGCCAGTATAATACTTCACGATGGCTTCGTGTGCTATCATTTACAGATATTCACATTTTATATATTTTTTAAATTTTTTAATATTTATTTATTTATTTGAGAGAGAGAGAGAGAGAGAGAAAGAGAGAGAGAGACAGAGCACACAAGTGGGAGAGGGTCAGAGAGAGAAAGAGACACAGAATCCAAAGCAGGCTCCAGGCTCTGAGCTAACAGCACAGAGCCTGATGCGGGGCTTGAACTCACGGAACTGAGATCATGACCTGAGCTGAAATTGGAGGCTTAACCGACTGAGCCACTCAGGTGCTCCCACATTTTCTGCTTTAAGCTTCATGACCATCCTCTCAGGTAGGAAATGTTCTTCTTATTTCATGGAGGAGGAAGCTGATGCTCGGGGATGTGATGTGCCCAAAGTGACCCAGCTGGTCAGTAACAAAATCAAAACTAAGCCAGGTCTGTCTGAGAAGTCCTTTGCTCTTTCTATCATACCACAGCTGCCTATAACTGCCCATTCCATCCTTCTTCCCCTCCCCATTCCATCACAGATACCCCATATACACCTTTTGGGACATATTTCTTTTTGTACTACATTTCTCCTCATTCAAAACATCTCAATTATGATCTGAATCTAAACTTACACAAACCTTTAGTTACAAATCAACCTGAAAATCCAATTCATGTGAAGATGTTAAGTGTTAAACTGCCCTGTCCAGAAAAATAGGATTTAACATAAGATTCAAGCTGAAGAAATAACACCTTAAAGGTAGGACATTAAGCAAGAGCCAGACCAGCAGAACAGGTATGACCAAGTTCATCCAATGGCACTATCCCCACACCATATGCCCTGCTGATCACAAAGGAAAACTGTTCTCTCCCTCCCCAACAGGTACTTTGCTTCAGTAGCCAATTCAAAACCTCCTTATCTTCAGTCATCTCCCAATCATCTTCAAACCAAGAAGGAAATGGCAGACAAGCCAGGGACCATGCACCATGACAGAAAAACTTCTCCTTTTCTCTGCTCTCATAGCTACATTTTTTTTAATTTAATTTTTATTTGTTTAATAAACTTATTTATTATCTATTAAACACTTTAAGACTTGTCCATAAACATGTAAATTTAAAAATTAGAAAACAGAACATTCATAGCTACATTTCTAAGAAGAGGGGACAGCTAGGCTCACTGGAGACAGCATCTTAGGCTGCAGGCCATAAGCAAGTAAGAGACAATTACTCCTTAGAATGGAGAGAGTATCAGGGTACCTGGCTAGCTCAGTCAGTTAAGCATCTGACTCTAGATTTCAGCTCAGGTCATGTTCTTGTGGTTCGTGAGTTCGAACCCCACACTGGGCTCTACACTGGCAGTGTAGAGCCTGCTTGGGATTCTTTCTCTCTCTTTCTCTGCCCTTCCCCAGCTCACTCTCCCTCAAAGTAAATAAATAAACTTTTAAAAAAATGAAAAGAATACCTCAATCCCAGAAGGTATTCTGAGGTCTGAGAACCCAACATCAGTATAAACCAAAGTCATGGTAGAATCAATAAGGAGGAAAAGAATGAAAATCAATCATTCCTCTGGTCACTAATATTAAACAGATTAATTTTGCAAAATTATACACTCTTATCTTGGTCATTACCTAGCAAGTATTTTAATTAGATAAACTCTTTGGGAAACAAGACTAAATATTACTTTTTTTTTTTTTTTTTTGGTATTTCACATGGTGCCTGGCAAATAGGAGAAATATTCAAGAAAAAAATTGTTGATATGGAATCACTGATTCGGTTGAAACATTGATTCAATATTGTTACATTTTTACATTGATCCCAAACTTGACAAGTTAAACTTCTGCTTTTATTTCCATTTGCCAACTTGTAACTATTTATGAAGTGCCTACTATGTACCACATACTAGGATATGCATTTAAAAACACACAAGGGGCACCTGGTGGCTCAGTTAGTGGGGCAGTCAATTTCCGCTCAGGTCATGATCTCAGTTCCATGAGTTCGAGCCCCCTATCGGGCTCTGTGGTGTCAGCTCAGAGCCTGGAGCCTGCTTCAGATTCTGTGTCCCTCCCCCCCATCTCTGCCCCTCCCCCTCTTGTGCTGTGTGTCACTCTGTCTCTCAAAAATAAAGTGTTAAAAACATTTTTTTTAAAAACACACATAATTGCTGACCTTTAGAACAATACAATCTAGAGCAAAGACTGCTGAGAAATAATTACCAATGAGGTGAGTTACGGAACAGAGAGGCCAGGATACTATAGGAGTGTACATTAAGGTGCGTTCACCTTGTTTGGGGCTTTCAGCACATCTTCTCTGAGCAAAGCTCAGACCTCTGTGGGATTTGATGAGTTAGACAGGAGGCAAAGTGGGATCCAGGAATATGTGAAGGTTTAGATGCCAGAGAAAAAACTCTTTAGAAGTAAAGAAAGACAAAGAGAAAGCATGTGTGGCAAAAATAAAAAAGCAAGGGTGCCTGGCTTGCTCAGTCAGTTAAGTGTCCGACTTCACCTCGGGTCATGATCTTACCCTGCGTCGGGCTCTGTGCTGACAGTCAGAGCCTGGAGCCTGTGCCAGATTCTGTGTCTTCCTCTCTCTCTGCCCCTCCCCTGCTCACACTCTGTCACTCTCAAAAGTAAAAAAAAAAACAAAACAAAACATTAAAATAATAATAATAATAATAATAATAATAATAAAAAGAAATAGAAAAGGAGATCAAGGATATGACCTCGGGTGTCTTTTAAGCCAGGGTAAAGACTTCAGGTTTTTTCCTAGAGGGGATTTGGAAAAGACCTCGTGGGTGCCCCAGTGGAGGACAGATGGCTAATAGCAGATAGCAGGAAACTAGCATACTGCAGGCAAGAAAGGTGTGAAAAGTAACTTTATTAACCAGTAAAGAGAAACTGCTCACCTAAATAAGGTATACATTCAAGCAACCACCAAGCCATTTTTGTAGCATTCTTTCCAGAGATCTTTAGAATTTGAAAAGGGAAATAATAAAAGCATAGTGAATAGACAGCAGGATCAGATGCTGAAGGGTAGGTAGAAGGAATTAAATGATTAGTCAGCATGAGTGCCGAGTGCCTTCTAAGTGACCATGAATATTCAGGTAAATGTGTCTGGCTGGAAGATTACTGAAACAGCAGGTACCCAGTGGACAAAATGTACTCAAGTAAATTTCTAATTAACAGACAATGTAGTATTGACTGATGCCCTGTTAGGTCTAAGTCTGGGTGTACAGATGGCAGCCTACATCCAGGCAAAAGATGAAATATTCAGTAACCATCTGGGTAGGCCTTGCCATCACACCAGATGTCTGACTCATTGGAAACACCTGGAATATTGACCTGACTGTCTGCTTTTCCTATGAAAACCTGTAGTGATGCAAGCCTGGCCACAGGGTCTTGGAGAGGTTACAATATCCATTGACTATGGTAGGAGTTCAGGGAAACATATATTCAGGTAATTTGGGTGGATTCTAGTGCCTAGGCTAGCTGCTTCAATGCCCAAGAATCTAGTTTTTCTGTTTATATATGTAAGACTTGACCCTGCAGTATTATGCTACAATACGAAATCAGTCATCACTCCAAAACACATTTAAATCCCCATCTCCTAAAACGTGGTCAGCAAACCTGCCATCTCATAATGTGAAATGTCAGTGTTTCCCAAAACTATCCCTCTTAGAACTAAAATGTGTTAGATAGGGTCACCTGCCTCATATGAAATCAAGGACTTCTCACAATGTCCTGTAGAGTTGGCTTTGCTTGGTTACTTCCTTACAGATGCCATAAACTTGTACTTCCTCTTCTGTCTCCTTCAGTTTGAAAACAGAATCAGAACCAGAATTTTAGGGGCAATCACTAAGTTCCAATCAAGAATCTTGCTACAGATATAAAAATGTTGATTCGAAGGGGCACACGCACCCCAATGTTTATAGCAGCACTACTGACAATAGTATAGAAATAGTTCCAAAGTATGGAAAGAGCCCAAATGCCCATGGACTGATGAATGGATAAAGAAGATGTGCTGTGTACACACACACACACACACACACACACACACACAATGGAGTATTACTCAGCAACCAAAAAGAATGAAATCTTTACCTTTGCAACAACATGACTGGAACTAGAGTATATGCTGCTGAGCAAAAAAAGTTAGTCAGAGAAATACAAATATATGATTTCACTCACGTGTGGAATTTAAGAAACAAAACAGATTAACATAGGGGAAGGGAAGCAAAAATAAGATAAAAACAGAGAGGGAGACAAACCCTAAGAGACTAAAATACAGAGAACAAACTGAGGGGTACTGATGGGGTATTGGGTGGAGGGATGGACTAAAAGGGTGATGGACATTAAGGAGGGTACTTGTTGGGATGAGCACTGGATCATATGTAAGTGATGAATCATTAAATTCTATTCCTGAAATCATTACTACACTATATGTTAACTAACTTGGATTTAAATTTTTAAAAATGTCTTAAAAAAAAGAATATTCCTACAGACAATGAAAGCCTACCTGTAGGAGAGCTCTGAAGACAACAGAAACCACAGGAACCTCAGAGTCTCACCATTGGGGATCGTCTCTGCATATGCACTGACTCTGTCTTCAGGGTAGTATAGTTCTAGTTTTAAAGTGGTCTAAGAAAACAAATCAGAATAACTGACAAAAGAAAACACATTTACTCTTTTTGAAAAACCCTTTTGAGTGAAATGTTGTCACTTCTTAGCTTACTGAGGACTGGAATCTATTTTAACTTAAAGTTTGACTTCCTCATCAAAATGTTTGGGGATAGCACCCTGTATTGTATTGGCTTTGGATCCTAAGAGACATGATTTCGAGCTCTAACTCTGACACTTCCTAGCTGTTGGATTTTCCTCAACCTATGGTAAATCTTTTTGAACAATGAAATACTGCGTCTAAGTTAGGAATTGTATGATTTTTTTATATTCACATATAAAGTGTACTTAAGGTTCTATCCAACTCTATAATCTATATAATGTTCTTGACTTCTTTTGTGATTTATTTTGTCTTGCTAGAGTGCTAATGTTAATGGTCTAGAGTGCTAATATCTTTCTATTGCCTTTAATAAGGCTCGTAAAAGACAAAATAAAATATTTGCTAAATAACTTAATACAGCCAATTTAATTAAAATAAGGTTTTAAAAGGTGGTCATGTAGATGTAAACTGGTATAAGTTTGTTTCCTGATTAGAAAAGTATAGGGGCTCCTGGGTGGCTCAGTTGGTTAAGTGTCTGACTTCAGATCAGGTCATGATCTCATAGTTCATGAGTTCAAGCCCTGTGTCAGGCTTTGTGCTGACAGCTCAGAGCCTGGAGCCTGCTTTGGATTCTGTGTCTCCCTCTCTCTCTATTCCCCTCCCCTGCTCGTGCTCTGTCTCTCCTTCAAAATAAATAACCATTAAAAAATTTTTTTAAGTATATGGAATTATTGAAAAGAATATGAAGACTATAGAAAGCATAAAGAATAAATTTATAAATAATCACTGTATTGAGAGGAATCATTAACCTTTAGGTGTACCTCTCTCATTTTTTGCCTTCTGGGTGTGTGTGTGTGTGTGTACATGTATATCCATGTGACTACTAATTATTAACAAAATTGGAGTCACCACATACTGTTTTGCATCCCAATTTTAAAATTAAGAATAGTTTCTTTTTCACACATTATTTTAAATAAACTTGATTCTTAAAGGCTGCCTAAGGATTTCTTCCTATGGATGGGCCTTTTGGTATTTAGGCATTGAGACTTATCCATGAATAGGAATGGGGTAACACTTTGGGATTCCCAATGTCCTAAGCCAAGAACTGCCACTTTGCTATTCAAGGAGAAAAAACCGAGAATTGTTTGAAGGTCTTTCTCTAAGCAATAATAAATATGAGTTAGAGAGGCTCCTACAAGAACCCAAACATTAGCAATTTAATTGTTGGCTATCATCTCATCCCTCCCGAGGTCATGGAATCAGGAATTATCTTCTTCATCTTATGCTTTAAAAAAGCAATTGCAAACTTTGTGGTTTATCTTTTCAAAGAGAAATTTGACATATTTGGGATCTCTGGCTACTTTCATCTAGAGGAATTCTAATACAAACCGAAGGTGGAAGAAATTTAGCATTTCAAGAAGAAGGAAAACTTTTCCTAACTCCAGAATTTTGGAAGAAGGGAAGCTTTGTTGAAGGAATTTGAAATCACCCTGGGAATACGTGAAGCTTGATTCTTTTATCTGCAGACATAGTTAAAAACAAACCTTAAATCAAAAGGAAAGATTGATGTGAGTGCTTTGAACAAACAGTAATGATTTATAAAAACCTACAAATCCTAGAAATAGAACCTCCACAAGTCCCTCTTCTGCCTCCTTTTTGCTTCCTGGGCTGTGACCTAAGTTCAGGCTCTCTCCCTGCAGGCTTACCCCCAAACCTCTCACCTTTATCCAGTGTGTCCCACAACAGCTGAGCACATCAGGTAGAAGAGAAAATAGAGCAGGGTGTGTGCCGGGACCGTATTTTCATTTTCAGTACATCCGTGGAGGTTTTGAGATTTGGGGTAGCAGAAGCAATTGGGTGCCATTACTACAGAAGTTATAAAACCTAGTGTTTTTTTTCCCTTTAATATATGAACTTAATGACTTCTAGTGAACCCCCAAATGGAAGTCAGGCTAGATCTTCCTAGAATGGCTCCTTCCCATCACTACATTTCTCCAGAGTCCTGGGTATCCTAGCATATGTCAGCAAGTGAATTAGGGGAAAGCTACACATCCTTCCTTTCAAATCTCTTCACTCAATACTCCCTTCATTCATTAATTTTTATGTCACTGAGGCATTGGCCCTAAACCCTCATCCTCCTCTATCCACATCCTTTGTCAATGACTTGTTTTGGCCAGTGTAGTATAGCTCAAAGTGGCTGTGTACCAATTTGAAACCTATTCTTTAAAAGGCACCATATGTTTCTACTTGCTCTCTTGTGATCCTGCCTTCTGCCATCATAAGAACACGTTCCAGCTAGCCTGCTTTTCTGAGCGGGATGAGAGGCAGGCAGCACACCCAACCTACAGCTTGGAACCAAGCCCAGTTAAGCTGTGTCTGATCAGTCAATCTCCAGATAACTTGTATACGCATAAGTGAAATATATGCTTACTGTCATATGCCATTAGGATTTTTATAACTGTTTGTTACACAGCAATCACTGACTGATAACATTTATGCATGCATGCCTTCTTCATTCAACAAGCACTTAGAGAATATCAGTTGTGAGGCAATGTGCAAGGTTGGCATTATGCAGAGAACAAAAATAAGATGCAGTCTCTGCTCTCATAGAACATATTTTATAGTAAGATAAGTAAACATGTAGTTATAACATAGTATCCTAATTATTTTAAGAGTGAAAGTACAGGGTGCTACAAGAGAACACAAGAATGATACCTAACTCGGAGAAGGTCGATTTAGGATATCTTCGTGTCTGGCCCACAGTAGACCCTATTTGTAAAATAAATTTTGAATAAAAAATAATAAGCTAACACCAGAAGAATAAATAATGAGGCAAAACTAGTGTGCATAAGAATGGACGAGTGAGAGAGAAGTATTCCAATGAGAGAAAACAGCAGGGACAAAGGCCAAGTTGCCAGAAACTATCAAATATGTATTTACCTCTTGAATACTAGTTTGAGATATCTTTGCATGTAAATCTATGGTGCTCAGATTTTAGTGAGCAAACAAAAAAGCTGAGATAACGTGCTTAAAATGTAGATTCTTAGTCCATATATCTAGAAATCCTGACTCAGCAACTCCAGTGGAGAGCCTAGAAATCTGAATTCTAGTAGCTCCCTTGCTGTATTTGAGATGGCAAAACTACAGAAGTAGAATTAACTTCCTCCATAAATATATTATTTTCTCCATTTCCTAAAAGGCTTTGAAACAAAAAACAAAACATAGTCCTTAATTACTGATTCCATTACCTAGTTCTTTTAGTTTACTTCTTTTCTATTTCTGGGCAGGGGGGCAGGGTGATTTTAAGAAAAAGAGACTAAGACTTCGGAGCCACTGAGTCAAAAGTTTATTTCTCAGACCAAAGCAAAATGCCTAAGAAGGGTTTTCTGGGACTTCCTTGTTTTCTGAATGGGTACCATTGCTCTCTATACCCAGAGCTCTGATCATGCTGTAAAACTCTCGGTTTCTTCTCTCACAACAGCTATTTTCCCCCTAATTTTTTCTCCTTTACCCACTTGGTGAGACCTCTTAATCCTACAAAACCAGGCTCGAATACTCCACTGGGAAATCTTCCATAATGCTTTGCAGAATTAATGACTCATTCATTCATTCATTCATTCACAGACTTGACTGATATACTGAGAACTTAATATGTGCCAGGCATTTGAGATAGCTTGAGGAACAAGGCTTAGTTCCTGCCATCAAGCTTAAGTTATTCTTCCTCACAGAGTTTTGTTTTTGCAGCTAATTGTTGGAGCTACGTTTGCCAAGCATTTAGTTTGCTCCAGGATCTGTGCTAAGCCTTCTATTTGCATTGAAACCTATAACATGTTTCACTAGCCCCATTTTATGAGAGAAATAAGGCAGAGAGAGAGAGCTTAAAGAATTTTCCCAAGATCTCATTGCAGGGTGAAGTCACAGAACTGGGATTTGAATGTAGTTAGACTGAGTTCAGAGGCTTTGCCTTAATCATGTGATAACACTCCTTGCTATAACTTTATCCAAACATTCACTGTATAGTATTATAATTAGCTATTTACCTGGCTGCTACTCTCATTACACTTTGAACAATTCCAGAGAAAGCACAAAGAGAAAATCAATTTTACGTCACAGAGTACTTGGCATATAAAATATATATTAAAAAATAATCACTGGCTCATAGAAATTGAAATGTTTATTTCCAACGGCGAGTGTGCTTTGATAAGTGAAGCATGACCAGACTGAATTGTTGTGTATTTCTGGAACTGGAGGTATAATGCATAATTTAGAATTTGGATGGTGTTCAATTTTAATCTTGTACTACTTGGCTGGATTCACGTTGTTTGGTTAAAATAGTTTCTTTTATTTTTGGTTATTTTTTTTAAGAAATGCATTGTAGTAAAATATTTATCTTTTGTTATATGTTAATAGGAATCAAATTCAAATCTTCTTTGATATGGTAATAATAGCAAAAGTGCACTAAACATTTCCTCTGTGCTTGACACTATGCCAAGCACTTTACTTGTACTGTCTCATCGAGTCTTCCTCAAAGGATTCAGACACACAACTCTTTACTGCCAACTCAGACTTCCGGTTCCAGCTCCAAGGTGGAAAGAGCTCATAGGTTATCAGTCCTTCCTTTACAACAACAAAAGGTGGGCAATCTAAATATCAGTAACTTCTGAAACAGGCAGAGAACTGAGGTGGAAGGACAGCCACACTGAAATACAGAGATGGTCACATACAGAGTCACAGACAGAACTGTTTATTGGCAGCAGGAGCCACTAGAACCATAAATTGGTGGGAACATTTAATGGTAATTTTTAATAACCTGATGGAGTCCGAGTATATATAGTAGCATGACAGAAACAGTCTCATGAAGGGGCTACCATCTCAGAGGGCCCTCAAACTTTGATGGGTTCTACCTCCAGGAACATACCATGTTCTCATAGTGAAGAACCAGGGAAGATCCCTTCCTGGCTTTGGTGGAGGTGTGGGGGAAAGAGGAGGGGGAGAGCAGTAATCCTGCTGAAATACTCTCAGAACCTTCTCCGTAACAAAAGCCTACTTTCTAAGGAAAAGATTTGGCCAGCAATGCCCTCTGGGAGAAGGGCATTCCTCCTACCACAACCTCCTCTTGGTTTTGTGTCTCACAGAAAGGAGGGAACCATAGTCAACATAAGTCAGGGCTTTAGGAATATAGAATGGAGTGGTGCTTAAGTGGCTTAGCCAGTTGTGTCTGACTCTTGATTTTGGCTGAGGTCATGATCTCATGGTTCATGGACTCAAGACCCACATTGGGGTCCTTGCTGACAGCTCAGAGCCTGCTTGGGATTCTCTTTCTTTTTCTGCCCCTCCCCCGCTTGCATGCAGTCATGTGTGCTCTCTCAAAATAAATAAATAAGACTTAAAAAAAATAAAAAGGAAGACTGTAATGTAATTATAAGATTATGGAAACTTCTCCCTCTCCACACCTTGTCACTGCAATAACAGGGCTCTGGTATAATAACAGTGGATTACAGTTCAAAGAGCTGCAAGATATACATTCTCTCTAAGAAGAAGCACTTAGGGAATTTCAAAATCAAGGGGAGGGACAAAAACAAAGACACTAGAAGAATATGAACCTCTGGCACCTACAGAGACAGCAAGCATTAAACGGAGCCCAACTCCTAGGCAGATTAACTCAAACCCTTAGCTAAAGTTCTTAGTGCCAAGTACAACCACAAAAACCCAGACTGTTCAAGCTAGAGACATTCTGACCTGAAAGATTCTAAAAATTGAGGCAAAGGGAGGTTTAGGGCAAATCTGTTAAGACAATTACTGAAATCTTTATTATCTTTACCAATATCTGAACACAGAGTCAATCCCAATGAAAGCCTGTCAATTCTACTAGTAGTTAGGGCCAAAAACCGAAACTATCAAACCCGGATTATGCCTTGAGCTGTCAGTCTTGGTACACAGAAGAGCCCAGAAAGTATGGGAAATGGCCACTGGCAGAAGAAGTGTCTTTTTAAGACTTGTCTCCTCTGCTTCTAGGTTCTCACACTTCCAAACCGCACCCTGTTCCCAGGCACTCCTAACTCAAGGTTAGTGTCAAGCTGACGCAGGTTGCCAAACACATCAGAGAAGAGTCTTTTATTTTGGATAGGTGCTCCACTGCCTGAAAACTTTTTCCTTATCTCATTATTTTTTCTTTGAGAGTCAAATCACATGTCCTTCTCTGTGGGATCTTCCTGAATCTCTGTCTCCAGCCTTCCTCAGGATTCTCATGACAATGTCTTCTTTCCTCTGGTGATACACAACTGTAACTCACTGTGTTCATGTCTGTTTTCCCCAATGGACTGCGAGTTCCTCCAGAGGAGGAGACATGTCTTATTCATCTTTCCTTCCCCAGTATCCAATAGTTCTTGGTGCATGCATGGAAAGTGCTCAAAGGAGGTTACTGTGAGGCATAATGATGATAACAATAATAGAAACTATTTGTTTACTGTGTATTATATTCTATACCAGGTTCTCTGCTGAGAATATGCATTATCTCATGCGATTCTCACAATAATCTTTATAAGGTGAATATTGTTATCATTGCTATTTGTGTAAGCAAGAAATTGAGGCTCGCAAAGATAAAGTAATTGCTCATGTCCCCCAGCAGGGCAGAATTTGAACCCAGATGGCTTGTTTCCAAAGCCCATTCTTAGGCTAAGAAACACTGTCCTATTGTGAATATCCCATCACCAAAAGGCAGACATAATTTCTAAAATGGAAAAAAAAGCTTTTATATTTATTTAGTATGGAATAATGTGCCACCAGAGTTCTGTTTTCTTACCCAAAAGATATATCTCAGAAATATCTCAGTTATTCGTTGTAAGTACTTAGCAAATTGCCTTTAGGAGGGTAACCTCCCTTTGAGTCACTGAAGGTAGAACTCCGTAACACAGTGCGTGTATTAGGAAGATGGCTCCACTGCCAAGGGAAGAGAGCAGCATGAGGTCTTTGGATTCGGGGATGTAAGAGGAGGCTCTGCCCAGTCCCCAGCAAAGGTGATGAGGAAGCATAAGGCAAGCTGACAGGCCACAAACACCCCCACTCCCAGGTGGCATGTGTGTGATATTCCTCAGGCACTCCTGGTTGCCCAAGAACAAAGGAAAGGAGGGAAAAAATGGTTAACTGATAGAGATCATAGTTTTGCAAAACGTAAATCTCCATCATGCCTCCATAGTGATGTGGGAAACAAAGACAGAAGGAAATGGCAGATAGAACTATTTTCCTTATTACTTGCAGCCCACTGACAAATACTTGAGGCTGGCAGAGTAAAACCTTTCTCCAGGAACTCCCTCCTGTCTTAATGTTAATGCTTTGCTAGAGGGAAAAACAACCTTAGCTAGGTCTCCAGTACCTGTGAGTCTTCTTTAGCATATGGAAGTCTCACTGGAAACTTCCCCTGGACTTTACCTCCCCCAACTCCATAGTATATAACCAGTCTCTCCTCATGGTCCCTGGGCAGCTCTTCCTGCCCATGTGCTTCAATAAAATCACCATTTGCACCAAAGACGTCTTCAAGAATTCTTTCTTGGCGGTCAGCTCTGGACCCCATGAACTCCACTGTCACTCCAAACACCTCATCAAAGGGAGTGGGGGAAAGGAAAGTCATCAGGACTCTTGATCCATGAGATGCAGGAATCCTGAGCTAATCTTGTCTAAAGCCAGCATCTAGGAGCTGGATGGTGGCTTGGTTAATGAGCACTATTCTGAATGCCAGAAATGAGCCTGTACCAGCATCTAAGGCAGAAGGCACAATGGAGGATACACAGTGCCCACCATGGTCCTCCAGACCAGCTGGGTGTGCCCTCAGTTTCACCGACTATTTTCCTCTAGACGAGCTGCCACAAAACTGCCTGCACCTCTCCCCATGGTCACAGCTGAAGATGACATGCCCTTATTCCAGCTGCCGAAGGGGACTCTCTCATGATGGCAGGGATTGAAAATACCTCTGATTCCATCATATTAAAATGGCTTACTTTGTTATCAGCTATTTGGCTGTGTCTCTGTTAGATTTTTTTTCTTACCCATCTAATTTCATCTGATGAAACAACAGAGATACATAATGTGTAACATAATTTGGACACAGCCAGGGTCACCTAATGAAACAGGGTGCTGTCAAAAAAACCACCAGATGCCAAATAGAAGTAAGGCAAGATTTTATTCACAGCTGGGCCAAACCTGATCTCCTGATCTTAAGGAGAAAAGTGCAGAGAATGGCCCCGAACGAAGGTAGCAGTGAGCTTATGTGGGTTTTAGCAAGTCAGAATACGCCATTATTTGGTAAACCAATTACAATTTACAACATTTCATGGTAGCGACACACAGACATTAGTTTTGGCGGGAACCTATCAATTTAAAGTTCTTTGTCCTAAGAGGGTTTAAAATGACCAATCATAGTTAGACACCTGAGATGCCATAGGGCAGCGAGTATGTGACTTTTTACACGTTGGTCTTCCCTAGGCCAGATCTTGGTAGAGGGGGTGGGGGAGCGTTTTGCATCCTAAGTTATCTATTTAGCAAGCAGGCGAGGTCACAGAAGCAAGATATGGCAGTTAGTAATTTCCGATAACCCTAATAGGGAACTACATAAGCCTTTTATCTCAATTATTCATAAAAGGTGAGTTTAAGCCGAACTTATATACAATAAGCTTTCTAATATCTTATAAGCTGACCTATTACACTATGAAGGGTCAGTGGGGTAAGTCTAATAACTGCTGGTGGGTGCCATCTACATGGAAGACATTCTGCTTAAGGTAACAGGAGATCAATGTGGGATGGCATGAGATTTTTCTCCAAGTATATCAGGCAAAGATTTGGAAATCCTCATTTTTCTTGTTCATGCTGAAAAGGTGTGAGCCCTAGAACTTTGACATTACCTTAATTCAAGCTTGAAATATAGTGGAGTCACACACACACATGCACACACTCACATACACACACACACACACACACACACACACACACTAATAAAAGGGAGCATGATAGGATGGGGAAAAAAAAGCAGAAAAGCTTTCAACAGAATTAGCCAGTCTTTAAATTCCTCAGGGGCTTCTTAAATCCCATGCCACTACTGGCTGATGATGAGGTTTTTGGGGTGATAGTGGAGTTCGTGGGGTCCAGAGCCGATGACCAAGAAAGAATTCTTAAAGACGTCTTGGATGCCAAAAGGTGATTTTGTTGAAGCACAGAGGCAGGACCCTGCGCAGAAAGAGCTGCCCCAGGACCATGAGGAGAGACTGGTTATATACTATGGAGTTGGGGGAGGTAAAGTACAGGGGAAGTCTCCAGTGAGATTTTCAAATGCTAAAGAAGACTCACAGGTAAGGAGACCTAGCTATTGTCAAGCTAAGGTTGTTTTTCCCTCTAGCAAAGCATTAACATTAAGACAGGAGGGAGTTCCTGGAGAAAGGTTTTACTCTGCCAGCCTCAAGTATTTGTCAATGGGCTGCAGGTTACAAGGAAAATAGTTCTATCTGCCATTTCCTTCTGCTTTTGTTTCCCACAGCAGCTGATGGTCCATTTCTGGTCAGATGGGATGTCTGGTCTGCCTTAATGACCTGCCTTGAACCTTTACTTCAGCCGCCAGGTAGTTTGCATGTTACAGACATGATTTCTGCCTCTAAATGTACATTGTCAGAATTGCATCAAAATCCAAATGCCATTAAAGAGAATCTCCATTTCTTAGTTGAGTTGTGGAGAAAATGAGGCTGCAAACTGCATTCGCCATCTTCTTCCACGGACCAAGATATCACAACTTCCTAAAACATAGTAACTCATATTGCAAAAGCATTTTGGTCACTCTTACCACTTCCAATAACTCTGAGGATGCTCAAAAGCCTGTAGCATGCATTCAAATTCCAGATTTCAACTGTCAATACAAAAAGAACTATACTGAAAGAATGCCATTTGCCTAGGAATGCATCCTTAATTTGAAGCTCTATCTCCCTGAACACCTATCAGGCAGGGTTCCTAAGGTGGCCTGTACTTTAATGCAATGTGGAAATGTGGGGAAATGGACCACAGCTCCCTTCCTTTATCTTTCTACTTCTAGAAGACTTAACTTCACATAGGACAGGCTAATGGAATTTTCCAAAGGGAAGTTATAAAGGGAACTGGTTTACTTCTGGGTTTTAAGCAGTGGCTGTACAGAAAATGTTGAGCTCAGGATTTTTCACATCATCCACAGCCACATCACCGGTAGTTAATCCTGAAGGATTCAAGATATGCCTGGTTCATTTCAGACTCCACTGAGTCAACAATAACAGAAAGGTGGTTTTCATTTCAGTAGAGACTAGTTTCCTAGCAACAAAGGCCACAGGAAGTTGAGACCCATTAAGAAAGATAAGGAAACACAATGCTATGATTGCTCTGTGGCACTGAAATTCCTCTTTAGACCTGAACTTCCAATCTGTCTGTTTTACAAATTAATTCATATATGTGTATGTGTGTATATATACACATATATATAGAAGCAAGAAAGAAATCCTGGTGCTTTGTCAGAAAGCAGCAGCACTGCAGACTCAATTACAGTTTCCATCTCCATTTAAGATTTTGGGAAATACCTGCCAGCATTGAAATATCTTTTTGATAACAGCAGACCTTTTGAGTTGAGAATTTAAAAGATTCTTTGCTCTAAAAATGAGAATTTTCTAGCATGTCTAATTTTCTCATGAATGGTAAATTAGCAAATAAGATATTTGGGTGTTCAATCTATAATCTGCATAATAATAAATGCTCTCAAAACAAAATCATCTATTTTATATTCTTAGTGGAAAACCACTTTACACAAATTTTAGAGGAGATGTAATACTTTGCATGTAGAAAGCCAATATTTACCTTCCAGCTTTTATATAGCTGTGAATAATAATTAGTCATTCTCCTTCAGATCTCAGCTTTTTCTCTAAGAGAATTTAGACAAAGATTGGAAAGCACTCACTTTTCATGCTCAGGCAGAAAAGAGGTGAGCTCTAGGAGAAAGGAGAAAGATGAAGAGGAGGAGGTGATAGAGAGAATGGTCATTGCCTGAGTTTAATTCAAAGCACTTGTAGAATTGTGGGTGTAAGGAAGAGTAACAGTTTTATAAAATACTTAGCTGTAATGGCAACCAATTACTGGGTGCTTATTGTGTGGGCATCTTGGGCTACCATCTCATTTAATCCTCACATCAACCCATGAAGTACACTCTGTCATGATCCCTTCTTTCTAGCAGATAAAACTGATGCTTAAAGGTTAAATAACTTGCCCTAAGTTACGCAGTTGCTAAGTGGCAGAGTCTAACTGGGGCTCCTGAGCTTATGTTCGGTCTTCCTAAACGGTGAAACAAAATTGTGGGTTGCCATCTGTTAGCACGTGTCTATTCACATTATCCAATTTATCCCTGAAAACAAGAAGCAGAATGTGGACCTAGCCCATCCCACTGCTGAGTTCCTGTTCTTTATCATGACCCTACTGCCCTCCCATTAGGGTCCTCCTCCCAAAACTAGTTTGCAGGTTTGTTTAGGGTACCCTCGGAGCTCCAAGGAAGACATTTCATAGACTGTACAAACACCAGCATATTCTCAGCCTCGGGAAAAATCTAAATTGCCTAAATATCCTATTCACTTTTGTCCATTTTAAATTTTGAGGTTCAGCTTAGATTTCACTTGGAAAGAAAAAGGACAAACACAAAGCAGGTCACTAAACCACAATACAATGTCTTTCATCCTTCTCCCATGTTGACTATGCCTATAAGGCTCTCAATCCTTCAGATGAAGCTGAATGTTTTCCTTCAATTATTATTATTTTTTTACTTTGTATCCAGATATTTTGGGCATAATTGAGAATATTTCCCCAAGGGTAGGCTTCCTTTCCTGAATGACTCAACACACTTAAAAAGAAAGCAAACAGAAAGCATACCTTTAAGGAATGATTATACACGGAAATAGCTGTCAAGTGGGGAATTAAATAATTATGCCAGAACATATGGTCTCCTTGTTACTCCTTTTTGTACTCATGTGCTCTGCACTGACTAGCTCGCACTGAAGAGATGGGCCAATCTCTCCTCTTTCTGAGTCTTCAGGACCTTATTTTAAAACAGGTATAACATTAACCTTTCAGACACTGTGAAGTTGAATGGGATAAAATGATGACATAAATTTGCAAGCCCAAATTTTGCTCTGCAATAAATGTATATTTTTTCTTCAAATCAACTTAAATCTTTTCCAAGTCTCTACCTACCAGACTGGCATGAAATTCAAGCACAGCCACTCTAAGGATCTCTCTCCTCTCCTGTCATCATCCTGCAATTGTCAAAGTACCAAAGACTCCTCTAGATATCTGCCTCTCCTGGGTGCCAAGGAGGTCGGGTGGCTCTGCTCTGTCTTGGCACTCTTGGGGTACAGACTGTCAGAGAAACAAAATATTCCAACACTTGTTAAAATGGCAAGGCAGTATTATTCAGGGCTATTGCAATAGGAGTAGAAACTACTGCAATGGGGTTCTATAGTTGAGGAGAAAGCATGGACTGAACTCCAAATACGACAAGGAAAAGTGCCATTTACAGCTGAGGAACAGAATGGGGCGGGGAGTTGATGGATGGAAAATTACTAAGACAATAGGGTAATTCTTGCTAAACTGACCTATCAAAATTCTTACTGAAGTCCAGCCAGGGTGATTAGATATCACCAGGGGATGATGGAGAATGAGGAGTTGGATCATAACAGATCTCAAAGATGGGGATTTCCAGCTAAATTGGCTTAGCAGGATTCTTGCTATATTTGGACTCTATAAGGACAGAGACAGAAGACCAAGTTTGGCCAAGTCAATCAGAGGGCTAAGAGGAGCCTTACTAAGGTTTGGTCATGGAGGGAATCTCTATCAAGATTACTACAGAGAATAGGATCTTGTACCTGGAGTCCACCATTCTTTGTATATCTGGAGTCAAGCCACCTTCAGAAGCCACCTACAAAGAAGGGACTACAATGCTAGACAGCAACCTAGACATCTCCCTGCTCTGGAGAGGTGGGTGAATGTGGAGGACAGCTCATGCCATTTTGAAGGAGTTGAGATGTTTATAAGCACCAGGGAGAGCTATTCCTGCTTCTGGCCCTTCCATAAACCTCCCATGAGTGAAGAGAACATAAACCTGACTACCTGCCAGAAATGGGGCAGGAGGGGGAAGCGGGGGGGGCAGTGGTAAACTTATAGACAATAAAACTCAAATTAGTACCTCAATAAAATCCCCCACCTTGTGTGTACAGTATCTAGTTCCAGACCTATCACACCAGTAGGAACTCAAGAAGGAACCCTTATTTTTATTCCGCTATGGGTAGTCAATCTCCCTGGTCACTGATTTTCAAACTTATGTTGTGTTTTGATTAGCAGCACAGTCTCTCATCTCGGGAAAGCTTATAGAGAAGTCCCATTTGTTGAAAACGAAAGAACAAAAGGCCAGAGTTGGTGCCCTGGTGGTCCACCTCCTCACAAGAAACCCTAGAACTCCACAACCCTAGAGGGCACATTTGGAAAACTGGTGCCCTCACTCAAGGGCTGTTGCATTTCTACAGTACTTATTATGTTTTAGAATACCAAGAAAATAATGCTTAATAAGTTTGCTATCATATTTCACTGGATTTAAAGATGTATCAAGTATTATATATACCATTATTTTGGGAATCACCGGCCAGTAAAAAAGATGCAGTCGAATAAACTATGACATGCCATTGCTTAAAAAATACATCTGTCTCTCAGATCTGTTAAAATGTGAAAAAAATGGGCATTAGAATTGACAAGATTTAGCAGTGAGATGACTTTTTAAGCACCAAAGGAAAATGCAATCCAAAGCAAGCAAGGTACTTAAGGGATATTGTTTGAATTTTTCTGTTTCAATTGACAATTGTTTCCATTCTCTGATGACAAAATGACACCTTTTTTTTCCTAAATATAACTATTTAAAAGAGGGATAAAGAGTGAAATGAAGAATATGCATGACTGCAAAAAGTCGGAAAAATTAATTAGGTATTGTAGATGGTTCATTTAAAAATGCTAACTCCAACAATTCAAGATAAGATAAAAACAATGGGATTATTTTACCAAATTATTCATAATTTATCTAATAATACTCAAATAACTAGAGAACTTGTCAAATGCAACTCTAGAAAACTAGTTATACATTATTTATTTAATACCTTTGGGAACCTGTGTACATTTGAGGAGCAAAATAATTTGTTATTTTGAGAATAGATATTATAAAAGCCTCCTTTTTTTGAAAGTAATTTTGAAAACTGAAGCATTGCTTTATATCCATTATATGCTCCATTAAACACCATCATAAAATAATAGAATTAGTTGTGATTATGTTTTTATTATACCATGCTGCTTTACATTATGCTTAATCCCTATGACCCTAACACATAATAATTTTTCTCGATAGAATCAGATTTAGGGACTGTGAAAATAGCACAAGGAGAGGAACAAATGTTAGGGCCAACTGCTTCTCCATGAGTATCTACTACATCCATCATTTTCTATTAAATGACTCAGGGCAGAGGGCACCCTGTTGAAGAATGGGGCTTTGTTGGAACAGTGGAGGGAACAGAGGTAGAGGCAGTGAAAAATGCAGACAGCTCATAAATCTGGTCAACCCACTATCTATAGCACCACAAGCCCTGGTGGAAATAAATAAGGTCCTGGCAATGTGTACATAAATTAAAGCAACCCAAATTAGAACAAGCAAAGCCTATTTATTCAGAACTTGCTATGTCAAGGGAGGCAGCCACCACCACTGATGTTATTTGACAGACTCAAAAGCAGGCAGAGAAGTGGAAAAGCCTATAATGGAAAAATGGAAAGCTTCAGGTATGCCTTCATTGGAGCTATTGGCATAGAGAAGCTGGAGGTAGACTAATTACAAGTGGGGCATCCTGTTGTTTAGGGGAACATATTTGACTCTCTCTGGTTGGTCCTACATTGAAAACAGACAAAAATTAGGGAAGCTATCAGTTATTGGCCAAGTCTGGATCCTTTAGGGCTCATTGCTACGGGGGTTGTTATGTGGCTTCTTGAACTGGTTGCTGCAGGTTAGTATTGGTCACTACAGATCATGAGCCAGAGTTCTATTTTTGTATATAGTCTGGCCATGGTTCATTTGTATACTGAGTCTCTCAGCAGGTAGACTGAGAGCTCAAAAGACAAAATTGTCCTGGCCACAACTTGAATTTTTAACACTTTAAAACAAATTCCAATTATGTGTAGGTAGAAACAAGACAGAAAAAGAAAATGAAAAGACTCCATTCCATAATAGTAGTCCCTAGATGTCATCTCTGCTAATAGAGCAGGTGGACTAGACTATTACTTTCATAAACAGAATATCCAGTTGTATGAACATGGCATGAGGCAAATGGAGAAAAATGTTTCAGTATCAGCCAATGTCCTTGGTTATAAGCAGCAGAAGCAGACCCTGACAGAATGGGTGTTTAATGAAAGGGTGTTCATTGGGTGCCGCACAAAATCACTGAAAGGCCTCGAGTACTGGATTTGAGCTAAGCTTCTAGAAACAATTCCCAAGCCATGCAGCAGAGCAGATCTGTCAAGAAAGCTAGCACAGCTCTTGAGCCTTAGATGCTAGAGTCTCCATCACTTCTGTGTCTGGCACTAACTTAGCCCACCTGCTTCTCCTAGCAGCACCAATGCTCTCTGGGCCATGTGCTGGATTTTGCAGTCTCAGCCACGATCCTGCCAGAAATAAAATGGATACTGCATGGTGTCTGCCTCTTCACCATTACTGCTTCTGATTCAAAGCCCTGCATGGGTCTATCTGACTGGAGGAATCTCTGTCAGATGTGCCATAACGGAATGAGGAAAGGAGAGTTTTCTACTTGGGAGAAGCAGGATTGGTAAGGCAGGAATTTCCACAAATAGAGAATATGGGTGTTCAAAGAGCAATGAGGAGTCACAAAAACATGATAAATGCCCACTACAGAGCAGGACCCAACACTCTGACTTTCTACCTACACTATAGGTTCCTAAGGGCTGGCAAAGGAATTGTGCAGGTCTTTTTGAGACTCTTTGATGCTTAAATATGTCATCTGGACATTTATTTTTTTTAAAAAATTTTTTTTTTTTTTTAACATTTATTTATTTTTGAGACAGAGAGAGACAGAGCATGAACGGGGAAGGGTCAGAGAGAGAGGGAGACACAGAATCTGAAACGGGCTCCAGGCTCCGAGCCATCAGCCCAGAGCCTGACGCGGGGCTCGAACTCACGGACCGCGAGATCGTGACCTGGCTGAAGTCGGACGCTTAACCGACTGCGCCACCCAGGCGCCCCTTTTTTTTTTTTTTTTTTTTTAAATTTTTTTTTTTTTTAACATTTATTTATTTTTGAGACAGAGAGAGACAGAGCATGAACGGGGAAGGGTCAGAGAGAGAGGGAGACACAGAAGTCATCTGGACATTTAAAAAGAAGCATGTAACTATTACTCTGTAAAAGGCTTTGTCTGAAGCCAGGGATTATCTCATGAGATGGGGAATAGATGCAAAAGCTTTGATGCCCTTCTTTCTCTATTTCAGATTGACTTTCTCTGGGTTCAAGGACAACAGAAGTGCATCAGATTTCAGAAACTTAAGACTCCATTACAAATTTTGCTTTATGTCATATACTGTACATTCTGATTTTCTTACCTTTCTCCTCTTAAAACATATTTTCTACACTGAATTTTATATTCTGCTATATTATCTGTATTTCTCTTCTTGTTATTTTAAATATATTTTTTTGGAAAAAATGAGTTGCTATGGAATAAACAAACAAATAAATATGTAATTTGATTTAGCTCAAATCTCCCTTTCTCACATATGACTTGAGACTTTGTGCATACTATCAACATGAAGAAGTTTCTGGTACCTTAGTTGTACCAGCAAACTTAAAGATGATCTGATCATTCTCATGCCAACAGGGTGATGTGTTTTTTAAACTCTTAACTTTAATTTTCTTCAGTTGGGAAGGTAATGACACTAACTACTAATTATGGAACTCATAACATGCCACTCACTGTGCTAAGTGCTTTATGGTGGTTATCTTGGTTAGTCTTTATAGCAATCCTAGGAGGTAGGTACCATTATTATGCCTACTTTGTTGATGAGGACACCAAGACTCATGGAGATGTAGTGACTTGTCCATAGTTTCATATTAGGTGGCAGATTTCCATAACTTACAGTCACAGCAGAACACCATGATGAAATGGCCAATGTAAGAAGGAGGAAGAAGAAGAATCAGGGCCTGTGGCCTTCTCTATGGTCTGCAATGCACAATCTTCTGTTGTTCTTTGTGGTCATAATACCACTTCCGGCAATAAAGGGATATCCTTTGATGCTTCAAAGGGAATTTGAAAGGAAATTCTCATGCTCATCCAGACGACAGCCTAAAACTGTCTCGGACACAAGTGGGATGACCACACACCATGCCTGTCCCCATGTAGGTGAGGAGCCTAGACAATATCAAGGCTAAGTCAGCAACTCTTGGCCATCTACCTGACAACCTCAACCTCAAGCTCTCACATGGCTATGCATTCCAAGCAATTCTTTTCTTTTCCATACTGTGGAAATTAAAGGAATCTCAAGGCTCATCTAGGCTCTTTAATTTGAAAAATCACTTGATTCATTTTTAGAATACTCAATACTCTACTTTTCTTCTGGCTATGACAGTGCAGCTTCTACCTTGCCTGATTCATTTTGTGTGTGTGTGCTTATGTGAGTTTAAGTCTCTTGGAATTTCATCTGTGGGAAATTTTTAAGACCAAGGTTGAAGATGAGTTTCTCTAGAAATGATTTCCATTTGCTTCTTCCAGACACTTGGATATTCTTCCTACCTACAACCACTTTAAACAAACTTCTTGACTTGAGATTTTTAGGGGATACAAAGCCCCAAATGTATTTATGAACAGGGTTAATATTATGAATCCTCAAGAGAGGCCATTAACCATTCCCTCTCCCCAAGCCAAAGCCAAGACTATCTTGGTTTGTGGGGTTTTATCTTTTCTAGTTTATCCAGGAAGGTGAACACTTTTGAGGAGTCCCTGTTTTATGAGAAGGACTTCCCATCTTCTCCAAGCTCTAGGTTTTGCCTCCTGTCTCCTATGCAAAGCCAACTAAAACTGAAGATCTAGGCACTAGAGATTCCTGGATACTCTCCACTAATGTTATCTTTCCATCAACTTGGTTACTTGTCTGGAATTGAGTTTTTCATCAATTTGGCTTTTTCTGACTTTCTAGTGAGCCAGCTATGCATTTTAAAAATGTTTTGGGGGGTACCTGGGTGGCTTAGTCAGTTAAGTGTCCAACTTGGGCTCAGGTCATGATCTCAAGGTTCGTGAGTTAAAGCATCACATCAGGCTGTGTGCTGACAGCTCAGAGCCTGGAGCCTGTTTCAGATTCTGTCTCTGTCTCTGTCTATCTCTCTCAAAAATAAACATTAACACCCAGACACACAGACACACACACAGACACACACACACAGACACACACACACACAGACACACACACACATTTTTTTTTCACCTTTCGTTCGGCATTTTTATGATTTCAGCTTGGAGTTTTTTTTGAAGAAAATCTAGTTTGCCACAACATAGGAAACATTAATATCACTAGGCTGTGTTTTAAAATGTAGGTTTTATTACTGCCATTGAAAAGACAGTTTGTAAAAAAAAAAAAAAGAAAAAAAAGAAAAGAAAAGAAAAGACAGTTTGTTCCACTCACTGGTCGCAGGAGGTGGGGGCACACCATGCCTGGGGAACGGTGGGATTGGGGGTGGGAAGCACCAGACATGATCAGGAGGCAGAGGGAGAGGGAGAGTTCTGTGGCAAGAGCCTTTGTGGTTTCTTCAGAAAGAAATTAGGACAGAGTAAGCAAGCTTAAGACAGGCTAGTTTGAATAATTCAGCAGGCTCTGGGGTGTAGGAGTTGTTTCTAGTTATCTGGCCCTGGGATGATTAAGGCAGGGGAATAGCAGCCTAGAGTGGAAGAGCTCAATAAAGTTGGTGGTTGGGAGTATGGGCTCCAGATTGGAAGGTGTGCATATGAAAGGCACACTCACAGGCAAGTGATTTGCTATCTCTGGGAATTTCCTAGCCCTGGAAGAGCCTATCCTTCCCTCTAGAGTTAGCAAGGCTCCAAGATGACAAAGCATCAAAAACACAGAGTAAAAAGACATGATAAATAAGGCTAATACAAATATAGTGGTATATAAGGTGTCATGTGTTTTTTAAAGAATAGTTATCTAAATTCATTTTCATTTCACCTTCTGGATGGAAAGCTACATGAGGAGGGGTGTGTGTGTGTGTGTGTGTGTGTGTGTATCATAAGCCCTGAGAAACTGAGATTCATTGATGGTCATTTCAATCTATCAAACATTATTTGAATGTAGATTCTACCTCCACTGGAATCATAAGCCATGACTTTAAGAAACCATTAGCACTGGGACTATAAAACATTTATGAATCAGATTCACAGCATAGTTTCTAATACTATCTTAGTTGATTGCTTTCTTAGATGTCCATTTTTTCCATTCTCTCCTGCTCCCTCTCACCATTCTTAAAAGACACTTAAATTTAAAACAAAAAATTAAATCATAGGTAAGATGTGTAATAACACACAGTCTTTGCTGGGATTTATCCATAGGTATAGATGATTGTGACTTCAAAGGATTCATGTAGAAGAGCAAAGCAACTTCCTCCTTGGTTTTCTACTTCAATCAAATGACAACTGCTTTTGATTATGAAGTTGAGTAAGTTACCTAATATATTCCAGTCACATGTCAAATTTCCCTTCAATTCCATCTCTCCCCAGCAATGTATTAGAAAAGCATTCTTGGAAGGCATGTTTCTTCTCATCTCTAGACTTGATCCATGCTGAGGATAAAAGCAGTCCGTCCTACAGTTCCATGAGTTTTGCAAGGCACTGTGCCAAATTCTCTCTCAACACTCGAGCTAATCATTATCCAAATTTACATGTGGTCTAAGTGTGGGTCCTATTTGAGGAAGGCTTCTACAAAAAGAATGGAGACAATGTTTGTGAATCAACACATAAAGGCATCCCTTTAGAAATGACAAACCAGGACCACCATTCCCATGTTTGCCTGAAGACTCATGCCAGTGGGATAGGATTCAGCACAAAATCCAGGAATGCCAATGCAGTTGAAGTATTCTCTTTCCCAGCAGTGACTCATTGCCTCTTTGAAGTTACAAACATTAATGTGGGTAAGGGTGGCATTGGACTTCACGTATGTGGTAAGTTGTTGGCACTTGAGGCTGTAAATCGTCCGTACCTGATGCCAGCAATCAGCCCATTTTCCATCTGCAAATGAACATTTCCCAAAGCAGAGAACATCTTAATAATCCTCTATTCTTTAGGAATACAGGCTCTCCCTGTTTCTTTGTTTAAGGCAACACAGAGCAATGAGTGTTTGGACTGACTCTATCTGCTCTGATAGTTTTATTACATGCACCCTGTGACAGAGGGAAGCCTTCAGCCAAATGACCTCATAGACCAGATATTCAGGGAAGGCTATTCAGACAGTTGAAACATCTGAACAAAAGCCAAGGAATATTTTCTCATTTTCCCCTTCCAGTAATGACCTGAATGAATATGTTACAAGATGCCATGGAAAATGAAAGTAGTCAAATGACTTTCTTTTGGTCTATTTAGTATTTAGGGGAGAAGGGGAGTCAACAGTAAGTGGGAGAAAGGATAGTTTGAAGTAAGTGATAAGTTTAGGGACTCCCAAAGTCTTCCAAAAACAGTTTTCAGATCTTTAGAAAGTCGTCGTATTTGTGTTTATGTGCTCCATGCTAGGTTTGCTTTTAAAAAAAATCTCCTGATGACAGGGGCACCTGGGTGGCTCAGTCAGTTAAGCCTCAGACTCGATTTCAGCCAGGTCATGATCTTGAAGTTCGTGAGTTCCAGCCCCACATCAGGCTCTGTACTAACTTCACAGAGCCTGCTCGGGATTCTGTCTGTCTCTGTCTCTGTCTCTGTCTCTGTCTCTCTCTCTGCCTCTCCCCCACTTGCTCTCTCTCTATATAAACTTAAAAAAAATCCCCTGACATAAATGTTATAGATTTTTAACAGTAAACAGCCTCCAAGCTCTTTTTTATTGTACCCTCCCATTATTAAAAACTATTGACCATCCACCTTCAATATATAAATCTAATTAAGAATTTTCTGAATAAACTATTAATAAATTGCTTTTATTTTAAATTATTAAAATTTAATATATTCAAAAGATGCTCAGAATTTAAAAATCTTCCTATTTGTGATGGTTTTGAACTTTTATTAACCAACTCCTTAAAGTAGAAACAAGTCAAATGACAGTAAAGCATGTTGGTGCTCATTCTGTATATTATAAAAGCATGGATATTCACTTCTTTTTTCAAATTTTTAAAAATGTTTTATTTATTTTTGAGACAGAGACAGACGGAGCATGAGCAGGGGAGGGGTAGAGAGAGAGGGAGACGGGAATCCAAAGCAGACTCCAGGCTCTGAGCCGTCAGCACAGAACATAAACGGGGCTCGAACTCACAAACCGCAAGATCATGACCTGAGCCGAAGTCGGACTCTTAACCAACTGAGCCACCCAGGCACCCCAAACTGAGGTATTTTCTTAATTCATAGGTTTAAAATTCATAATCTAAAAGGCTGGTAAAGCTAAATATTCACCATACTGCAGACATACAAAAATGTAAATTTACTAAAAAGTGACAAGTTAAAGCAAATTTATAAAAAGTTAAAAAACATATACTGTTCAAACATATTTACAGATAAAATGAAGCATTACTGAAAAATAACCCAAATATTAAATATAAACTAATACAACATAATTAAAATTGAAAGTGGAATATATGTGATTTTTTAGAATGCAATCCAAAGTGTGATAAATTAGCACAAATTTGTTTCTGTTTCTGGAAAAGTTTTATGTCTCTACTTAAAGAATGGTAAAGAGATAGAGATAAGCTAACTCCAAATATTTTCCTTTGAGTCCTAACTCTTCAAATATTTCCTCCGTTTATTATTTTGAGGACATATTAAACTTTTTTTCAAGAAATATAATTTTTTAAATGATGGTAAACTATACTGATTTTAAAGAAAGCATTTCTGATTCATCTTGGTCTGGTTTCATCACATATATACTGAGATTCCAAGACAGACTAAGTTACCTTTATCAGTGTTAGTATTGCCAATTCATTTTCTGCTTATCCAGAAAGTCTCTGAACCCAAAAAAGAATTATTCTTTCAATAGAAACTTTGCCAATTATGACTTTACTCTTTCTCTTCAAGGTTTTGAAGATACTGAAGAACACTTTCTAAGCAGCTGCTTCTGTTTGATTTGAAATTTTAAAGCAGTTTATAACTCTCCAGGAACATCTTAAGACAGAAATAATACAGATTTTAGCTTTTTAATATAAAAATAATTATATTGGACCCCTCAAACCACACCCCCCAAAAATAACAGTGTTTCAATACTTGAAAAAACAGTGCATACCAGAATATCAGGATACCAAAAACTGTGTGATGATACACTTAAGGAAAAGTTCACCAACAATGTTGGTGAAACATATATCTATATATAGTGGCTTTATCAATAGCACTCAGTCATCAGTGGCTGTGTCTATAAGAGGACTCAGATCAAGAATAGAAATTCAGAGATGTAGATTTCTCATTTTTGTTTACATTTTTCATATTATCTTTAATTCAGGGATTCTTTACATCAGGAATCTTTCTGAGCCAGTATTCAATTTTGTGAGGAATAATTTAAAGCCATATCATATCATCTCACTAAATCTTCACTAAAGGTATCTTCTCTCTACCTTCACTCTACCTTCATTATTAATCTTCACTAAACTAAACTGTCAAAACTTAAAGCCAATGCATTTAGGGTGATCTGTTGTTTCGGTGTCACTACAAGCCATATGTTAAAGCCCTACCCACTTCCCCAAAGGTGTTTGGAGGTGAAGCCTTTGAGAAGTCATTAGGTCATGAGGGTGGGTCCCCCCATAAAGGAATTGGTGTCCTTACAAGAAGAGAAAACAGAGCTCTCTCTCTTTCCACTATGTGAAGATAAAGTGAGAAGGCAGTTCTCTACAAGCTGGAAAGAGACACCTCACAAGAACTCAACCACGCTGGTGCCCTGATATTGGACTTCCAGTCTCCAGAACTGTGAGGATCAACTCATGTTGTTTAAGCCAGCCAGTCTGTGGCATTTTGTTATGGCAGCCCAAGCAGACTAAGACAGAGGACATTAATCAACTTTCTCCTGGGTCAAAATCATCTTCTTCCCTTAGGATCCCCTCAGCACCACAAGTGATGATCCTGGGATACATTGCCACTGAAGGTGGTCTGTCAACCAAAATGATGTACTAGTAATAAAGCTTCATTTTCCTTTTGTTTTAGGTTGAAACTAAAGGTGAGTTAAATTTCTAATGTTTCCATCCCTCCTCCCAATAGATGATTTTGCACATCGCATGGAGTACCATTTCCCAACCTCTGTAGGGGAGAGAATGAGCCCAATCAAAAGGACAGGCAATAAACATGACTTAGGGACCTGGATCTGGGAGGGGTGGGTGGGGACAGGAGCTGGGAGCAGCCAGGTGCATTAAATGAGGGAGGGGGGCTCCCTCTTTATTTCAGGCACTCCTGCTGGGACCATTAACCACATCTTGTATATACAAAGGGCCACAGCTCAGCATAGCACTAGGACATTCAATCAAAAGTTATTAAATGTAATGGAATTAAAGGATTTAGAAACATTATGTGACTAATTTAAGTCCCCAGGCTTGGTACATTCAACAGACAGCCAACATTTGTCCAGGGCTAATTCAGGTCCTACAGAGGTGGTGGCGTTGCCCCAGTTGTGGGATTGGAAGTTTCTCATTATTTGGCAGAGAGATGGAGAAGGAGGAAAAGCTAGAAACAGCTTCACTGAAGGTTTAGATTCAAAACTGGAGCTTAACAATAGATGGAGGGTTTGCAGGGTTTCTAATCTGCTTTGAAAATGGTCCTTTTTTTTTTTTTAAATATAAAGGCAAAGCAAATTAATTACAGCAAATTGAGAAAATAAAGATAAGCCTCCCTTGCTAAAAAAAATAAGAAAAGGAAAGAAAAGAGGGGCGCCTGGGTGGCTCAGTCAGTTAAGCATCTGACTTCGGCTCAGGTCATGATCTCACTGTCTGTGGGTTCAAGACCCACATCAGGCTCTGTGACAGCCCAGAGCCTAGAGCCTACTTCGGATTCTGTCTCCCTCTCTTTCTGCCCCTCCCCTGCTCATGTTCTGTCTCTCTCTCAGAAAGAAATAAATATTTTTTAAAATTTTTAAAAAAAAGGAAAGAAAAGAGATGGACTAAAAGAAAAAAAATCATAATCTCACCAAGGAGAGACAACTATATATCAGAGTTAAACTTCTAGTGTATATTCCTTCAGTCTTTTCTGTGTGTGTGTGTGTGTGTGCGTGTATACAAAGAAAGCAATTGTTGTATACATGAACACCCTCAAAATTCACTCTTCACTACCTCTACCCCAGGATTGAGGCTAAATTCTTCTACCTTCAGACTCTTTTTGATTGACATTATCACCACTTTCAGCATAATGATCAAATAATTGAAGATACATTTGAAGAGTTGGGGGAGGAGAAATTAGGCTGTAGGAGCCAGGGTAGAGCTAAATTCCTTGGCACAAGGCAATAAGAGGGTTGGGGAAATGGTTCCCCTCTAGTGGCCACACTGTTCCATAGAGGGCACCACTGCTCCACCCCGGAACTCCCTTGCAGCGCCCAGGGCTCTGTGGGTGCTACATTTCCCTGCTCTGCCCATGACCACTGCTGCTTCTCTGGGTACAACAGGACCTCCCTGTGACCCCCACTGCTCCATGGGGGCTCCAGACCAAAGGGCTACACAGTGCAGCATCTCTTGGGAGACACAGAGAACAGCTCTGCCTGCCTCGATTTACTTTCTGCCAGATAACTGCATGTGATGTCACAGGTGCATTTGTTGTATTGTACTCTTTATTTATAGCTGCTCTGCTCTTTAAAAGATTCATATTTCATCCAGGGGGAGGCTCAACAGGAGGATAATCTGGGGGACAACCCTGTCCTACAGAAAGACATCTCTCCACACAGAGAACTAACACTCTGTTGCTGGCTCCAGGTGGTGGTATGGAAGTCCTTTTTCTTTCAGCAGGAACTCTTGCCTGATAGCATCCTCAGTCCTGCGCAGACTTCTCC
Organism: Neofelis nebulosa; assembly: GCF_028018385.1. NCBI lineage: Eukaryota > Metazoa > Chordata > Mammalia > Carnivora > Felidae > Neofelis > Neofelis nebulosa. Next base: position 120,570,010 of record NC_080782.1, on the reverse strand, counting down.
CAAATATGCCTAGACATATATTTGCCCAGTAAAGCATGTGATTTTCGTTTATCATTTTTGTTCCCCTCCTCCCCGCCCCAGGAGGAATCTTAGCTTTCATGGCAAGTAGCCCTCTAATTACCCTTTCCACATCTACACCTTTGTGCCAAAATCCCAGAGAGGTCAGAATTCTCTCAGCCTTATTCACTGACTTCTCATTTCTGACCTAGGCTCACAAAAGTCCTAAATCCCATTATTGCAAGCTGCAAAGCAGGATTCAATCTCTGAACCCACACTATATGGGGTCATATTTTATAATATCTTAGGAAAAACCATGAAACACCACACTAAAGTGTTTGAACATAATTACATAGACAATGAAACCTTAGGGGTGTGTGTGTGTGTGTGTGTGTGTGTGTGTGTGTGTGTGTGTTTGTAGGCACACACACATTTGCTTTTAGCAAAATGTACTTATTCACCTTTAGGGGCTATAATTTTTTTTCAGTCTGCTATGTATGTCCAGCTAAAATTTATTTATATATCTGACATGTATTTATAAATCTCAAATGACCAATGGCTGAAAAAGTTTTAGAATATTTAATAAATACAGAAAAACTTTGGATCGCGAGTAACTTGTTCTGTGAGTGTTCCACAAGACGAGCTAACATTTCTAATAAATTTTAACTTGATAAATGAGTGATGTCTTGCAATATGAGTAGTATGTGATGCCGAATGTCACATGATCACAACTAAGCCAATGGTTCCTCTCTTCCTCTCTCTCTCTCTCTATCTATCTCTGCAGGATTGTGGATGATTGTCTCCCATGCCCAGATGCTCAGTCTCAGGCCCTGGTGTTTGGCAGAAAATAGTGATTGGAAGGTGCCCACAACTGGCACTAGTGTATTTTTTGTCACTTCAAAGCTCCTATGGACAGCCCTTTGCTTTTCCATACAAGAGTAAGCTTAGGAATGCTTTGCTCCATTCTAGGTCAGGCTGCCTGAAGATATAGACCCTTTCCTCTGCTGCCTTATTAGTACTGGACTGTAGTCAACATCCCTCCAAGCATATACAATGGCCCCATGCAGAAAAAGATTCCACTGAGCCAATAGATAGCTGTGATTCCATTATACATAGTGAAAGTCGTCCTACACAATAACCCTCCTCTCTCTCGTCTCCCTCACCCCAGCCATGAAAGTTTTCGAAGGTAAGCACAGGATAATTTGTTTTTCTTTACGTTTTGTATTTTCTTCATTATTTTGTATTATATTACAGTATTGTTATCATTTTTACATGAATATTTTGGGGTTGTGGAATGAATCATCAGAGTTTCCATTATTTATTATGGGGGAATTCACTTTGATATACAAGTGCTTTGGATTACAAGTGTGTTTCTGGAACGAATTATGCTCACAACCAAGGTTTTACTGTAACTTGAATTTAAGCCAAATGGCTTTGTACACACAGTGATTATATTCTCATCTGCTCAGCATCCCTTCCTCTGCAGGAATCAATTTTTACCTATTCCATGTATTAGGGAGTCAAGAGCTAGTCCACTTCTTTCGGCTCTTGGCATCATGTGTCTCAGGCTCAACCAATCAGAGTCCTTCAATCTCTAGGACACAGTGATGAGTTCAGGAAAGGGCATGTGATTCAAGCTCCATCAAAGTCTCCCTGACTTCTTTTTTCACTAGCACCATCAAGAGAGACTTTATCTCTTGTTCTGAATTCAAAGCTATAAGACTATTGTGAGTTTGGAGCTATTTATTGATAATTCGTTTCCCACTACAAAGAGAGAGTCTTCTGAGAATAAAACCAGACAGAGTCTAACTGAGCTGAGAGATGCAAAGAGAAAAACACAACTCTGGTGATATTATTTGAGTGCCTGGGAGCAACCATTCTTGGCTTCCCAGTTGTATCAGCAAATACACTCCTTTCTTCTTCTTTTATACTTAAACCAGTTGAGGTTGGTACCTGGCTTTACTTCATAACACAAAATAAGCCAAAACTGATAACCAGGTTCAAAAAATGAAAGAAGACTTGATCTAAACAAGAGGGAAGTATTGTCCTTCTGTCCTGTGATAGGCAAACAGAACCCGATCAAAGGGAAACAATGATTTGCACAATTTTGTCCTTTTACAGAGAAACTTGAGACTCAGAGAAGCTTATTATCTTGGCCAAGGGAACATAGCAAGTAAGGGGAGAGGGAAGGATGTGCATGTAGGTTTGTCTCCAAAGTTCACCCACTCTTGAGATAAGGAAAAATTACCTACCCTGCCAATATATGTCAATAAGCAAACACAGTGAGGGAAGAAGACAAATAAAATAAGCATGCAGCTTTCCAGCACTATCAATTTATTATGAGCTATATGATTCACTTTTCTGTTCCTTATTGATAAATGCAGTCTCTCAACCTCCTTACCCCCAAATTCTATCCAGGTTAGAACCTGTTACATATTTTCCTCTAAGCCAAAAAATGGCTGATCCATACCAGACATAAGTGGTCCAGTGCAAACTGGCTGAGCTGCTGTCCTACTCTAAAAGGTGAATGCCTTTCATTTCTTCTTAGGACCATCTTTAAATACCTCTAATCACCTGTTCTCCTTTTGTCCTCTGTTCAATTAAAATCAATTTAATTCGTTGCAATTCAATATTTATTGAAAATATTATGTGCAAGGAGCCGTGCTGGGCAGATGACCTAGTTAAGGAATGAACTGAAACAAACATCAAAAGAATGAGCGATGTTTTCTATTCCTGTGATCCATTTTCCACCCTCCAACCTCCATAACTAATCCTTTGTGTACTGGAGACTGGGTCTCCTGTTGACAAAGAGAAGTAAATTGTTTCAAAAAGTTGAGGCCACTGTTATCGGTTGAACTATGTTCCCCAAAATTCATAAGCTGAAATCCTAACTCCCAATACCTCAGAAGGTAACTTTATTGAAGTCATTAGGATGGGCTCTAATTCAATGATTGATGTCCTTATTAAAGGGTGAAGTTTGGTCACAGACTTGCAGAGAAGGTAGATGATGGGAAGATACAGAGAAAATACCATATGAATATAAAGATGACCATCTACAAGCCATGGGGAGAAGCCTGGAACAGGTCCTTTCCTCAGAGCCCTTATGAAGAACCAACCCTACCACCATCTTGATTTCAGACTTGTAGTCTCAAAAACTGTCAGACAATAAATTTCTGTTGTTTAAACCATCAAATTTGTGATACTTTGCTATAGCAGCCCTGGCAAACTAATGCAATCACAAATTGGCTATCATCATGTAGGGTCTGCTTGGCCTTCATGTTTTTATTTTTTAATTGCACCAAAATTTTCAAGTTAGGAAATTCATCTGAAAAAAATCTGAATTCCTGAAATGCTAGAAAACCCACAATTCTGGAATTTTATTCCCATGTGACAAAAAACACCTGGAACCGAGGAGCAATTTGCTCCTCACCAGTCCACTATGGTCCTTCCCAGCAGAGTTCATCTTGCATTCGTTAAGGCTGAGTGATTGCTGCCAACTGGCATCATGTTAGAGGCCACTGTCTAGGGGTCTAGCCTAGGCTTACTGAAATACTGGGCTGGCCTGACCCAAGATGGGAAGTCTCCAAGGCTAGAGGAGGGAGAAGTAGTATGACCACAGGAAAAGAGGCTGGGTTCTAGGTGATGTGAAGGGGGTAGACTCTCCTGTATGAAGAGTGACAGGAATCAGCAATCACAGGAGAGAAGAGGTGGGGTGGGGATAGAGCATGGCTGCCTGGATCCTGAACTCATGTTCTGTGTTATTGGGAGCCATGCTGAAGGTTCCTAGAGCCAGTCTGGGCATTGAAGACGTGATGTCATGAGTAAAGGCCCTGGAATGATCTATGTGGACAACAAAAATCTCAGTGGCACCATAATGGACTGAAGAACAGAGGCCCTTCCTCATATTTTCCCGACTACATTAACCCAGCAGGACTGCTGAATGCTGCCTATGCCACGAACCCACCCCGATAACGACTGATAAAGGATTTGTTGTCAACCCCAACAAATGAGATTCATTTAGACTTAGAAAAACAATATAGGTGAATTTACTTACACTATAATAGTGCAGAGGAAATTTTCAAAAGGAATGATTGGTAGTACAGCCTACTCTTTTACTTCACATCCGCTTCATAAATGAGGCCCAGAGAGGTCAAGTAACTTGTCTACCGGCACACAGCCAGTTAATTGTTTTGAAAACAAAACCCATTTTCCATCTCCTCTGTGGGTTGGTTCTTCATTAATAAGCTCCCAGCAGGTAGGTTACATGCAGCAGAAAGTTGAGGTTGCTGATGACCTCTTCTCCACCCCTCTTTTAGTTCCAGAGAGTGGAGTGGCTTTTCTTCTCTATCCAGGGAACCTGTGCCCTTTCAAACAGGTCTCCAAGGAGCTTTGCTGAATAAACATGAATACCTGCAATCATTCTGAATTGGAAAGCAGCATAAATGGTCTCAAATGCCACTGCTTTCATCTACAAAGCTTTTCCCCAGTGTTAGAGTTTGGCATTTTTCATCACTGTGCTTTAGCTGAAACAAAACCTGGTGAGGATAAGTGAGGAAGGATAATTGCAAAGACAGATTTCCTAATATATGAAGAAGTATACCAAGTAACGATGCAGATATTTATAATAATCTTGCCTTAATTACCTTCTAATTCCAGAAGTAATTTTTACTGTGTAGAGATTAATGAGAAGCTAACTTAATGAACCTTTGGCAAGTCCTGGAAGAGCACTCTTTCGATAAAAAGATTACTCTGCCATTCACCAAAGTTCTCTTCAGCTCTCAAAACCCTTACGAGTGTGAGTAAATGGGAAGCTAACAACCGCCAGTGAAAATGGAAGAGACTCTGTCCCCGGGCCCCAATTCTGGGCCCTGGACCTTCCCCTCTACCAGCTCTCAGATGCAAAAACACACAGTAGTTTCTCTAATGCAGGCAGTACCTTTCACTTATCACTTTCTGAAAGAGTGGGGAGGCCCTGGGAAACTTAGAAAGCCTACATTCATTGCACAGAGGAGCAAAATGAGGCCCAAAAATAATCCCAAGATCCCTTGGCTATATACAGGACTGGACACAGGAACCCAAGTTTTCATCCCTCCTTCAACTGTGGAGTTTTCATCCTACAGTAGGCTGGCAGTGCAGGGTCTTAGGGTCTCTGTGGCCCAAAAAATCCCACAATGGGCAAACAGTGACAAAGTTAAATCAACAGGTTTGGTTTTTATGACATCAAGCAAGCAGTTTGATATTCTCTTCAGTTAGATGATATGCTTTTTAAGAATCTTCAAAAATTCTGCCTTTATTGAAGATTCCCAGAAAATTGAAACGTTTATTGAGGACTGATATTTATTGAGCACTTACATTGTGTCAGGCTAATTGCACTACAATGCGTTATCTCAGTTGATCCCTCCAGCAATTTAATGGGGTGAGCTGTATCCATACCCTCAACTTTACTGATGAGAACAGAAGCTTAAGAAACTTTCCTTAGTTCATACAGATAGCATGTGACATATCCTGGATGCAAACCCCATTTTTGTCAGATTTTGGATTCCAAAATCCATGTATTTATTTTCTATTGCTGCCTAACAAATTATCACAAATTTAATGGTGAAAATAAAATGCATTTTTCTTACAGCTCTCACAGTTCTGCAGGCAACAGTCCTGGTAGGTTTGGCCTGGTTCTACTGAAGGTAACTATCATAAGGCCACAATCAAGGTGTAGGCTGGCTGGGCTCTTATCTGAAGGCTGTAGAGAAGTACCCACTTTCAAGATCATTCAGGTTGCTGGCAGAAAACAGTCCTTTATGACTATAGGACTAAGGTCCCTGGTTTCCTATTGCTGTCAGCCAGAGTCCAATCTATGCCCCTAGATACTACCTGTATTCGCTCTCACTCATCCCCCTCTACCCTCAAAGCAGCAAAGGTACACGTCCTTCTCATGCTCATGCAATTAGATCAGGACCACTAGGTAACCTCTGTTTCTTAAGATCAAGTGACATGAAACTTCAATCACATCTGCAAAAGTCCTTCCCAGCAGTACCTAGATTAGTGCTTTATTAAAAATAATAACCAGGGAACAGGAATCTTACAAGGTAGAAAATGACACAGAAAATGACACAGATTCAGTGTTCGGCAGTACACAGGGTGAGATCAGGGAGTGGTGGGGACTAAAGAGAACCAGCTCCTCCGGTGTCCCAGTCACAGAAGGCTGCCACTATGCAGCTCACCGAGATTGCTGCTACATGGGAAAGTAAAAGGAGTGTTAACAACTCTTCCGATTTTTCAGGGCCAGCCATCTGGATTTTTATAGGAAATCATTCAACTAGAAAAATTTTCCAACCAGTTTAAAAATAAAACCTAGCCATCTTCAGATGAGAAACGACCTTTAGGCCAACAGTTGGAAACGAACGAAACAGATACAATGGTCAGAGCTGCTTACTCCCGGATTCCTTAATCCAGTTACTTGTGGCATTCCCCACGTCTACAGCCCCATCTTTGCCTGCCTCCGTTCTCTGTCTTGAGTACCATACACAGTTGCTTACCCCAATACCCCAATACAAATGGTTTTCCATAATCAAACCTTCAGAGGGGGTTGATCTTCAGAGCTTAACGAAGTCTTTCTGAAGCAGTCGGTATAGGGCTCCTTCAGATGGTCTCAATGACAGATTATCTGTTCTCTTTATAGAAAATCTGTACAGATTGCCCCCAAACTGTTGCTTGTCTGCCTGCTCCACTAGACCATAAGCTCAAAGAAAGCAGGAAACAACGAGGCCCATTTGAATTGATATCCCCTTAAAGTAATTGCCTAGGTGAGCTTAGTAATGATTTCTGCAATGAACAAAAGACATTCTGCCACAATGTTCCTAAAAGGTCACTAGTCATCCTGTACCTATATTCATCAAAATCTGTACGACTCAAGGAAAAGATGAGTGCTTTGCTTGAGAGGCTGAGTTTGGAAATCAGTGAAACAATGGCACTATTGTTTAAAAGTCTTTTGAATGAACATCCATTTTAAAAAGTCATTATCACTCTAATAATTAAAAATGAATCCCCTCTGGGTGTGACACAGCACATATGTGGTCTGTTGAGCCACAAATGAGCACCTGGTGTTGTCACCCAGCCCGCTCTGTGGTACAGCCATGGTAGACAGAGTCAGAGGAACTTTAAAAGAGAAATGCTAGTAATGCAGTAACTCCAGCAGTCCCTGCGGGTTTTATATTTCAATAGGTAAAAAGAGTTTTAAGGCACAAATTTACAATTATGTATACAGACATTCTACATTTTCGCCCTTAATCCTTATATTAGAAGGAAACCCTAACAGAATGTGTCTAGAACATAGCGAGGGCGAAACCATCTGTTTTCTATCACCTTGTGCCTGTGGAGTTAACTCCAATAACACTGTTAATCCAAAACAGATCAGACCCTGGACATTCCAAGGAAACAACACACTACAGTTCCTTGTCCTTGTTTCTGGGATGTTATCTTGTGCTGTATATATTAACTGGTTTCTCTCTGTTCATTATCACTGCTGTGGAAATGCTTCCTAGTAGGACTGAATGGCCATGGACAGCTCCTGTGGGCCCTTCCACAGATACTCCTTTTTACCTCATTCTAATTAAATACCTGTTCATGCTTCCATG